>NC_041391.1:184270554-184296184 GCF_002162155.2 Triticum dicoccoides | reverse complement strand
CTCGGCGGTGGTGGAGCGGGGGGGAGGGTGCAGTGGGTTAGCGATCGTGATGGAGGGGGATTGAGATCGAGTGTCCATGACATTTAAAAAATATTCATGAGTTCAAAATTAAAGTGCCCATGAAATACAATTGAGAAATATGAAGGCTACAATTTAAATACAATCGATCTTAGCTAGCTAGCTATGTGTTCACAATCTTCTTGCCCTTCTTTTTCGCAAATGGAGTTCTTCTGTGGAACGGACGTCCTTTAGGTAGGGTGGTCCTGCTTCTTCTTGTGGTGTATGCTGCTACTTCATCGTCGTCGTCATGTTCGATCTTCGGGTCACTGTACTTGTCGAATTCTTGCTCATTGGCTACTCCATCCATTCCGATGATCTTCCTTTTGCCTCTCCTCATGACAACACGACTGAGCTTTAACGGGTCGGTAATGAAGAAGCATTGGTCCACTTGGGAAGCCAGTACCCATGGCTCATTTTTCACGGTGACGTTTGCGCCCGCAGTCTTGGATTTGTCTTCGGGTATAACCATGGTGGTGAAATATCGGTCTTCTTTTAGGACGCTCTTGGCCCATCTGACACGGAACATCGGGACCTTCTCTCCAGCGTAGCTCAGCTCCCAGATCTCCTCGATCCTTCCGTAGTATCTGTCCTTGTCGTTACCGGTGTAGGATTCCATCGTTACCCCGGAGTTCTGATAACCATCGCTCTTCATGTCCTTGTCCTCGGTGTAGAATGTGTAGCCGTTGATATCGTACGCCTCATAGGTCATCAGGTTGTGCTCGGCGCCCTGTGACAAGGCGAATATGAGTTGTTCTTCCGCGGAAAAATCCTCATCTAAAGGGTACGACAGAAGCTTCTGCTTGAACCAACGTGTGAAACATGAGTTGTGCTCTTTGATATCTCCGTCCATCCTCTGTTGGCCTCGGTCATTGTACGTCTTCTCAATAAAGGTTTCGTGCTCTACCACCCAAGGATCGACCAAGTCTATGTGTTGTAGCGCGACTAGGTTTGCTCTTTCAAAGTCGGCGAGTCGACCCTAGAAGTCGACATGCATTTCGCGGCGACCCTCACGGTGACCCCATCCAGCGAGCCTGCCGAGGTGCCTGTTGACGGGCAGACCAACGGGGTCCTCGATTCCTAGATAATTCGTGCAGTAGGAGATGCACTCTTCGGTCAGAAAGCCCCTGGCTATGCTTCTCTCTAGACGTGACATGTTGCGAACGTATCCTTTGATGACACCATTCATCATTTCGAACGGCATCATACTGTGCAGGAACGTCGGCCCGAGTTGGGTGATATCCTCCACGATATGGACCAGCAGATGCCCCATAACGTCGAAGAATGCGGGCGGGAAGTACATCTCAAGCTCGCATAGTATCACCATGATCTCTTCCTGTAGCCTTCTGAGTTGCCTCACGCCAACCAACTTCCGAGAGATGACGTCGAAAAAGTTGCATAGGCCAAATAGCGTTTCACGGACGTGCGCGTCCATGATCCCACGTATTGCAACTGGAAGTATCTACGTCATCAGCACGTGACAGTCGTGAGACTTCATCCCACTGAACTTCTGCTTCGCTGGGTCTAGGTATCTGCTTATCTTCCCTGCGTAACCGTAAGGAAGTTTTACTCCTACGAGGCAGGTCAAAAATTGCTCGATCTCCTCCTGACTTAGAGTGAAGCACGCGGGAGGGTAGTCATTTTCGGTCTTCTTGGCCTTTTTTCCTTTGCGACGACTTTCCGTGTCCTGCTCCGCCTCATCATCATCATTATCATCATCATCATTAGCGTGAAGCTCCTCCCTGATGCCCATTGATTTCAAGTCTGCCCTTGCTTTCGGCCCATCTTTGGTCCTCTCTGGCATGTTGAGCAGGGTACCAAGCAGACTCTCGCACACGTTCTTCGTGATATGCATGACATCAAGGCTATCAGGCACACGGTGGATCTTCCAGTACGGCAAGTCCCAGAAAACAGACCTTGTTTTCCATACCTTCAGCAGCGGCTCTGGCGCCTTTCGCTTCTTTCCCGGCTCTGGCGCCTTTTGCTTCTTTCTCGGCAGTGGGAAATCTTTCCAATTTTTCAACAGCTGGTCTATTTCCTCGCCGCTCCTCGTACGC
Organism: Triticum dicoccoides; assembly: GCF_002162155.2. Taxonomy (NCBI): domain Eukaryota; kingdom Viridiplantae; phylum Streptophyta; class Magnoliopsida; order Poales; family Poaceae; genus Triticum; species Triticum dicoccoides. The sequence goes on along the minus strand of NC_041391.1, from coordinate 184,294,070 downwards.
AGGCGTCTTCGGGGTTCGGTTTCACCATCGAACAGATCCTTGCGTTTCCTCCACGGGTCATCGTCGCGAAGCCACCTTCGATGTCCCATGAACACGGTTTTCGAAAACCCGGGATCTCTATCTAGCTGGCGATACGTTGTGTCATCCATGCACCTGACGCATCCAGAAAATCCGTGGACCACCTGCCCCACGAGATATCCGTAACCGAGATAGTCGTGCACCGTCGTGAGCAGTGCGACTCTCATAGGGAAATATTCTTTCTCTGCGGCATCCCACGTATTGGCTGGCGTTTTCCACAGCGTGTCTAGCTCCTCTTTCAGCAGCCCCAGATATAGATTGATGTCGTTCCCTGGTTGTTTCGGCCCTTCAATTAGCATACTCATGTGAATGTACTTCCTCTTCATGCACAACTAGGGGGGAAGGTTGTACATCCACACAAACACAGGCCAGATGCTATGTGTGCTTCTCTGGCTGCCAAACGGATTGACTCCATCGGTGCTCGTGCCCAGCACGATGTTCCTTAGATCCTTCCCAAATTCTGGGTGTTTGAAGTTCAACGCTTGCCACTGGCTCGCATCCTTTGGGTGACTCAGCATCTTGTCTTTTTATTTATCTCCGGATCATTTGCGTCATCTTCTCGCTTCTTCTCCTCCCTATCCGCGTGCCAACGCAGGAGCTTTGCTACCTTAGGGTCCGCGAAATACCGTTGCAGACGAGGAGTGATCGGAAAGTACCACACCACTTTTCGAGGAGCTTTCTTCCTCTTCTTGTATCGAGTGACGCCGCACACCGGACATATGGTAGACTCCGCGTGCTTGTCCCGATAAATGATGCAATTGTCCGATAAGTGAAGTAACACGATTTTCTTCGCCTCCTCGAAACTGGTCGGGCACTTGTTCCCCTTGGGAAGACGTTCGTGCCAGAATGACATGTTCTCGTCGAAGCATGCGTCGGTCATTTTGTGTTTTACCTTCATCTCCAGAGCCATGAGCGTTACTTTCAGGCGGGTATCCTCGGGCCTGCATCCTTCATACAATGGAGTAACCGTGTCTATCTCCAGTTGATCCAGCTTGGCTTTCTCTCGGGCGACAACTCTTGCGTTATCCGTCTGCTTGAGAAGCAGCTCTTGAATATGAGGGTCCTGCACCCAGCCCATCGATGGTCCATCGCCATCTGCTCCGCCGGCATCTTCATCTTCATGATCATGCCCTTCGTCTGCTCAGGCATCTTCCTCATCATCATGTCCGGCATCTTCTACATGATGACTATGTACAGCATCACCGTCGTGATCATGTCCTGGAGATTCCTCGTCTTCTCGCCTGCCCGAGCCGCGGTCGTTGTCTTGCTGCCCTTCCTCATTTCTTGCCATGCCCCCATGGACGACTTCATAGTCATCTTCATCACCTTGCCACCGATAGCCATCCATGAAACCACGCAAGAGCAGGTGGTCCCGCACCTGCCCGGAATCCGGGTTCGCAATAAGGCTATTCAGCTTGCATCTTCAACACGGACATCTTATCTCCGTCTCGTTCTTTTGAAGCATCTCAGCCTTCGCGGAGCTCAAAAACCATTTCACGATGCCTTCGGTCATCGTGCGGACCATGGTCGCCTGCGGGGTAGAGCAAAATGATATTTTAGAACCAAGAAAAAATTTGGCATGACTTTTCCTAAAAATAGGACCAAAAAGAATGCATAGTGCCAAAATTCTCGCCGAAACGGAAATGAATCGACATTCCGGCAAAATATTGGCAACTATCGCATTTCAAATACTTGTACCTGCAAACACAAACATATATGCAACACCACAAACATATGCAACACCATGAACATACATAGATCTAGCTAGGCCACAAAAAGTGCATGTGCACGTTGTTGGAGAGGGAGAACAACATAAAGATAGCTTCCCCCCTTACTTACCTATCAAAAAAAAGGTAATTTAACCACTTAATTTGGATGAATCTATGGTGCAAATGAGGTGAGGAGGAGGAGGCAGCCAAGATAAGCTTGGAGGAGGAGGTGGAGAGAATGAAGTGGGGAAAGTGAGTGGGTAGGTGGGCTGTCCAAAATATCTTGTTGGTCCCAGGTTACTAATGGCGCACCATATGCAAATGCGCCATTAGTAACCCTGGTTACTAATGGCGCACTTGCTGCTGGTGCGCCATTAGAAGTTTTGCAAAAAATAAAAAAAGTATATATTCTAATGGCGCACCGTGGCACAGTGCGCCATTACTAGTTTAAACTAGTAATGGCGCACTATGCTACGGTGCGCCATTAGTAGTTTTGCAAAAAAAAGAATAAAAAAACAACAGTAGTGGCGCACTGTGTGGCTGGTGCGCCATTACTAGTGAGCACTAGTAATGGCGCATCGTGCCATGATGCGCCATTAGTACATTTGGAAAAATTAAAAATTTTTTGTTACTAGTGGCCATGTGCCTGGTGCGCCATTAGTGTCTTCCACACTAATGGCGCACCTGCACATGGTGTGCCACAGCTATATAGTAGTGGCCCACCACATGACAGGTGTGCCATTAGTGTCCATCTCATCTATAGCCCTTTTCCTAGTAGTGCCGGCAACGAGACAGAGGACATCGCCGGCTCCCCCAAGGCCCCGCCCCACTGCCAATGAGGCCGCGTCACACAGAAAACAAGGAAGAGTAGAACACGGTAGGTCGCCACCGCTCGGGTCTAAGTAAGACCACCGCTGCTACACTCCGGTTGAAGCCAAGCTAGGCGTGTCGTGGGATTGTCACGGCAGATGTCCTCTTGCAAGGACTTAGTTGTGGAGCCATCGCAACTAGGAAACTTAAAGGGGTTAATTCAGGACAAAGGACATGAGAGATTTATACTAGTTCGGCCCCTTACAATGAAGGTAAGTCCTACGTCTAGTTGGGTTGGTATTGCTTGATGTTTCGGTGACCAGGGAGCGAGATACGCTATGCCCGGTTCTCGATGAGTTGTTTCTTACCCTAAGCCGCCGGCGGATCATCCCCTTATATACACGGGTTGACGCCCTGTGGCTTACAGAGTCCCGGCCGGCTCATAAACAGTGTCCAGCTCGGTGACTAGTTAAATCTACCTTATGATACAAGTCATGCCATTATGGCGGTTTACTACGACGGGCCTTAAGTCACTGGTGGGCTTTAGACCCTTTATTGAACCTCCATCTTCATACTTGGTCTTGGGCTTCTTCTAATAAATCTCTCTTTGCATAACCCGGCCCCTCATAGACGGCTTATACAAATAGTTACATCCCCAACATTAGGCCCCAGATTGATTTGAACGGTTCATGTCAATCTTAAAATACCTTGAGAAATAAGCCTTCGGTCTTCTGTCTGTGCAAAAGGGTTTAACCTGCCATGACGTCATCTTCTGGATCCACGTTAACCCGCCGTGACGTCATCTCCAAGTAAATCCTTATTTTATTCTGCTATATCTTCAACGGATCTTTGCCTTTACTGATCATCCCCAAACCCGAGGCATCGGGGTCGCTGGATAATGGTATTCAATCTCCTCGTTTCTCGCATCGTCCCAGTCGGCCCTTCCCTATAAATAGGCTCGACCTAGGTCCTTTTCATTTTCTCCCTTAGTCGTCTTCCTCTTCTCCCTGCCTCCCTGTTACTCGAGTTCCGCTGCCGCCGCCACCGTCGAGCTCCTCGTCTTCTCCAACTCAGGCCGCTGCATCAACCTGACTTATCCAGAGAAACGCGACGGAACCCTGCAGCAGCTCTACATTTGTAAGCCCCTTTCCTTTCCTGCGTTTAGATCTACACTACGGCCTCCCGAGTTCGTTGGTGTTCATCGCCGCCCGTTGCAAACCCTTGATATTTTTCCTTTCACGTGCTCCTTTTTGATCTTTAGATAGCTAGAACTACTGCGGTGGCTGTTCAACATCCATCTCGAATAGAAACAGATCTCATTTCTCTTGTTTAAAGGCCTCCGTCGAGTGTATGAACTTCTCTGTACTGGTTTTAGATCTAGAAATTTTTCTTTTCAGAGCAATTGTTTGATCCAAAATAATAGCTGAAACTTGTGAAACTTGTTTGTTCCACACTTAATCAAAAATCTGCACCTGTGGACTCTGTTCAACCATGATAGTCCATACAGCCAGTTTTAAGATAATGACACTGTTTGGTCAACCTTGCTTGCTTCCGGCGATTTAAGAAAATTTAACTGCCTTTGATACTTGTAGCGGCTTAAAAACCACTGAATAATTACCCATATGTCATTAGGCCCCTTCTTAAGCCGCCGTTTCGAATAATTTCACGATGTCCTCCTCCGGGTTATAAGTTGAACCGGAAATTTTTCTTTTGTCATAGGTTTCAATTTGCCTAATGGCACCCAAGGCTCCCAAACCTTCGGTGACCTGTAACTTGGTCAAGTCTGTCGTTACAGAAAGCACTTTGTCTGATTTTGTGAAATCCGGCCATCTGCCCAAGAAGGAGGTCATGTCTTATCATGCTCCTAACCCGTCAGAGGAGAAGCCTCAACCCAAGGAGGGGGAGCTGATCGTGTTTACTGATCACATGAACCGGGGCTTCGCTCCACCCAGTTCAAAATTCTTTAGGGATGTTTTGCATTTCTTTGATCTCAGACCTCAAGACATCGGGCCCAATTCCGTGTCAAATATTTGCAACTTCCAAGTCTTCTGCGAGGTGTACCTTGGAGAAGAACCCAGCTTACTTTTATTCAGAGAATTGTTTTACTTAAACCGGCAGAATGGACGCGCCAACGGGCCCAGTCTGGAACTTGGTGGCATCTCGATTCAGCGGCGGAGAGACTGCCTTTTTCCTTATGCTGAACTGCTGAGTCATCCAAAGGATTGGAATCAGACGTGGTTCTACTGCCAGGACACTTGTCCGACTGAGGCAAATCCTCTGCCCGGCTTCCGCACCTTGCGCCTTGAATCCAACCACCCATTGCCGGATAAACTGACTGCTGTTGGACGTCTGCCACTCGCTCCCACCATTAGTAAAATCAAAGCTCTTTTGGGAAATGGCTTAAATGGCATTGACTTGGTCCGAGTCTGGGTTGCTTGGCGAGTGATTCCGTTAAGCCGCCGCCCCGGCTTAATGTGCACTTACTCAGGCGAGAAGAATGACCCACTGCGTCATAGTCCCGATGACTTACCATATGATGTGGTGGAGGATACGACCCAGACGTTGTTGAAAGAGGGCATGGTGACCAGTAATGCCTTTGGCTTACTTCCTTTCTGCAAGAAGAACCCGGCCCCTGCAGTAAGTCATGAACCTCAATAACTACTCCTTACTGTGTTATACCTTGCTTTTATTTATAACCCTTTACCGTTTTTTCTCAGGCCAATGACAACTTCTGGAAGGTCAAGTATCACCATGAGGCTGCCAAACAAGCCAGAGCGGCCAAGAGAACCGAAAGGAAAGCCGCCAAAACAGGAACTTCAAGGAAGAGGAAGCCAAGCACTTCAGATTTACTCAAATTGAATGACACTTCTAACGATGAAGAAGAGGTAATCCTTAATTCTCCTGATTCTTTTATCATTATCTTATTGACATTCTATCCATTCAGCAGGATACGGGGAACAGCCAAGCGGTTGACGAAGAGGTAACTATAATCTCCTCCGACTCAGAGCCTTTGCCAAAGCAAAAAATCCGAAGGGTGGCCCGAAAAGTAAGATTTTCACATCCTCTAGCTTATAAAGATCCTCAATTTCTTTTGAAGCAACAGACTCATGAAAACCGGAGGCATACCCGGACCTCCAAGGATGCAGAACTCTCCTCCGGCTTACCTGATGTAACCAGGAAGCGCCAAACTGAGGTTATCTCCGACTTATATTCTGCTTTCCCCTTAGCGGGCTTAATACGTCCTCCTCTCAATTCATCTGACTCAAATTATCAGGAGACCTCACCTTCCTCCAGCGAGTCTATGCAATCCAACTGCCGGCTTTCAAAACCGCCCCCGGGTAATGTAAACTTATTTACCTTATATTTTACCATACTCATGTTTTTGTACTCACCCTTCTGCCTTGTCCACAACGTGCAAGTGAAGCCCAGTAAGAGGGCAAAAAAGAATAAGCCGTCCCAAGATCCGGTCATAACTGAACCGGAACTCGGAACAGCTGCCCCTGATACTTCCACTCATCAACCGCTGCCTAAACCGGTTTATGATATTCCAGCACCAACCTCTGATCCGCCCACTGAGGAAACTCTTGGCGGTTCTGATAAACCGGAAATTCCTAACCCGACCAAGACAACTGATCCGGAAGTTGAAATTCTCAAGACTCAGTTTGTCGAGCCGGGTCAGCACACTGTCCTTGCCAAGTGCTCTGCCAAGGAGGAGCTTTTGGAGCGCCGAAAGGCCAAGTTAGACATTGCAGAGTATACTCATTTGAGTATTGGGGATATCATCTCTAGCTATATCAGTCAAGCACATAGTAGCCGCGACCTAGAAATTGACATGGTGAGGCAGATACAGCAAAAATCTGAGGTATGACCTATGTTACTTTTCCTTAACCATACTTACTTTACTAGCCCCCAGGTCTATTGCTTATAAGTAAATATGCTGTAGACTTAGAAAATTGCCTAACACAGCTTGTCCGGCTTGGAAAGGAAGTTATTTAACCCGATTGTAGCATGATACTTTGAACTTGCGATACACATTAGCCCCCAAGTGTCAAGCATCTTTGCTGGCAAAGTGCTTGGGACTTAAATTTCCATGAACCGGCGTAGCAATTTAAAGTTCTTCAGTATACATTAGCCCCCAAGTGTCAAGTACCTTTGCTTGCAAAGTGCTTGGGACTTAATGTTTATCTTATAATGATTCTGACTATAACCCGGCATCAATACAGGCCACCATAAGTCAATTTGAATCAGAGGTTGCTAACCTAAAGAATCGCCTGGCAGCCCAAGAACTTGAAATCCAAAAGTCCAACTCCAAGTTTGAATTCAGTATCTCTAAACAAGAGAAGTTGAAGAAAAACTTTGCAACAGATAAGAAAAACTGGACTGATGAAAAGGCTTCACTGGTGACCCGGGCCGAGACGACAGAGGCATTGCTTGCAGAAGCAACAATGGAGCTATCCGACTTAAAGCGCCAGATATCTCAAATGGTCTCAGCAATCTTTGGTAAGTTGCTCATATAAACTTTAAATTTTGCAAACCTTCTTTCAATGATTACTTCAATTGTCACCTTCGGCTCACCTTATGTTTAATAATGCAGGCCCTAGGAGCACAAACCTCAAGCAGAACATGTTGATCAAGCTGAAGGCGGTTTACACTCTAGTGAAACAGCTCTACACCGGGTCACAACGTGCTTTGGCCGTTGTAGATTTATCAAATGACGTTCCTCACCTCCTGCAAGACGTGCTGAAGCGGCTTGCTGTGTTACCTCAGTGGGTCCAAGATCTAAGGAGGGCGTCCGCCAGAGCCGGGGCCATAGCCACGTTGAGCCGGGCGAAAGCATGGATTCCAGAACTAGACCCGGCCGACCTCGCTCTTGGATACCCGAGTCTGAAAGAGGATGGGACTTTATTTGATGAATAGGATTTCACCACTTGTGTCAAAGATATACGCCCCATGGCTACTCTTACTGGGAACGATACTGATCTCACCAAATAGCAGCTGGGTTATGACAGCGAGAATCGGAGAATCCCAACGCCTCTTTATGACGATGTCAGCCTGATCCCTCCAATCCGTAAGCATACCTTTGCCCCTGAAGTCGACCCAGCCAGTTTAATAGATGACGGAGCTGAGTTTGAAGCCTTGAGTGGCATTGACTGGGCATCGTCCACCTTCCAGGACAGGGCAGCCGACGGAGAGGCGGAGAAGGATAACCCGGATTCTTCAAGCCAACCAAATGAGTGAACCGCCAGGCGTCATATGTTTATGTCTTCGTAAAAACAATGCTTCATTATTCAGACTCGGGGAGTCTTGTAATAGGGTAGGAAAAACCTCTCGACTTTTGCCATGCCTTCGCGCACGTTTATGGCGCTCAATATTTCCTTAAGCCGCCATCGCTATATCCTTCCAGCTTATATTGATCTTCTATTTCCTTTATGTTAAACAAAAAAATTGCTCGCCATGTCCTGCGATCCTTTTGGTAATCCCGCATGCTTATACGACCCAACCCATGCGGGTAAATTTAACCCCTGAAAGTTGGAACATATAATGTTCACCTGGCACTTAACAACCTGGGGTGATCAATATTAAGCCAGAAAAAAAAACCATCTCATAGTGCTTTCAAGAAGGTCTCAAGATAGTCAAGAAAATTATGCTTATGAAATATAATGGATAATAAACAATATCCAAAGGCTTCTGATTCGAATACGATCAGTAAACCGTTCCAAATGGGTTAAGCTAAGATTCAGATAAGATCAGATAGCCCCCAGTGGCTTTGGCGATGCCGATCAAGCGGGTATCGACAGCTATGTTCTCTTTGGTTCGAATACGACCTATGTTTGAACAGGAAGCCCCCAAGTGACCATAAGAGTTGTTTAATGACCCTGATTCGAATATGATCCATGTCAGACCCAAAGGGGTTAAGCTATGATTCAAATATGATCAAGAAGCCCCCAAATGGGTTTGGCAGTATGCCGATCAAGTGGGTATTGACAGCTATGTTCTCTTTGGTTCGAATACGACCTATGTTTGAACAGGAAGCCCCCAAGTGATCATGGCTAGATTCAGATATGATCATAAGCCGGACCAAAGGGAAAGCTGGATTCAGATATGGTCCGCTCCCTGTTGGTTATTTCCACCACCTGATAAAGAAGACATATAAACCTTTGAGGGTGAAAAGGACAGAGGTCTTGCTTTATATAATGTATACATCGTCATAATATATACATCTTGAGAGCCGGTGGCTCAAGTAAAATAAGGCTGAAGATGAGCGATATTCCACGGCCGGCGGGTCTCCTCCTCCGACTTACGTGAGTCTTTGTGCTCTCGAACATCATTGAGGTAGTATGACCCATTGTTCAGATTCTTGCTGACCACAAAGGGTCCTTCCCAAGGTGGGGATAGCTTGTGCATATCAGACTGATCCTGGATGAGCCGAAGCACTAAGTCGCCTTCCTGAAAGGTTTTGCTTCTAACCCGGCGGCTGTGATAGCAGCGCAGGTCTTGCTGGTAAATCGCCGAGCGGGCTATTGCCAAGTCTTGCTCCTCATCCAATAAATCAAGTGCATCCTGACGAGCTTTTTCGTTATCAGCCTCAACGTAAGCTGCCACGCGGGGTGAGTCATGCCGGATGTCACTTGGCAGGACCACCTCTGCTCCGTACACCATGAAGAAAGGTGTGTAACCCGTAATCTGTTAGGCATAGTATTGATACTCCAAAGCACAGAGGGTAACTCCTCCACCCAACAACCCGGCATTCGCTGTAAGGGGACCAAGAGCCGGGGTTTAATACCCTTCAAAATCTCCTGATTAGCTCTTTCTGCTTGGCCATTGGATTGAGGATGAGCAACAGCCGAAACATCGGGCCGGATATGTTCTCGTTGGCAGAACTCTTCCATGGCACCCTTGGAAAGATTAGTGCCATTATCAGTTATAATACTGTGTGGAAAACCAAAACTAAAGATCACCTTTTTTATGAACTGAACCGCTGTGGCTGCATCACACTTACTGACTGGCTCTGCCTCAACCCACTTTGTGAATTTATCCACTGCCACCAGGAGGTGTGTTTTCTTGTCTTTAGACCTCTTGAAAGGTCCAACCATGTCAAGCCCCCAGACTGTGAACGACCAAGTAATTGGAATCGTCCTCAACTCTTGAGCCAGCACTTGAGCTTGTCGTGAGAATTTCTGACATCCATCACATTTACTGACCAGATCCTCCGCATTGGCATGAGCCGTTAGCCAATAAAAGCCATGACGGGAAGCCTTGGCCACAAGATATTTTGAGTCGGCGTGATGACCACAATCCCCTTCATGGATCTCACGAAGTATCACCTGACCCTCCACAGGCGATACACAATGTTGAAAAGCTCCAATGACACTGCGATGATGTAACTCGCCATGAACAATTGTCATGCATTTGGACCGCCCGATGATTTGTCTTGCCAAGGTCTCATCCTCAGGCAACTCTCCCCGGGTCATGTAAGCCAAATATGGCACTGTCCAATCCGGGATAACACGAAGAGCTGCTACCAGCTGTGCCTCCGGGTCTGGCACTGCTAAGTCCTCCTTTGTGGGCACCTTGACAAAAGGATTATGCAAAACATCAAGAAAGGTGTTAGGCGGCACTGGCTTTCGCTGAGATCCCAGCCGGCTTAAAGCATCAGCCGCCTCATTCTTCCTTCGATCAATGTGCTCCACTTGATAACCTTTGACATGCCCAGCCACAGCATCAACTTCACAACGGTAAGCCGCCATTAAGGGATCCTTGGAGTCCCACTTGCCTGATACCTGTTGAGCCACGAGATCTGAGTCACCCAAACACCTTACCCGGCTCAAATTCATCTCTTTGGCCATCCTGAGACCATGGAGTAAGGCCTCATACTTAGATGCATTGTTAGTACAAGGAAACATAAGCCAGAGCACATAGCAAAATTTGTCACCTCGGGGGAAGTTAAAACGACTCCAGCCCCCGAGCCTTCCAACTGCCTGGACCCATCAAAGTGAATAGTCCAATATGTGTTATCTGGCTTCTCCTCAGGTGCCTGCAACTCTGTCCAATCATTGATAAAGTCCACCAAGGCTTGAGACTTAATAGCGGTACATGGCATGTACTTCAAACCATGAGGCCCAAGCTCAATAGCCCACTTGGCGACTCGTCATGTGGCCTCCCTGTTCTGGATGATGTCTCCCAAGGGGGCCGAACTTACCACAGTTATAGGATGACTTTGGAAGTACTGCTTCAGCTTCCGGCTTGCCATAAACACTCCGTAAACAAGTTTCTGCCAATGTGGATACCTTTGTTTAGACTCAATGAGCACCTCACTGATGTAGTAAACTGGCCATTGAACCGGATGCTCCTTGCCAGCCTCCTTACGCTCCACCACGATGGCAACATTGACGGCTCGTGAATTAGCAGCTACATATAACAGCAACGGCTCTTTATCAATGGGAGCCGCAAGGACCGGTGGCTCAGACAACTGTCTCTTTAAATCTTCAAAGGCAGTATCAGCAGCATCAGTCCAGACAAAAGTGTCCGTTTTCTTCATCATCTGATACAACGGTAGGGTCTTCTCACCTAACCGGCTTATGAACCAGCTTAAAGCAGCAACACGACCCGCCAGTCGCTGAACATCATTGATGCACGCCGGTTTAGCCAGAGAGGCAATTGCCTTGATCTTCTCCGGATTAGCTTCAATGCCTTTGTTTGAGACCAGAAAACCTAAGAGCTTGCCTGCAGGTACACCAAATACACACTTGGCCGGGTTAAGCATCATCTTATAAACCCGGAGATTATCAAAGGTCTCTTTCAAATAAGATATCAAGGTTTCCTTCTCTCTGGACTTCACCATGATGTCATCCACATAAGCGTGAACATTGCACCCAATTTGATCGTGGAGACAGTTTTGTACACATCGCTGATAAGTTGCCTGAGCACTCTTGAGCCCAAATGGCATAGATACATAACAGAAGGCTCCAAACAGAGTGATGAAAGACGTCTTCTCCTAGTCCTTAACTTCCATTTTGATCTGATGATAACCAGAGTAAGCATCCAAAAAGCTCAAACGCTCGCAACCCACCGTAGCATCAATGATTTGATCAATACGGGGGAGAGCAAAGGGATCAGCTGGACAAGCTTTATTTAAGTCCTGTAATCCACACACATCTGCCAGGTGCCGTTCTTCTTGAGCACGAGCACCGGGTTAGCCAACCACTCCGAGTGAAAAACATCAACAATAAACCCAGCCGCTAAGAGCCGGGCGACTTCCTCTCCAATAGCTTTCCGTCTCTCTTCGTTGAACCGTCGAAGAAACTGCCTGGCCGGCTTATACTTCGGATCAATATTGAGAGTGTGCTCAGCGAGTTCTCTCGCCCGGCATGTCAGAAGGTTTCCATGCGAAGATGTCCCGGTTCTCACGGATGAACTCGATGAGTGAGCTTTCCTATTTAGGATCCAAATTGGCACTGATACTGAACTGCTTAGATGAATCGCCTGGATCAAAATCAACAAGCTTGGTTTTAGTAGCCGACTTAAACTTCATTGTCGGGTCATGCTCGGTAGTTGGCTTCTTTAGAGAGGTCATATCCGCCGGGTCAGCATTGTCTTGATAAAACTTTAGCTCCTTGGCTGCACAAACAGACTCAGCATAAGCCGCGTCACCCTCCTCACATTCCAGGGCTACCTTTCGACTTCCATGCACGGTGATGCTACCCTTGTGACCCGACGTCTTAAGTTGCAGATAAACATAACACGGCCGTGCCATGAACTTGCATAAGCCGGCCGTCCAAACAGAGCATGATATGGACTCTTGATTTTGACCACCTCAAAGGTTAATTTCTTAGCTCTAGAATCATACGCATCTCCAAAGGCCACTTCCAGTTCAATCTTGCCAACTGGGTAAGCCGACTTACCAGGAACCACTCCATGAAAAACAATGTTGGACGTCTTCAAATTCTTATCAGTTAACCCCATGCGTCGAAAGGTCTCATAATAGAGGATATTGATGCTGCTACCCCCGTCCATGAGTACCTTAGTGAATTTATATCCACCAACCTGAGGTGCTACCACCAAGGCTAACTGACCCGGATTATCAACCCGGAGGGGGTGATCTTCCCTGCTCCATACAATGGGCTGTTCTGACCACCTCAAATAACGGGGAACCGCCGGTTCAACAGAACTCACGGCCCTCTTATGAACCTTCTGGTCACGTTTGCACAAGCTAGTGGTGAACACGTGATACTGCCCACTATTCAGCTGCTTCGGATGGCTTTGATAACCCGACTGCTGCTGTTGTTGTTCCCCTTGACCAGACTGCTATTGATTATAGCCGCCTTGATGTCTCTGAAAGTCAGAACTTGAACCGCCGCCCGGGCCATGAAAGCCGCCAGCTCCTGAGCCACCGACCGACCCATGATTGCCATCAAACGTGTTGGAATTCTTAAAAGCCTTCATGATCAAGCAATCTTTCCATAAGTGGGCGGCAGGTCGTTCCCGGGTGCCGTGTCTCGGGCAAGGCTCATTGAGTAGCTGCTCAAGAGATGGGCCTGACCCGCCAGATCGAGGGGGCGGTTTGCCCTTACGTCTCTGATTGTTACCCTGTGCATTGGCATTGGCTACAAACTTCGGGTTACCCTCTGCCTTACGCTTATTGCCTCCTTGATTCATCGGGTTATGCTGCTGACCCTTTCCATTGCCATTCTTCTTTCCCTTCCCTGTCTTTTCCTCATCAGACGCGGGATCCTTGGTACTATCAGAGTCGGCGTATTTGACTAAAGCTACCATCAGCGTACCCATATCGTTGCAATCACGCTTAAGGCGCCCCAGTTTCTGTCTCAGCGGCTCAAAGCGGCAGTTCTTCTCCAACATGAGGACTGTAGAGCCGGCATCCATCTTGTCAGACGAATGTATTATCTCCTTGACCCGGCGTACCCAATGAGTCGTGGATTCACCCTCCTCCTGCTTACAATTTGTCAAGTCCACAATCGACATAGATTGCTTGCAAGTGTCCTTGAAGTTCTAGATGAAACGGGCCTTTAGCTCTGCCCACGAACTAATGGAATTGGGTGGCAAGCCTTTAACCAAGACCGGGCCGTTCCATCTAACATCATGGTGAAGTACTTAGTCATTGCTGCGTCGCTGACCTCCAACAGCTCCATGGCCATCTCATAACTTTCGATCCACTCTCCGGGCTGTAAGTCGGCCGTGTAATTCGGCACCTTCCGAGGTCCCTTGAAGTCCTTGGGTAAACGTACATTACGTAGAGCCGGCACTAAACAAGGAACACCGCCAGTTCTGGTAGCCACTCCCGCCTCAACGGAAGTCGTCGGATAATCTGGAAAGTCCTGATGAGCCGTTTGTTGAGCCGCTAGCTGAGCCGCCCGCTTGTCCTCCTGACGTATTCGGTCTTGCACCGGGTTATAACCGCCGGGCTGGTTACAGCGTTGGGCGTTGCTTGACAAAGCTTCTGACTCCATGTGCCTGCTATAACTTAGACTCCGGTTTGGACGAGCCGGAGCTAACCATGGCGGAGGAGTTGAATGAATCCTGTCCCGGCTATAGGAATAAGTCTCTTGCTGAGCCAGGGATGTCTGGACGAGGTCTCTGATCCTTCGGGTCACCACTGTTGTTGGATCATCACCGTCCACCGGGAGAGCCGCCACACGTGTTGATGTTGTGATCAAGTTCTCCATGGGGTTGAAAAAGTGACCCGGCGGTATCGGCACGTAACGGGGCGGTGCCATGTTCCCATGAGGAGGTGCCATCTCCCGAGGCTGAGCCGGTCCTCCTGTTCTGGCTGTCATAAACTGATTTGCATCTGGCGGGTTACTTGGGCCGGCTCCGGGTGTAGCGAAAAGATTCCGAGGATCATAAACCGGAGGTAAACGGGACTGGTTTTCTGATGTCTCCTCCTTATCACCTCGTTAGATGCGTTTAGGCTCATCGTAAGCTGGAAGGCCTCTGACTGTAGCTATTGTGCCCGTGCATCCAAAGCCGCCCGTTCTGTGGCTAACCTGGTGTCCTCAGCTGCCAAGGCCTCCTTGGCCCGAGCTATCTCCTCATGCACCTGTGCCACCTCCGCGTTATGCTCATCTTGATTCGCAAGGATGACTGTGGTGGTTAACAAGGCCGTCAGCTTATCCATGAGATCCATCAGCACCTGAGCCGGCGGGCGCACAGGGCCTCCTGCCCCAGCCGCTCCTGACCCGGATGTTATTGCTGCTGCAGCCATTGAGTTTTGACCGGGTTGAGTACCATCCATGAAGACTCCTACCCAGCTTGGCGGCTCATAGGGGTCCGGAATACTAGAGCTGTCGGAACAGCCCCTAAGCCCGCCATCCTGTAACAGATACAACAACTCTGTTGAACCGATGGACGAATCACCGTCGGAGAGGGCGGCCGTCTCACCACCATCTATAGATCCTTTAGAAAGTTCTCCTCCGTGGATGCAACCCACGAAGGCACGCTTCACGACGGGTTGAGCTCGGGCAGGTCTCGCACGCTGAGCTGTTTCGCCGAGGTTGACGCAGCAATCCGGCTTAGGGCCCGGCTCACCAATCCGGCCGATGAAGATGTGGATTCCGCCAAAGGGGATCCGGTACCCGTACTCAATTGAGCCGGCGTCAGGGCCCCATCCTTCGTCGTCGATGTAGATCTTGCCGCGACGACTCTTGGTCATCCGGCCCACTGCGTATCCCTTGATCCCTTCGAAGTTTCCCTTCAAGAACTCAAATCCACCGTGCGCTGGCCCCATGGTGGGTGCCAACTATCGTGGGATTGTCACGGCAGATGTCCTCTTGCAAGGACTTAGTTATGGAGCCATCGGAACTAGGAAGCTTAAAGGGGTTAATTCGGGACAAAGGACACGAGAGATTTATACTAGTTCGGCCCCTTACCGTGAAGGTAAGGCCTATGTCTAGTTGGGTTGGTATTGCTTGATGTTTCGATGACCAGGGAGCGAGATACGCTATGTACGGTTCTCGATGAGTTGTTTCTTACCCTAAGCCGTCGGCGGGTCATCCCCTTATATACACGGGTTGACGCCCTGCGGCTTACAGAGTCCCGGCCGGCTCATAAACAGTGTCCGGCTCGGTGACTAGTTAAATCTACCTTATGATACAAGTCATGCCATTATGGCGGTTTACTACGATGGGCCTTAAGTCACTGGTGGGCTTTAGACCCTTTATTGAACCTCCATCTTCATACTTGGTCTTGGGCTTCTTCTGATAAATCTCTCTTTGCATAACCCGACCCCTCATAGACGGCTTATACAAATAGTTACATCCCCAACAAGGTGGGTTGACCATTGACGGCCGGTTAGCTTCTTGGCAGCGACATGGAGTCGGAGAGCTGTGTTGGAGAAGAACGTTGCTTCTCCTTAACTGCTGGTGCAGTTGGCTGACTGACACATGGGCCCAACATGCCACATGTCAGTTATGCAACTTCACCTGCAGTTAAGTCACTGAAGCTTCTGTTCGGCTTAGCGGGACACAGGTGGGTAGCTTCGGTTAATTAATTATACCTCCAGCGCACCCCTTTTTAGTTGAAGAATGTACGAAATATAATGAAATCTGGCATGTTTATATCAAATCCGATCGTGTATGAATGAATTTATGTCGATTAGTTCGAATTCCTGTATCACTGGCATTGGATGAACATGCAAAACAACACGTACTAGCATTATTCCCAGGTTGATCACCTTGTTTGCAGCAGTTTCACATGTACTCCCTCCGGTCCTTTCTAGTCTGCACACAAGTTTTGTCTGCAGTCAAAGTATGCACTTTCACAATGTGCGAAGTAAAAAGGAATAGAAGGAGTACAAAGAGTTTGAGCAGCTTTTTAGCATTTCTGTATATTGCAATCAAACACACAGGGTTCATAGAGAACATTCAAAACAATCTATGATTATGCATCTCAGCGACTCACATGTCAGAGGCAATATTTACTTCACAACTAAAGAATAAAGAAAAAATTGATCGACGCTGCTGACAGCAAAGGGCGTCCCATTTGAAAATATCAAACGCATGTCTTGCTAAAATAAATGAGAAAAATTTGACAAGGCTGTCCCATTCCAAAATATCAAATTCCTACGATTGTGGAATGGGCAGGGTTTGCCATCAGTTCGGACATTGACATGGCACCCTGTGCTAAATAAACCAGCTATTCTTTTTGTGCAGTTCCACCAAAATCAACCAAATTCACGAGTAGCTTGTATGATTTCGCCCTTATATGTTGTAACGCCTTGAACTTATCGGCACCTCCTTTCTTGTGGTGGAAATGAAGGATTCGATGTATTCATGAACATTTCGTGCAGTTCCCACTAAAATCAAGCTGAGCACCCATGTTTGCACAAATACAAAAAAAGTGATTAGTATAAAGCAAACTGTACTATGAATTGATAGTTTAAACATGCACCTACATGGTCCATGTAGAGCACACTTTTAGAAAAACAGAACTCACCAGAAAGAATCCTAGAACAACATTGTACTCACGCATCACAGCAAAAAATGGAGATTTGTCAGTCCTTGTGGGGAGTAATGTAACCATCCTTCAACTGCTCCTTCTGATGAGAAGATAGACAGGGCTTCTTCATACTAGCATAATCGGAACTAGTCACTTCACGTAGTCCATATTCTTCTTCAGAGGAAGATGATCCTGTTGTGCAAAGACAAGAGGACAACTAAATGCTAGCATCCCTGTTTTCTCAAAAAAAAGGAAAGGAAATATTTAAAACAACTCAGATGAAGCACTTCTCAAGGACAATACCACTTTTTCAAGACAATATCTAAACAGTAGCACAACACCAATAGAGATGACAAAACTCAATCATATGGATGAAATCAGTGGGCGAGTACCAACCTTTGTCAGGAGGCTTATTTTGTAGAGCATATAGATGAAGCACTTCTCCAGAACCATCTGTTGCTATCTACTGTGGTGGCCATGCTTACTGTATACTCCTCGATTAGTTTAATGTTTCCAACATCTTCTTGTGCAGTTCCACTAAAATATATGGTATCTTCAAAGAAGATCCCTGTTTGCACAAGTAGAGATAATTACGTATTACATTAAGAGTGGCATCAAATCAGTGGCAAAACAATTGCTTGTTCCGGCCATAGCAATAAATTAAGATGCAAAACTATATCATTACTTGTGTCATCATAGTTCCAGTGCTTCATTACAGCATCGGGAGTTGATTTTTGTTTTTCTTTCGCTTGTTCTTCCCCTTCATCACTTGGTTCAATAACAGACAAGCTTCACCTTCAATGTAAGATTTGGCATGTCAATTAGGGAGCACAAGTATAGTACTAAAGTTAATTTTCTGATGAAAGTGGCAAAATACAGGCCAATAGTTGTGAAATATCCTTATCTTACCTCAATGGGATATGACGGTGAATATACAGATTTGAAGTCTTGTCTCCATTTGTGCAGTTCACTAAAATCAAGCAACATTATCGTACAAGTAGCACAACATATGAAAAGCACACTGCAGAATCATGTGAAAGAAGGCTAGTACTGACCTCTCATGATGCGGAATTCAAACCACTCACAAGAAGAAGATCTGAACCAAATTTTCCAACACGGATAGGAAGTAAGATCTCCTCTTGTGCAGTTCCACTAAGATCAAGCAATCAAGCAACATTGTCGGTGTGACATTTTGGTTGAACTGCACAAAACACTCTTAAAACAAAAGTGTTTTGTGCAGTGCAACAAAAGGTCACAATGGCAACAAGGTGAAGTAGATAACCCTGTTTACACAGAGGTGCAAAGGAAACAACTAGTGGTCAATAACGGTGGATGACACATAAGCAAACAAAAAGAAGCATCTACCTTATCTAAATGGGAAAGAAAGCAAGACAGTAGCATTTCTCAAACGGTGGCATTGATTAATATTAAAATAGAGATTTTATTAACAATAAAATTCGTTAAACATGTAATTTGCTTTTAACTGTGGCATTTCATCAATTTTCCAGCGGCATTCTTAGAGGGTGTTTGTTTACAGGGACATTTTGGTGTAGGGACTAAAAAAACTCCGTGTCAGTCCCATCTAAACCAAACAGGAGGGAATTTTAGGGACTAAAAGTGGGCATTTGGGACTAAAGAAAGAAGACCCCGAGGGAGTCTTTTTGGGACTTTTTCCAACAGTTGCCCCTGCCACGCATCGCACCTTGTCTCTATTAGTTCATTACTAGGGGTAACATGGTATTTTAGCATGTCATTTAATAACCTCTAGTCCATGTTTAGTCCCTGGAACCAAGCAGGTAGGGACTAGGGAGTTTTTAACCAAACATGGCCTTAGATTAACAACAGCTAATGAGTTGCACGGGACAGTGGACGCACCAGCACCATGTGCATCTACCGATGTACTATGGTCATGCACAGTCTGTTGCAACAAACAACAAACAACCAAGGAGCATATTTGTATTGGTCCCAGTTTTGTTACCTTTAGACACCTTTCCCTATGTGAGCGCAGCAAATCTAGTCCTGCTCAAACTCTACAGCCTTGTCCCCCCAAACAAAAGATCAGTTCATTACAGATGTGCATACTGCGTTTGTCATTGTTTTCCCTTTTCGACCAACGTAGGTGCTGGATAGCCAGTCTGTACTAGTACTTTCGCCCATTCCTTTCCTCCTTGAACCACATCCTAGATATATGCGATACAACTTTCCCCACTACTTTTCCCCATTCCTTTCCTCTTCGAACCACGTCCTAGATTCATGCTATAAAACTTTCCCCCTTCCTTTTCTCTTTGAACCACGTCCTAGATTCATGCTATACAACTTTTCCCACTACTTTCCCCCACTCCTTTCCTCTTTGAACCACGTCCTAGATTCATGGTATACATGCAGCTAGAGCAATGCATGTGGAGTAAGTAAATTATACCTTAAGGTTCTTGGGGCGTGGTTCGGTGGGCGACGGGACGACGGCGAAGAAGAAGGGGTCGGAAGCCCTCCCGCGCCGCCGCTGGGTGAAAGTGAACAGTTGTGCCGGTAGTGGATTCCCTCCCTTGCCGACGGCGACAATGTTAAGGCTCCTTCCCTTCCCGACGGACGGATCCTGCCAGCTCTTTGAGCAGTAGTGAGGGGAGAGAGAGGCCAACAAAGTCTTGTTTAGATCTGGAGAGGGTGAGAGAGTGTGAAGAGAGCAACTACAAGCGCTGAGGCTCTAGCGTGTATATATATACTGGAGAGAGAGTGTGAAACATGCAAACCCTAGAAAACAAGCGCCGAGACTGCAGCTTATATGTGATGAGGTGATTATACAGTCACTACGAGATCGTATAGCTCCGTATCCATCCATTTTGACCTGTCAAAGAATCCTCCTGGCAAAAATTATGCTCAAGTGTAGTTATCGAACCCGAGACCTCAAGTTTGATGAGCGAACAGGCTAACCAGCTACACAACCCTCCCGTTATGTTCAACGAGTGGAAAATAACCTTTTATACATTCCTGCATTCGTGTGACAAGCATGCCGTGTTTTGTGTGTGTGGGGGGGGAGTCATTGGGATTTCAATCATAATCGTGTCATGTGGCTTTGGTGGTAAGACTATCCATAGTGGTGCAGAAATAATGCAGCCTTAGTCACCTTACCTCTCTCCATGTAGTACGTTGGGTACCACCAGTCAAAGGGTGAGACAAACAAATTAATAAGAAAAATTAAAAGCGCCAGCGGTGTATCTTACCTCACACATCTCGCTACTGCTCGGGAACACTGTCCAATTGATCCCTCTATTCGGTCACATACTATTTTAAGTGAATCCTTATTATAACATGCACACAATTTAGGGCACTTGTATTCGACCTAAGTCAGTGTGCCACCGTATCTCGTATACTTACTACTCCCTCCATCTAGGTGTAATAAGTCACGTTAGAAGGTGCAACGGGACCAAGGTGCGTGCGCGTGTGTGTGTTTAACAACATGTGTGTGTTAGAGAGAGCGACAGATCGACATACTCCTACAGAGAGATGGTGTGTAGTGTACGATTTTAGCCGCAAGAGTCGGTGCATCCTCTCGTTTCCGGGCGTTTCCGGTAGGGACATGCGGACAGCTGCCACGCCTGTTCTTGACCAGCCTGGCCCACCCAAGGCCCCTCCATTGCCTGCGCGCGCTTCCCGCCCAAAACGGTCAGCGCCGCTCCAAAGAATTGGTGCCGCATTCATACCCGGGCAGAGCGGACGCGACCTCTCACTGGCGCAAGAGTGATGGTTGCTTCATTCGTCCAACTTACTGCTGGGTCTATGTGATTTGACGGCTCATTGGTCTTTATTACTGAGGTGGTAGGACTACTGGATGTCCCACGCTTTCTGCGAAAGGAGGTACTACTAGATTACAATTTTCTTCATTCTTACAGCGGAGGAGTGCAAGAGCAGTGAAAACACGCTGGCTCAATGATTACGTGGCCCACCTCACACTATCACCATATTTTCTGGACACCATGCGAGACCTAACTCTTTACATAGTACTCCCTCCGTTCCTAAATACTAGATGAGTCCCCACGCGTTGCCGCGGAATAGCTGTATATCTCTCTGCACAAAATTATCGATTTCATACAACTAAAAAAAACTCTATAACCGCATGACAAATGTGGTAGCCAAACTAAATAAACTCCCATCATCATTTAGATCATCCCACGTAAGGAAAAAAGATCAGCCAACTCCTACTGCATAATGGGATTATATTTTTCTTTTTGACATGTTAATGGGACTTAAAAGCTCACTTACATGCATGCTACCGGTGCATGCTTGCATGCAGACATGTTGATGTGATTTAAAACCCACTCACATGCATGCCACGGTATTTCTGCATGCTTGCATGTGGCTTAGTGCGGAGCCTCTCAACGTCTAGATCAGATGGCTATTATAGACTGATTTAGTTCATCTAATGGCTACATTAATTTTGATGATGTGGCTCAAGGAGAGGATAGAGAATTCCTAGTAGTGGGGGCTAGCTATTACTAGTAGATAAGTCTTTGTAGAGATTCCACTAGGTGAACTACATACGGAACAAAATGAATGAATCTACACTTAAAATGCATCTATATACATCCGCGTGTGGTTCATGGTGAAATCTCTACAAAGACTTATATTTAGGAATGGAGGAAGTACTAGTATAGTATGTACTGTAATTTATCAACGAGATAAATTTGTACAATGCTATGAAGCTTCCAACTTCTGTTACATGTATCTTGCGTCCAAGGTTGCCCGTTGCAACATTTCATCAAATACAAAGGAGACTAACATGCATGCTATTGCATCTCAATGTTTGACAGATCATAGCAAATATGTACTCCCTCCATTCCAAAATAACTATCTCAACTTTGTGCAAACTTTAGTACAAAGTTGTACTACTACTAAAGTTGACACTTATTTTGGAACAGAGGCAGCTAAAGAAAAAAACGATCCATGCAGTCCCTAGCCCTTGAACCGTGAACCCCAACCAGGCTTCAATTTGCTGGCAACGTTCGAGCTTCCTAAGAAATGAAGTTTGCAACCTTTTGACCATCGGATCATTTTGTGCAGTTTCACCAAAATCGAGATGAGCATCCCTATGGCAAAGAAATTCAAGAAGCGTGATTAGAATAAGATTACTGGGACTAGTTGATGAGGCATAAACTCATCACAAATACAATACGTAGAAGCTAGTAGAGGTATGTGCGGGGCAAAGAAGTAGAGAAATATCCACATGGAGTGATGTGGGCAGCTGGAGCAGTGGTGCAAGCCGGCTGTAAAGGGAGTTGTACCTGTGGGACGTAGCTCAACCTTGAGGAGGGCGGAGGGAGGCGGCAACTGCCCACGTCGCGACAGTGAGCAAGGGACGAAGGCAACCTCACCGGCTTTGTGAGAGAGAACGGCGGGGACCCCTGATTGGGACATGCCAACAGTGGGTTTTCATTGTCGGCGATGGCGACCGCATCTACACTAAGCATCCACCCCTTCCCTCGGCGGACGTGATCCGCTGGGATGTTAGAGATGTGGCCACAGTCATTTTGTGCGAGAGAGTGTGAAGAGAGCAACCCCATCAAGCAACTGTGTAGGCTGGCCCGTCCTGACTATGTATATAGTGGAGCGGTTTCCTTTTCTCTCCATATGAACCTATGATATTGCGTATGTTCCACTGAAGAAAAAAACTTTATTTATAAATAACGGCGCACCTACTACTCGTTCTCCTATAACCTTAACCTTGCGATTGGCTCTTTGCCTCTTTGGGAAGTCGAGCAATAATGGTAGTGCAGTATATATCGTTCTAGCTATATGAGACCGAATGAATTGTTGCACATCCACCACGTGGGCGAGGGTCGAGGGGCGAGGGAGAGTGCTACATACGGAGCAAAATGAGTGAATCTACACTCTAAAATACGTCTATATACATCAGTGTTTGGAGTATGTACTAGTAGTTCATATTGAAATCTACTAAAGAACATATATATTCCAAACAATATGATATAATCTCTATAACCAAGGTAGTAGGGACGAGGAGTAAACGGAGGGAGTAGTAAATTTTTCTCCTCGTCCTGCGAGCCACCGCGCGCATGGGCGAGGGAGCGGGCGTAAGGCGGAGCAAGCTTCACCTCATCCTGCGAGCCACCGTGCCCGTGGGCGGGGGAGATGGCGTACTAAGCAAGCTTCTCCTCGTTCTTCAAGTTGACGGGACACATCAAAAGTACTCCAGTGTATAGAGCCTTGCCTCTAAGGTAGACCCCACATGGTTTGCCTCTTTTTTTTAATTTAACATAACGCGTCAAGACGCAATTTGTTTGTTCACCCGTGGTAGACGATCCTCCCTCCACCAAGTGGAAAACCAGTACATGTGCCAAATTACCACGTGGGCTGCCTTTTTCGTACAGAAATGAGCTCCACCATGTACCTGTGCGGGTGTGGTTGGGAAAGAGACGGGAGTACATGCGCCGTGCATGCACCTCTTCTCTTCGTGCA
>NC_041391.1:184267118-184270012 GCF_002162155.2 Triticum dicoccoides | reverse complement strand
GGCACATGTCAAGTTTGTGTGTGGCAGGGAGACATGACTAGAGTGCTTGATGTATCAGTGTGTGTATGGGGGGGAGGGGGTGGGGGGAGGGGTAGGCAGAGGCCTAACTATAGAGGTAGAATGACTCGTATATGTGTTGAGAAGGAGAGACCCAGCTATGTCTTGAGGGAGATTGGTTGACATCCATACATAACTGAAGGACGGGAAATATGATGGGACAGAGAGAGAGAGAGAGGAGAGAGAGAGGGAGGGAGAGGGGTAGAGTGTTGGATGGGTGATGGAGTTGCTTCCCGAAGATGGTGGGAGAGGCCTACTAGACAAACTAAGGGTGGAACTGCAATGTTATCAATAAGAGTGGGGATGTGTTTCTATGTGTGCCTATGCATGATAGATCTGTCGGGACGCATCCATCGATGATGAAGGGGAGCCATGTGTTTGGTAAGCAAACCTAACTAGATCAGTAGATCAATTGTTGTTTGTCAGAGGAAGGGAGAGACATAACTAATGAGGTAGATCGATCGACGCTTGGGTAAAAACGAGTTATAAGGACCTAGCTAGCTATATGTATAGCGAGAGATCGGTCGGTGTATGTCCATTTGTTAGAGGCAAATAAGGCCCAGTGAGACGGATAGACAGAGAGAATGGAGCTAGGAGGTGGTGTGAGAGGCCCAGCTACTAGCTAGATAGGGGGAGGAGTGTGCGGTTGTGAGATCGATGAAAAGAGGGGCGAGAGTTTACACGTGTGTGTGACCGTATGAGAGACACGAGGCAAGGACACATAAAGGAGGAGATTGAAGGTGTGCGTGTGTATGTTGTAGGCAGGCATCGCTGGAGAGGTTTATCGATCGGTGTGTGTCAGAAAGGAGTTGTGGAGACTCTGGGAGAACAACCTAAAGAAAAAAATGAATGTGCCCGGTGGATAGAATGCCGAGGGAGGGGGAGGGCGAGGAGGGTGTGTGCATGCACAAGAGAAAGTTAGTGGTAGCTACAAAGGTTAGAGGATTGTGTGGGTGTAAGAGACTAACAAAGGTCATAATTTGATACGAAAGCAGATTCATATATTTGAATAGGAGATCATAGTGTTTTAAACATATGCATGCATGAATATAGCGGTGATACACGTGTTGTGCACATGTTATACCATATTGTGATAATGCATGGCGTTTGCAACTCACAGCTAAATGCTGAACAATCTAAACCATACTATACATCAAACAATCTCACATTTTATTTGAATTTGTGATAATGTGTGGCGTTTGCATCTTACAACTAAATATCGAACAATCTAAACAATACTATATATCGAACATTCTCACATTTTATTTGAATTTGTGGTAATGTGTGGTGTTTGCAACTCACATCTAAATACTTGTAGGTGTAGGGGGTGGGGCACCATACATAATGTGATAAACACATTATACATATGAGACATGGTTTAGATTATGAAGATCTAACTAGATCTAGAAATGTAATGTGATTTGAAATCAACATAAAGTGGATTCAAAAAATCAAGTTTGAGTTCATATAGTTCACATAGTTCATATGTAACTCGAGACTAATCATGTGGTTTGCTGTGAAGATAATACACAAACAATGGTTTAACTTGACAATAATGATGATTGTAGATCTTATTAAAACAAAGAAACGAATTCAAATGCTTTGACTTCACAACAATCATCACTGTAGATCTTATTCAAATAGGGAAACGAATTCAAATTTAGTTCATATTGAAGCGGTAGTATATATGTTTGGAATGCACTAAAACGTTCATTTGAATAGTAGGTTGCATGCATTATACACGTAGCCAAATATTTTAATTGAACATAACATGAATTCAAAGTTTTGAGTGACATTTGTAGTGCACATTGATTTGGTACAGTACATGTTAGGCTTGTCCGGAAATTTCAACCCGCGCCTTGTTAGCCCGAAATATTTAAGATATATCTTTGTCTCGTCGTGCTCCGACAACTCCCTCCATCTCAACCTGCGCCTTGCTATTCCGAAATTACAGCGCACGCGAAAACTCTCACCTCCTGTGAAATCCCGACACGCAAAATGCCCGTGGTACCCCTGAATCAAAAGAACCGCCTCAAATTGGTGGGGGTACTTTCGTAACTTACCCACATTTCGGACAAGCGCGTCCCTAAGCCATGGTTCCCCATTGCCATCCCATCCGCCCACCCATTCGTACACCGAGGCCGCGAAAACCCGCAACGAAGCCCCACACCCTGCTCCGTCCGCCACCCACTGGAGCGTCTTCCCCGACGACGTCGTCCACAGCAACACCTCGACGTCCCTCATCCACCGCACTGGATGAGGATCCGTTGTTGATCTCATCATTGCGCCGGTTCAGCCACCCCGCCCTCCACCTCCAAGGAGCTACCCCGACGTTCCCCTCGTCTTTCGCGCCACCTCCATTCCCACACTATCGTCTTCACCTGCACCACCTGAAGAGCATCATCATCACCGTTTCCTCGGATGAAGCTGCGGCCTAATCGGTGCCACCAAAGAGGTTGTACACTAATTGCCACATTTTCTTCTTGCTTCGATCTCACGGTGCTGGTCCCGAGCCGACACGGCGCGGCTCCATCCACGGCGGCATCGCTGGCCACTTCCTCCACGACATCGCTCCCTCGGCGGCGACGTCCACATCAGTAGGAGATGCTGCTGCTTTAGCTCTCGCTCGCGCTGCTGCTCTACTCTTGCTCTCGGTCCCCTGCCTGGTCTGCTCTTGCTATTGCTCTTGCTCGCGCTGCTGCTCTCGCTCTTGCTCTTGCTTGCGATGCTGCTCCGATTTAGCTACACTTCAGTCGACTGAATCGACTTTTGGGTCAGTCGATTTTCAGGGGGTGGGGGGGGCTCGCCGGGGTGAAGGAAGAACTAGCCGCAGCGGG
>NC_041391.1:184136456-184266765 GCF_002162155.2 Triticum dicoccoides | reverse complement strand
CACCGGCGGAGGCGGGGCAGTGGCGTGGGGATCGGCCGAGAAAAAGCTCGGCATGAGGGGGCCTAGAGGGATGTCCGGGGCGGCAGCGGGCCGGTGGTGGGGAGTGTTTTTGGGGCGGGCGGGGCGGCGGGGGGCTGCTGTTTGGCCGGTGGTGGCTGGCGGCTTAGGGGGGTGGAGGTTGAAGATGAACTGCAGGTCCTTGATTTCGTATCCAACGGCTGCAAAATCGACTGACTAGAGATGAAAAAGCCAGTCGACCGACGTGTAGCCTCACCTTGCTAGTGCGTTCAGTTTCGACGGCAAAATTTAGTTTCGACAGCAAAATTCAGTTTCGATAGTTAAGTTCAGTTTTGACAATTAAGTTCAGTTTCGACAGTTAAATTCAGCTTCGACAGTTAAGTTCAGAGATGAGCGGCTGATGTATTTTACATCTAGAACTTTGTGGTTATGTATTTTACGTCATGTATTGGAGATGCTATTAGAATTCCACTCAGGTTAATGTTATCTCTCTTGTCCTGCTTCAGCCTCGGCGTCATACAACTCACCGGAGCTGCTCCAACGATGAAACCCTCCATCATAGCGGAGCAGTACCTCGGGCTCCATCTCCAGACGCCTAAGATCTTCTTCCCCTCCTCCGACAGCCAAGTCAGTGGGAGCATCCTCACCGGCCAACCCAATCACGTTGAGATCGACATGGCTTCGCCGAAGAGGTTGTACACTTGTTGCATCTCTTTTTTACTCTACATGTTATATATATTGTCCACTGAGCACACGTAGTAACGGGAAATACGATTATTTTATCCTACTATATGACAAGCAGTGAGGTACCAGGCAACTTAGCTTTCTGTGATGGACTCTCTTGAACGCCATCATTATTTATCTCTGCGCGTTTGAGCTGTGCATTTGTCGATGGCCCTGGGAGTTGAGCTAGTAGGGCAGTGGCCTAGGTCCAAAGTAATAGAAGTAGCACAAAAACATTTTTTTAGTGTAGGCTTTTCCTTGCTCAAGCCTGCCTACTAGAATCGCAAGTGCTTGAAAGGAAAAGTGAATGAAAAACATAGGAATTGGAAAGTTTCCTATGGTACTACTATTCATGAATTTGGTTCAAAGGAATGGAGCAAAGGAAAACTGTAGGATTTGTTCCTTTAGTGTCTCCTTGAAAGAAAAAGCGTAGGAATTTTAATTTTCACTTGTCCCTCCTTTTCAAATTCATATTCATGAAGCACAAGACTAAGAGATAGTAGCATAATAGCATTATAACCATACATTTTCTTGTGGTTCGACTTAATCTCACCATGCTTCTTTGCATCCTGTGATCTTCCAATTGTTGTGAATCAAACACCCAGATTGGCAGAAATCCTATGTTTTTAAATTCTTTGTTTTGCACATGCATTCCTATCCTATTCCTGTCTATTTCCTATCCCTGCATTGTTGGAATCCTCCAATTCAAACGAGCCCGTATAGAATTACTTCTCTTATAGATAGTTGTCAAATAAAACCTTGCGTGGTTTGTCCCACTGCTGTTGCGCCGTCGTCCACCCTA
The DNA here is from genome assembly GCF_002162155.2 of Triticum dicoccoides. NCBI lineage: Eukaryota > Viridiplantae > Streptophyta > Magnoliopsida > Poales > Poaceae > Triticum > Triticum dicoccoides. The sequence continues at coordinate 184,265,222 of NC_041391.1, read as the reverse complement.
GCTCAGCTGCTCCAACGACAGAAGGGTCTAGCATAGCAAGGATCCGGCCTCCAGAATGTCTTTCACCGCCTCAGATCTTCTTCCCCGTCGCCGGCAGCCATGAAAACTGCATTACCATCATCAACCGAGCAGATGACCTCGAGGACTACACGGGTCCGCAAGAGAGGTCACACTCTTTCGTGTCTGCTTACGTTATGCATCGCTTAATATTACATGCTACTTTATCGTCCTGTTCACCAATTAGACTCTGAGTCAGCTCCAAACTAATGGTCAAACTTGAGTTTTTAAATGGTTGTGGGGTACACATCAGGGCCGCAATCAATAGTATCTATCTACTATCTGGTTAATATCTGGTGTCTACTATGAGTTTTATGTTGGACAAACAGTAAAGAAGCCATTATCTGTCTTTTTTAACTGAAGCCATTATCTACCTGCTATTATTGGTTTTGGGTCTATCCACAGGTTGCTACCATTACTCTGGATTTCTGCATGCACTCCTTACATAATCTCACTATGTTTTATTCCTATGCATGACAGTTATTGTAAACAATGGAACTGAACATGTAGAGCAAAAGAAACAAGCCTTGCGTGGAAATAAAATTTCATGCAGACGTTGCTCCATGGTAGGTGCAAAGGCAGCCCCCCTCCACACATTTCGGATTGTAATCGAGAGGAAGATATCTGTTCTGAGGGGGATTCAAAAGGAGAAGACAACTCCTATTTACCCCCTGAGGTCTTCGCTCTAACTTGGCATGCTGATGTTGGTTATATCATGCATATGGTGCCTTGCATTGCTTACTTTATACATCAAATATTTCATCTGCTTAGTTTAGACATCCTTTGTGCGAATGCCATCTGTTTAGTTTATTCATCGTTTATGTGAATTATGCAACGCCATCTTGTTTAGCCAGGCATCATATATGTGAATTTTGCAATGCCATCCTGCTTAGCCAGTCATCTTATATGTAAATTATATCAGGCATCCTTTTTTTTGTTACATATTACATTTGTCAACAATGTTAGTACATTCAACTGCTCTTCGTGTGCATCAGCCATTTGACACGGCGATGGCAAATTCTGCAGTGAAAACAAGGTCTTCAGAGCAGACTATGCTATCTGACGAAGCGCATATCTCGCTGGTTACGGATAGCTCCTCAGAGGAGGATTCAGAGACAGATGACCAGTCCTATTCCCCCCCCCCTGAGGTGTGTGCTCTAACTTGGCAGGGTTATGTTGCTCATATCATGCGTATGGTGTCTCGCATTGCTATGTCATTTGATTAGTTTAGACATGCTTTGTGTGAATGCTACTTGTTCAGTGTCTAATTACCATATAAGTGAATTATGCATTGCCATCTTGTTGCAAGACATTATATATGTGAATTATACAATGCTATCTTGTTGCAAAGGCATTATATATGTGAATTATGCAATGCCATGCTGTTTAGACAATCATCATGTATGTGAATTATATCATGCTATCATTTTTTTGTATTACGTGTTCCATTTGTCGACAACATTTGTATATTCAACTACTCTTCTTGTGCATCAGCCATTTGAAGCGGTGATGGAAGTATCTGGAGTGAAAACAAGGTATTCAGAGAAGACAATGCTACCTACTGAAGCAGACATCTTGCTGGTTACAGAGAGCTCCTCAGAGGAGGGTTCAGAGACTGATGACCAGTCCTATTTCCCCCCTGAGGTCTATGCTCAAACTTGGCAGGGTTATATTACCCATCTGCATACTATATAAATCATATATTTGAATTATATCATGCCATCATGTTTACATAGTACATACACATCATCTATATGAATTATGGCATGGCAACCCATTTAATAAAGACATCATATAGTTATATCATCTCATCCTGTTTAGTGTTTACAGTCATCATATTTTGAATTATGGCATTCTATCCGTGAATGTATGTGAATTATGGCATGACAACCTATGTAATAAACACATTATATAGTTATATCATGTCATCCTGTTTACATAGTCTCATATTTTGAATCTTTTTTAGTTAGCCATCATAATGTGAAATTGTGTCATGCTATCCTGTTTAGTTAGCCATCATATATGTGAAATTGTGTCATGCTATCCTGTTTGGTTAGACAACATAAATATGAATTATTTCACGCCCTCATTTATTCCCCACTATCCATTGCACCTGTCTATCATACAATGTCTATACTTATAATTACTTTTCTTGTTTATCAGCGATTTGAATTGGAGAGGGTGATGGCAGTATCTAAGGGAGTAACAACACGGTCTTCAAAAAAGATAGTGCTACCAGTTGATGTAGATAGAACCACAGCTGTACTTGCCCAAGGACGAGATCCACCACACATAACCCAGACTCTCGCAGATTGTACCCCTACCTAGTTGGACAGAGAACCAGCTACACCCCTTCTAACCCCAACCCCGGCAGATAGTAACCCAGTTCCAGTTGACACAGCACCATCTCCACCTCAGAGCACCCAAACACGAGCAGTTAGTAAGGGAACTGCAGTGCCCAAAGCACGAGGACCACCACTCCGAATCCCAACTCAATGCTTAAAGGAGAAGAAGATTTGTTCTCAGGTCAGGTTATGTAGCTATGGTTCATACTCCTTTGCTCTTGCATTACTGTATTTACTCATACCAACTATTTTCAAATTTGAAGGATGGAATTGAAACTCCAATGGCACAACAGGTATGTTTTAAACCTGTTTCTTTAACTGGTTTGCTGTTGTAACCTGCTCTATGTTGATTTCAGTTTCAATTGAATAAACAGTTATGTTCTCATGTCATGCACATTACAAGTGTTGTTATTGCTCTATAGTTTCCCACACTTATATTCTGTCTATTCTGCTTTGTCTTGAACAAATATTATTTTAACAGTGTCTCTATCTTGATTTGGCAACAAAAACTAGAATGATATAGACCATAAAGTGACCATGGTACATAGATATATGTTTGTTTCATGCTGTTATCCTGTCCACTTTACTACTGAACTCATTTACCAAAATGAGTTTCATATACAACATGGTAAACATGCGATGTGTCTTCTTGTTTCTCTTTTAGAATGCGGACAAAATATTGGAGAACAAAACCACGTTATCCATTGGTAAAGTAAGTAATGCAGATAAGGTTCAAGATAGTGAGACATCCCCGTTGGTCTCCAAGAACACTGATAAAAACTATCTTGATGACAGTGAGAGAACCCAAAAGTCCTGTCTTGATGTAGTGTTCGAGTTACTGGCCACTACTGCTGGCACAAGCTCTTCGAACTCGCTGCATGAATCAGTTCGTCTTCTTGAGTCTCAACTTTAAGTTGAAAGACATCAATCAGATGTGCTGCGACAGGAAGCTGAAGGACTGAGGAAGTCCTTGCAGAATTCAGATGCATATTTCCTGGTGCAACAGCAAGCGCTGGAGGATTTAAGCGCCAAAGAAGAGAAAGTTAATAAGCTTGCTAAGCATCTTGCCAGCATTATGGGTACACAGGATATTGTTTCTTGAGATCTTCTGAAGTGGTTTCAGTTCTGGATTTGTTTTGCTGCGGCATTTATTTGCACTGGTCGCCAACTTTGACAACCAGTGTATATGATATGCTGCTTTGTTCCCTATATTTGCACTGTTGGCGAACTTTGATGCCCAGTGGATGTAATATGTGTAATAGCCGTGATAGCCTAGCGTTAGTTGCTTGCTTATTTATTTCCTTGTTGTCTTGTTTATTTGTTTGCTTGTAGTCATTGCAGTTCTTTTTCCGCGGTTTGCTAGTGGCTGCAATAACCTATTTTTTAAAACTAGGCCACAATAACCATGGGCTAATATTTGCTGTAGTGACACTTTGCCTCCTACGGGCCGTAGAAACAGTGGGCCTTCTACGGGCCGTAGAAACAATGGGCCTTCTAAGGGCCGTAGAAACATTGGGCCTTCTACGGGCCGTAGAAATGCGCCTTCTATGGGTCGTATCATCAATGGGCCTTATACGGGCCGTATGATCGATTGGCCGAACATGGGCCAAACAGACCGCATTATGGCCGTAAACGGGCTAGAGTTGGAATCGTTCGTTCATTGGCCGACCATAACGGGCCATCATTAATAGGCCGTATTCGATGACACTATGAAAACGACCCAACGTATTAACGGACCACAAATGGGCCGACTGTAACCACAGGCTGAATTTGGCCCACAAGCAGAAAATGGGCCGATTGTAACATGGGCTGGAAACGGCCCAACGGAATAACGGGCCGTTAATGGGTATAAAGTGATACACTGTTCATTACGGGCCAGTTTCACCACGAGCCGTTAATGGGTGTAAAGTGATACACTGTTCATTACGGGCCAGTTTCACCGCGGGCCGTTAATGGGCCAAGAGTTACGAAGGGCCTCATATGGGCTGAAAGACATCATGGGCCATACATGGGCCAGAAGGGAAAACGGGCTGGAATCATATTGGATGTCCCAGATGACGCTAATGGGCCTAATTCGGATAGGGCGTAACGGGCCTTGGGTTAGCGGGCTGTAAATGGGCTATATGCGAACATGCCGTTAACAGGCTTTCCATGGGCTGGCCCGCCACCTTTTGACCAAGTCAAACGGGTCGGCCTTTTCACGGCTTCTGTTGGGCCACGTGCCACGTGCCGACATATCGTAGGTGCCTTCTGTCCAATGAGTGGATGACATCTGTCCCAACGATGAGCCGACACGTGTTTCCTCCAGCCAATGATGATTTTACACGTGGAAAATCCCCATTGGTCGGGGCTGTTAACGGGTTATCGGATCCAAAACCCGACACGATAGCTTATCGATGTTCCATTACGGTGGATGCCACGTGTCGGTCACCCTTGACAAAAGCACTTCTGTGACGCGCGATTTATCGTCATGGAAGTGGACACTTCCGTGATGATAATTTTGGTAATGTCATGGAACACTTCTACGACAACACAGGTATGACTATCCTGATTCTGTCATAAAATCGTCATGGATGTACATGCATGACAAAAAACGCGACCTACTGTGACAAACACGTATCATCATGGAAGTGTATTTTTTTGTAGTGAGGAGGAGGCACCAGTCCCGTCTACCTCCGGTTTATGAGCCTAGAAACCTCTTCCGCACGCCCGGTGCAGGGCCCGCTAACCCGTCGGAGATAAACTGGGCTGCGGCACCCGGGGTTGGGGCACCAGTTCAACCACGCATGACAAAACCCCCTCGTCTATATATCGCTCCACCTCAGCATGTACCTACACCAGCGGGTCATTATTCTAATCCTTTGGATAACATGATTGCTGCGGCAGCATGATTGGCGGCTCTCCGGGCGGATGGCGACTCTCCAACGGCGGTTGAAACACGAAGGGTCAGAGAACTTCTTCAGACGGCACTGGCGCAACAGGAGGCATATTCTTACAGTCGAAATAGGATTCACTCGACCCCTCGGCCAAGCCGGAGTTATAGCAGGCACATGGACTCACCAGCCGTTTCAAGAAACGCCCAACGCCGTGACCAGCCGCGTGGGCATGACCTGGCGCGTGATGGAGTGCGTCAAGAATGTCACACCCTAGCTAGTTCATGCATTAGAGTGTTGCATCATGTTTATTCTTTCATCAGAAACCTGAAATGGGGATGACAGAACCCCCAGCCCCCTCTGAAACCAACTAGGGTTTACTAAAAACTTCTTCAATGAACCTGAAATGCCCTTCTAAAATGCCCATCATTTTTATCTTGGTTCAGAACCCCTGCCAAAAGTGATGCACATTTTCCTAGGTCATCTTAGGGTCTTTGAATTAAATCATAGATATTTGAATTTGGGCATTTAAAATTATATAAAATATTCAGATGCTCAAATATCTCCAAACTAAAATGTTTCATGTTGGAAATAATCCAACTATGGACCAGGAGTAGTTTGGTGATTTTAGGAGTTGCCTAAGTATTTTTAATAATTCAACAAAGTTGCAGAAGTATTAAAAAATAGAAAACAGGAGAAACAGGAAAACTTACCTGGCGCCCAGCACCCGGCCCACCTGTCGGCCCAGCCCAGCGCCGCGCCAGCGAGCTGCTTGCCGGCCAGGCAGGCAAGCAGGTGCTCGACGGCGAGCACCGCATGGGTGCCATGCACCTGCTCGCCGCCTCGCCGCTCCACTCGCCCGGCTAACGTCGTGGATCACTCCCCCTCTCTCCCCCGAACCCCCCAGACACCCCCTCTCCTCTCCAGCTCCTCCCCCTCGCGCCCCCCAGCCATGGCCGACGCCACCGCCGTCGTGCCTACGTCGTAGCCGCGCTCCCCGCCGCCCGTGCGTCTTCTCGTCGTGTCCAGGAGCTCCGCCGCCGTCCACTTCATCGAGCTAGCCAAGCCCCGTGTGCTCGTGCGGCCCGAGTCCACCGCATCGACCTCGCCCGAGTCCGCCGTCGCCGGAGATCCCCTTCAACGCCGTCGCCGCCTCAGTTCGTCCCCGACCCCGTCGGTGGCCTCTACGGGTGCGCTGTGAGCCTAGCTACCCCTCCTACCCTCCCTCTCTCATTCCCGAGCCGTGTAGCCACCGCATGAAGACCACCCGCACGCACCGCCGCGGATCTCGTCGCCGACGTGCTCCCGGCCATCCTCCGGCCACTCCACGGTGTCCATCATGCTCACCACGTCACGTAGCACCTAACCAGCTACTCCCCGCACCTCACCGACCCCTCTAGCGTCAAGTTCGTCTTCGGCCGAACTCCGGTGGCTGCCAAAGTCGTCGCCGGCGCCAACTCCGGCCACCCCGACCCCAACGGACTCCACCAAGAGTTGCGGCTCCTCCTCAGCTCCACTTCGATGGCCTCCGCGACTCATTTGGTTGCCGGAACGGCCAAAACCACTTCCACCGCCGCGTCGGGCTCACCGGCGGCTAAACACCGGTGCAGCCGACCTGGGTTTGACCACGGGTGGGCCCTGGTTGACTCTCCTGAGTCAATGACAGGTGGGGCCCAGCCCTGTTAACTAATTAGGATTAGTTAAATTAATTTTAGTTTAGCTAATCACACTGACACGCGGGACCCACTGTCAGGTTTGACCCGGACCGTGTCCCGTTGACCTGCTGATGTCACACTGACGTCAGGCTGACGCAGTAATTGATTTTCTGGATTTAATCTAATATAGGAAATTCCAGAATATAGTTTAAACTTCAAAAATTCATAACTTTTAATCTGTAACTCCAAATCAGACAAGTTATATATGAAAAATGATCAGAAAAATTCAATCTATCCATCTGTACTATTTTCATGCATGATTAAACAAGTTAACTTGATGTTTAATGCAGAACAAGGTAAAACACTTTAAAGGGGCCATGTATGAGTTTGAAATTTGAATCTTTGGTTCAAATTGGTTCAAATCCTTCTGGTCTTAGTTGCATTAGCCCAACACACTCATATTGCCATGTTTCATGCATGCATCATATTGTCGCACATTGTTTGGTGATGGTTGTGTATCGGTGTTCTTTGCGGCAGGTTCTGCCTCCGAGGAGTACCGTGATTACCCTAACGAAGAACCGTATCAGTGCATCGAACCATCAGGCAAGCAACCAACTATTTGATCATATCGATACAATCCCATGTTCTCGCTCCTGCTCTCTTTTACTGCATTAAGACAACGCGTTTCAAACTGCTGTGTGCTACGGTAGTTGAACCCACTTCCTCTGCATGACCTGTCATTGCCACAGTAACTAGATGAAACCCACTAGCATGTGTAGGAGTTGTTTGAGCCATATCTATGAGTTGTTCCTACCTTGCTATGCCTGCTATGCTTAGAGTCGTGTCAGGTCTGGTTCATCTGGGTGATGGACTAGAGTGAAAGGATTATGTCGGTAATGAGAGTGGTGTGGTGAACACGATTTGGTAAAGGTATCGATGAGAGGCCATGTAGGAGTACATGGTGGGTTGTTTCATTGAAGCCGACCTTAAGCACTGAGATCTGTATGTGTGATTTAAGATTCAGCTACTACCATGGATTGGGCCCGAAACCAATGGACCCTCTCGACTTCTTATTCACCCTAGTTCTCTGTCCAGGAGTTGCAAGTAGTTTCTGGTGTTTGTAGCCTACTGGAGGCCATGGACAGCGCTGACCGTAGGGGTGGGCTGTGATGCGGTAGGTACATGGCAGGGTGTACCGAATACCCGTTAGGTATCTCGGGAACCCTGTTCACATCGTTTGGGGCTGTGAGCGAAACCTCGGCCGGATCTCCTCATGGATGGAACCCGAATAGGCGATAAACCTGGACTAGAGACTTAGGTGATTAGGTAGGTCGTGGCCGACACCCATGTTGGGCTTCTGCTTGATGGTTGCCGAGTACATGTCGTGTAAACGACGGTAAGTGGTGAGAGCGTGTATGAAGAAGTACACCCCTACAGGGTTATCATGATCTATTCGAATAGCCGCGTCCGCGGTAAAGGACTACTTGGTTGCCTATACAATTCATAGACAAGTAAATGGAAACTACTAAAAGCCTCAAGATAAGTGTGAGTGTCGAGGATGGCTCTTCCGTAGGAAGACGGAGGTGGATCCTCGGTAGTGTATTGAAGTGGTGAGTAGTGGACTCGTGTGCGCAAAACCATTCAAGTTGGAGTCTCGTAGGATAGCCTAGCCAAGAGTCAAAGCTGGCTTGCTGCAATAACTCCACCAACCTTCTTGATAATGTGCATGTATGTAGGATCTGATGTAAGTCTTGCTGAGTACCTTTGTACTCATGTTGCTATAATTTACATTTTTACAGAAGACGCTGCAACCCTTTCTGATGGGTTCTTCGTAGACGTTGACATCAATGAGTAGGCTAAGGCCAGGTGGTGATCCTGAGCTTGTGAAGGGCCACGTAGTATAGCTAGGCTTTCCAGGCCTCTTTTATTTTACTAGTTGTCTGTACTCAGACAAGTTACTTCCGCTGCTGGTTTGTATGACTGTATGACTTGAATGTTGGGTCATGTGACCCGTACCTATGTGTATGTTATGTATGTCTCTCTGAGCCTTAAATAAAGTACTTGTGTCGTAGAGTCATGTTGTGATGCCATGTTGTATTTGCACATATCGAGCATATTGTGTGTATGTGATTGAAATGCTTGGTATGTGTGGGATCTGACTATCTAGTTGTTTATCTTTAGTAGCCTCTCTTACCGGGAAATGTCTCCTAGTGTTTCCATTGAGCCATGGTAGCTTGCTACTGCTCCGGGGCACTTAGGCTGGCCGGCGTGTGTCCTTCCTCGTTCCTGTGTCTGTCCCTTCGGGGAAATGTCACGCATTGAGTACCGGAGTCCTGTTAGCCCGCTACAGCCCGGTTTACCGGAGTCCTGCTAGCCCAGAGCTACAGCCCGGACCCACTTGCTGATGACCGACACGTTCGAGGCTGGGTCATGGATGCCTGTCCCTGTAAGTCTGTGCCACTATGGGTTTACGACTAGTCATGTCAGCCCGGGCTCCTTATCATATGGATGCTAGGGACACCATCATATACGTGAGCCAAAAGGCGCAAACGGTCCCGGGCAAAGGTAAGGCGACACCCGTGGGGATACCGTGCGTGAGGCCGCAAAGTGATATGAGGTGTTACAGGCTAGATCGATGTGACATCGAGTCGGGGTCCTGACAGCGTTGGTATCAGAGCCGGACTGCCTGTAGGTTCTCCAAGCCAAACTGGTCGATGTTGAGTCTAGAAATTCTTTAGTTATATGTAGGGGAATTGTTTGTGTGTTGGAACGTAAGGCTCTTTTTACTCCTTTATCTTATGACATTCTGATCTGAATCAGTCTATTCTTCCACTGGGGGTTAAGGAATTAGGATCTTTTCTCTCCATCAGGTTCACGTGTTACTAATCAGTAGTACCTTATAGGTTTGATGGATACGAGCCTAGTTCAGTTCTACTACCACATTATGTTGCTAGGATGGACTCAGAACTTGATATGATGTTGTTGAGTGTGTATGAAATCCTTTATCAAATGTCTCAAAATCCTTTTTGAGCATTTACAGCTGTTATGCTGCCGAAATTTTGCTAGAAATTCTAATGCCTTTGCATTATGGTTGTGCTTTCAGATGGCCACTTGCGACCTCAATCAAGTGGTTCGCCTGACTCGATGCCTGGATGTACCCGTCCATACCGCCATGTTGGTCAGGGTAATGACTGAGGCTGGATACCGTTGGTATCCGGAGTACACGGTCGAAGAGCAATTTTGAGACTTTAATCAAAGCCAGTATCTCTGCACTGTCAGGATATTTCCATCTTATCCTAGATCCACCGAGCCCCTTGACTGCTCCTATGGACTCGGGGTTACTATTGAGATGGCTGTGCAGGACGCCGCCTACTCTATGATGACCATCATGCGAGTCAGGTCTGGCCTATTTCGGGACTCTGATTTCCGGTATATGCCAGGATCACTTCCGGGAGCACAAGGGTATCTCCAGGCTATCTATGCTGACCCCACTCAGGAGGATTCACGGACTCGCACCACTGCTGAGATGCTCGAGGATAAGGACCGTGAAAATCGGGCCTTGAGGCTAGAGCTTTTCAATAACCGTGCTGACCATTGGGCCACATTGACTCGGTTTGCACCGGTGGTGCAAGCTGGATACTCGGATATGCGCGATCTCTATCCTGTGAGATCTGCTCTGCCAGACGTGATGGGTTGGCGTGATGTAGGAGGCATCACCCCACCCCGCGGTCCCCGCAGGCCACCGTCTGTTGGTCCAAGACCTCATCCTAGCCCCTATGGTCCACAAGCTCCGCGAGATCGTCTGTTCCCGGATGATCATGTTGAGCTTCCAGGCTATGGAGGTGACTTCTACGAGGACTACTACGGATCGGTCTGAGTTAGTGATAGTATCACTAGTTCGTACTAGCTGTGACGTCTATCGTCCTGCGTGACTCGTGGGATATGACCTAGTTTGTACCGTTTCCGGAGGTGTAGAAAAATAATGTATAGGAGCTTGGGATGCCTCCGATGTGATGTAATCTTCCTTTCACCATAATAGTACCTTGTTTGGTCTTGTACTAAACCTTGTATGGTGTGTATGACGATGGAATAAAGAAGCAGTTTCTGTATCTACCATGTCATACGGATGATCATCTTGCATTCCGAGTTATTCCTTACATTCTGTATCCTATGTCGGAATCTTATCATTCTGACTAAATCATTGATTTGTTTACCTAGGATGGTCAACACGCGCAATAACCCCGCTCCTCAAGAGCCGGCCGAAGGCAGTGACGTCAGGAATGCAAATCTGCCTCATCCTCCTTCCCTAGCCGAGGTTATGCTGGAAGCCGAGAGAAACAAGCGGGAGACCAACCGTTTGTTGGAGCGTATTGAACAGAACACAGCACGCCATCAGAGAAATAACTTGGTGTCACTCAATGATTTCATCAAGTTACATCCACCCACGTTCCACCACTCCGTCGAGCCTCTCGACGCTGATGACTGGCTTCGCAGTATTTCTCACAAACTGCGTTCCGCGCTAGTAGCTGAGGTTGACAAGGTCACCTTTGCTGCATATCATCTTGAAGGCCCCGCCAGTCTATGGTGGGAGAATTATGGAGCTATGCGCCCAGCAGGCCATGTCACTACTTGGGCTGAATTCAGCGAGGCTTTCCGTGAACATCACATTCCGGAGGGTCTCATGGACCGTAAACGTGAGGAATTTTGCAGTTTCACTCAAGGCCGACTCTCTGTGGATGCTTACAGCAGGGAGTTTGGTAACCTCGCACGATATGCAACTGAGGAAGTTTCTACTGATGCCAAGAAGCAAGCAAGGTTCCGTAAGGGACTTAGTCCTGAGCTTCGCCGCGACCTCCGTCTGCATGAGTGCACATCTTTTCAGAAGCTTGTTAACAAGGCCATCAGTGCTGAGACTGGTCAGACCGATTATGACGCAACACGCAAGCATGGCCGTGACGTGGGTTCCTCATCCGGTGCTGGTCCTCAGAAGCGCCGTGTGTGGGTGCCCAACACTGCCCTGCCACCCAGGTTCACACCGAGGCCATCCTTCCAGGCGCCTCACCCCGTTCAACAGTCTGCACCAGCCAAGCCCTATGGTGGTCCAACCAACAATGCTCCTCCACGTACCAGTTCCGTGACTTGCTTTAAGTGTGGGGAATCTGGCCACTATATGCGCGAGTGTCCCCAGACCAACCCCAACCAATCTGCTAAAGTTGTTGGCCGTGGCAAGCCGACAGGGAAAGTGTTCTACGCCAAGCCGGCCACCGCTGCACGTGGCCATGTCAACTGTATCTCTGCCGAAGAAGCTCAAGAGGATCCCAACGTTGTTCTCGGTACGCTCCTTGTTAATTGCCACCCGGCATCTGTTCTTTTCGATACAGGAGCATCTCATTCGTTTATATCCGAGAGCTATGCTCGTCTGCATAACACCACATTCTGTGAGATGCCCACCTCTATGGTAATTCAAACTCCGGGGTCCAAATGGCAAACCTCTAGGGTAAGTCATGGAAATGAAATCCAAGTCGATAGACTTGTTTTCCTTGCATCTTTGATAGCCCTTAAATCTTCAGATATTAATATCATCTTGGGTATGGACTGGATGTCAGCCCATCATGCCAACATTGATTGCTTCTCTAGGACTGTTCAACTCACCCGTCCTTCGGGGAAGATAGTCAATGTCTTGACCCGAATAGCCAAGCGACAGTTATATTCTCTTAACGTCAGCCCTTTGCCAAACCTTGAGGACGTTCCGGTAGTCCGTGACTTCCCGGATGTCTTCCCAGAGGAATTGCCAGGTGTTCCACCTGACAGGGATGTTGAGTTCGTAATAGACCTCATTCCAGGAACCGTCCCTATTGCTAGAAGACCCTATAAGATGGCACCACTAGAACTAGCCGAGCTTAAGAAACAACTCGATGAGTCCTAGAAAAAGGGTTTCATCCGACCTAGTTCATCTCCGTGGGCTTGCCCCGTCCTCTTCGTCAAGAAGAAGGATGGTACGGACCGGATGGTTGTAGATTATCGACCTGTCAATTTGGTCACAATCAAGAACAAATATCCGCTCCCCAGGATCAACGACCTGTATGATCAGCTCGCTGGATCCTCAGTCTTCTCCAAAATGGATTTGAGGTTGGGCTACCATCAAATCAAAATCAGGAACGGGGACATTCCTAAAACGGCCTTTGTTACTCGTTATGGCCAATACGAGTACACCGTCATGTCCTTCGGTTTAACCAACGCTCCAGCCACCTTTTCTCGGTTAATGAACTCAATCTTCATGGAGTATTTGGATAAATTCGTCGTGGTTTACCTCGATGATATACTCATCTACTCCAAGAACGAGGAAGAACATGCCAAACATCTAAGGCTAGTGTTGAAGAAACTTCGAGAGCATCGTCTTTATGCCAAATTCTCTAAATGTGAATTTTGGTTGTCAGAAGTGACCTATCTGGGTCATGTAATATCTGGTAAAGGTATTGCTGTTAACCCTGAGCGAGTTCAAGCCGTCCTTAATTGGACTCCACCTGAATCGGTCAAGCAAGTTCAGAGTTTTCTAGGCTTAGCGAGCTATTGCCGTCGCTTTGTCGAGAACTTCTCCAAAGTTGCTAAACCTCTAACCGAACTCCTCAAGAAAGATAAAAGGTTCGAATGGACTCCACAATGTGAGCACAGCTTTCAAGAACTGAAAAGACGCCTGACTTCTGCTCCCGTACTGGTACCGCCAGACTTCTCCAAGGACTTTGTTATCTACTACGACGCCTCACGACAAGGACTAGGTTGCATTCTCATGCAAGATCGACACGTAATTGCTTACGCTTCACGGCAATTGCACCCACATGAGGAGAATTATCCTACTCATGATCTAGAGCTTGCAGCCGTAGTCTATGCACTTAAAACCTGGCGACATTACCTTCTTGGTAATCGTTGCGAAATATTCACTGATCACCAAAGTCTGAAGTACATCTTCACCCAACCGGATTTGAATCTCAGGCAAAGACGTCGGGTTGAGTTGATCACAGATTTCGACTTAGGAATAACTTACACCCCAGGGAAAGCCAACGTCATGGCTGATGCGCTAAGTCGTAAATCTTATTGTAACAACCTGATGTTACAACAAAGTCAACCGCTTCTCCATGAGGAATTTCAGAAGCTTAACCTTCACATTGTTCCTCAAGGTTTTCTTTCCACCTTGGTGGCGAAACCTACCCTTACGGATCAGATCATCAAAGCATAGAAGGTAGATTCGGGAATTTCCCGCATCAAGAGAAACATCAAGAAAGGAGTTGCGAATTGTTTCTCCATTGATGATCAAGGGGTCGTATACTTCGGGAATCGACTAGTGGTTCCCAAGGTGCGAAACCTGAGACGATTGATCCTTAAGGAAGCTCATGAATCTCCTCTCACCATTCATCCCGGTAGTACCAAGATGTATCAGGACCTACGCCAGAGGTTCTGGTGGACTAGGATGAAGAGAGAAATTGCTCAGTATATTGCTAATTGCGATGTCTGTCGTCGTGTAAAAGCAGAGCATCAACGGCCTGCTGGCACCCTTCAACCCCTAGCTATTCCTGAACGGAAATGGGATAAAATTGGTATGGATTTCATTACCGGTTTTCCCAGGACCAAGAGAGGGAATAATGCTATCTTCGTCGTTGTCGATCGTCTTTCCAAGGTAGCCCATTTCTTACCTGTTCGTGAGAGTATAACTGCTAGTCAATTGGCAGACTTATACATCTCCCGAATAGTGTCTCTCCATGGTGTTCCTTTGGAAATTAACTCGGATCGAGGAAGTCTTTTCACCTCTCGATTTTGGGAAAGTTTCCAAAATGCTATGGGAACCCGCCTTTCCTTTAGCACCGCTTTTCACCCTCAATCGAGTGGTCAAGTAGAACGCGTCAACCAGATTCTAGAAGACATGCTTCGAGCCTCTGTTATCTCATTCGGAATGGATTGGGAGAAGTGCCTTCCATTTGCCGAATTCGCTTACAACAACAGCTATCAATCTAGCTTGGGTAAAGCCCCTTTTGAAGTTCTCTATGGACGACGGTGTCGAACACCCCTTAACTGGTCAGAAACCGGGGAAAGACAATTCTTTGGCCCGGATATGATTCAGGAAGCAGAAGAGCAAGTTCGCATCGTTCGTGAAAAGTTGAAAACAGCCCAATCCCGTCAGAAGAGTCAATATGACCGAAAACATAAGGCTATAACTTTCGAGGTTGACGAGAAGGCTTACCTTCGGGTTACTCCTCTAAAGGGAACCCATCGCTTCGGTATCAAGGGAAAATTAGCTCCTCGTTACATTGGACCTTTTCGCATTCTCGCTAAACGAGGAGAAGTTGCCTACCAGTTGGAACTACCTCCGCATCTCTCCAGAGTCCACGATGTCTTCCACGTTTCTCAACTCAGGCGTTGCTTTTCGGATCCTATCCGCGGAGTGGACCACGAAACGCTTGATCTCCAAGATAATCTCACGTATCGAGAGTACCCCATTCGTATCCTCGATCAGGCCGAGCGTACCACTCGACGTCATAATATCAAGTTTCTCAAAGTTCAATGGTCGCACCATTCTGAGGATGAAGCAACTTGGGAAAGGGAGGATCGTCTTCGACTCGAGTATCCCGCCCTCTTCCCGGAGGAACCCAAATCTCGGGACGAGATTCTTTTGAGTGGGGGTGAGTTGTCACACCCTAGCTAGTTCATGCATTAGAGTGTTGCATCATGTTTATTCTTTCATCAGAAACCTGAAATGGGGATGACAGAACCCCCAGCCCCCTCTGAAACCAACTAGGGTTTACTAAAAACTTCTTCAATGAACCTGAAATGCCCTTCTAAAATGCCCATCATTTTTGTCTTGGTTCAGAACCCCTGCCAAAAGTGATGCACATTTTCCTAGGTCATCTTAGGGTCTTTGAATTAAATCATAGATATTTGAATTTGGGCATTTAAAATTATATAAAATATTCAGATGCTCAAATATCTCCAAACTAAAATGTTTCATGTTGGAAATAATCCAACTATGGACCAGGAGTAGTTTGGTGATTTTAGGAGTTGCCTAAGTATTTTTAATAATTCAACAAAGTTGCAAAAGTATTAAAAAACAGAAAACAGGAGAAACAGGAAAACTTACCTGGCGCCCAGCACCCGGCCCACCTGCCGGCCCAGCCCAGCGCCGCGCCAGCGAGCTGCTTGCCGGCCAGGCAGGCAGGCAGGTGCTCGACGGCGAGCACCGCATGGGTGCCACGCACCTGCTCGCCGCCTCGCCGCTCCACTCGCCCGGCTAACGTCATGGATCACTCCCCCTCTCTCCCCCGAACCCCCCAGACACCCCCTCTCCTCTCCAGCTCCTCCCCCTCGCGCCCCCCAGCCATGGCCGATGCCACCGCCGCCGTGCCTACGTCGTAGCCGCGCTCCCCGCCGCCCGTGCGTCTTCTCGTCGTGTCCAGGAGCTCCGCCACCGTCCACTTCATCGAGCTAGCCGAGCCCCGTGTGCTCGTGCGGCCCGAGTCCACCTCACCGACATCGCCCGAGTCCACCGTCGCCGGAGATCCCCTTCAACGCCGTCGCCGCCTCAGCTCGTCCCCGACCCCGTCGGTGGCCTCTACGGGTGTGCTGTGAGCCTAGCTACCCCTCCTACCCTCCCTCTCTTGTTCCCGAGCCGTGTAGCCACCGCACGAAGACCACCCGCACGCACCGCCGCGGATCTCGTCGCCGACGTGCTCCCGGCCATCCTCCGGCCACTCCACGGTGTCCATCATGCTCACCACGTCACGTAGCACCTAACCAGCTACTCCCCGCACCTCACCGACCCCTCTAGCGTCAAGTTCGTCTTCGGCCGAACTCCGGTGGCCGCCAAAGTCGTCGCCGGCACCAACTCCGGCCACCCCGACCCCAACGGACTCCACCAAGAGCTGCGACTCCTCCTCAGCTCCACTCCGATGGCCTCCGCGACTCATTTGGTTGCCGGAACGGCCAAAACCACTTCCGCCGCCGCGTCGGGCTCGCCGGCGGCTAAATGCCGGTGCAGCCGACCTAGGTTTGACCACGGGTGGGCCCTGGTTGACTCTCCTGAGTCAATGACAGGTGGGGCCCAGCCCTGTTAACTAATTAGGATTAGTTAAATTAATTTTAGTTTAGCTAATCACACTGACACGCGGGACCCACTGTCAGGTTTGACCCGGACCGTGTCCCGTTGACCTGCTGATGTCACACTGACGTCAGGCTGACGCAGTAATTGATTTTCTGGACTTAATCTAATATAGGAAATTCCAAAATATAGTTTAAACTTCAAAAATTCATAACTTTTAATCTGTAACTCCAAATCAGACAAGTTATATATGAAAAATGATCAGAAAAATTCAATCTATCCATCTGTACTATTTTCATGCATGATTAAACAAGTTAACTTGATGTTTAATGCAGAACAAGGTAAAACACTTTAAAGGGGCCATGTATGAGTTTGAAATTTGAATCTTTGGTTCAAATTGGTTCAAACCCTTCTGGTCTTAGTTGCATTAGCCCAACACACTCATATTGCCATGTTTCATGCATGCATCATATTGTCGCACATTTTTTGGTGATGGTTGTGTATCGGTGTTCTTTGCGGCAGGATCTGCCTCCGAGGAGTACCGTGATTACCCTAACGAAGAACCGTATCAGTGCATCGAACCATCAGGCAAGCAACCAACTATTTGATCATATCGATACAATCCCATGTTCTCGCTCCTGCTCTCTTTTACTGCATTAAGACAACGTGTTTCAAACTGCTGTGTGCTACGGTAGTTGAACCCACTTCCTCTGCATGACCTGTCATTGCCACAGTAACTAGATGAAACCCACTAGCATGTGTAGGAGTTGTTTGAGCCATATGTATGTGTTGTTCCTACCTTGCTATGCCTGCTATGCTGTCACACCCTAGCTAGTCATGCATCAGAGTGTGTGCATCATGTTTAAAATTCCATTTAATTTGAAATGGGGATTTGTGAAACCCTCAGAATCATTTTGAAAATGACCCAAATAAAAATTTCTCCAAAAGGGTCCAAGAAAATGCTCATGTTGCTCTCTGAAAATATTGGACAGAGATAATAATCAAACCAATATTTTTAAGAGCTCATAGGTATTTATTTTGGGCATTTGGAATTAATGCATAAATATTTGCTTTGGAAATATATTAATTATATATATTAATATATGTCCAAATATTATGCCATTTATAAAGGAGCTCTGAAATAATATATCTAGCCCCTGCAAATATTGGCATAAGTTAAATAAATGATTTAATATATTATTTAAATCAAAACAAATGTCAGAAATTAGAAAACAGAAAAAAATAAAAGGGAGAAGCTTACCTGGGCTCCTCCCTGTGCAGCCCAGCCAGCTGGCCGGCCCAGCCAGCAGCCGGCCCAGCCCACCTCCCTCCTCTGTCGTCTTCGTCCTCGACAGAGGGAGGGGAGTGTGGCCGGCGCGCGCGCGCGCCACCGCGCCACGCGACCTCTCTCCCTGCTTGCCTGCCCTCCCCTCCTCGCTCGATGCCCCGGACGACGCCACGCCTCCTCCCCTGCTCTCTCTCACTCTCCCTCGGCTCTTCCCTCCTCTCCCTCGCTCTCTCTCTCACACGGCCGAACACCACCGTCGCCGCCATTCGCCATAGCAGCCGTCTCCGGCCACCCCTCGCTCCCCCGACTAGCTCAGAAGCTCCGCCACAACCCCCTCTTCCTCCACACCGCTCCACGGGCCTCCGGAAGCCCTGCATCGCCGCCACGTCGCCGTTCCCCTCTTCGGGCTCCGACCATCATCGCCGTTGAATTCACCGTCTCCAGCGCGTCTCCGAGCCCGCTTCGACGCCCATCGCAACCGCGGTGAGCCCTCGAGTCGTTTCCCCCTTCTCCCCTGGTCTCTTTCGACCTCTAGGCCTTAGCCCCACCTTGGCCGAGAGCTCCACGCCGCCGGCGATGTCGCCGTCGTGGCCACGGTCACCGTAGCGCCCAACCGAGCACACTATCGTGCTCCACGCCTCACTAGGAGCACGCAGCACGCACCCACGCCTCCCCAAACACCCTGCAACGCCGACTCCGACCGCACCCGAACTCCGGCCGCCGCTCACGAGCTCGCCGTCGACGGTACCGGCCACCTCAGGCTCGGCCACCACCACCGTTCGACGCGCGGGAGCAAGAGCTCTCCAACGAGCCCAAGAACGGCCTCGCCCGTGCCCTGTAGCGCGATCCCGCATCGCGCCGCCGTCTCGGGCCTCGCCGGCGTCACGTCGCCGGTGGGGTTGACCCACTTTGACCACGGCAGGAACCCCCTGAGTCCCTGACAGGTGGGCCCAGCCCTGTAGCTAATTAGGATTAGCGCTAACCACTGTTAGTTAACCCCCTGACACTGACCAGTGGGCCCCAGCGCCACTAATCCCTAATTAAGATTAATTTAAACCTGTTAAACCCCCCCTGTCACTGACGTGTGGCCCCCACACGTCAGGTTTGACCCCAGCCAGCCGCAGTTGACTACTGACGTCATGCTGACGTCATGCTGGCGCAATAATTATAATTTCTGGATTTAATTTAAATCAGGAAATTCCAGAATATTATTTAAACTTCAAAAATTCATAACTTTTATTCTGTAACTCCAAATTGGACAAATTATATATGAAAAATGATCAGAAAAATCCAATCTATCCATCTGTACTATTTTCATGCATGATCAAACAAGTTAAATTGATGTTTCAAGCAGAACAAGGAAAAGCACTTTAAGAGGCCATGTTTGAGTTTGAAATTTGAATCTATGATTCAAATTTGTTCAAACCCTTCTGGTTTTAGTTGCATTAGCCCAACACACTCATATTGCTATGTTTTCATGCATGCATCATATTGTTGCACATTGTTTGGTGATGGTTGTGTATCGGTGTCCTTTGCGACAGGTTCTGCCTCCGAGGAGTACCGTGATTACCCTAACGAAGAACCGTATCAGTGCATCGAACCATCAGGAAAGCAACCAACCATTTGATCATATCGATACAATCCCATGTTCTCGCTCCTGCTCTCTTTTACTGCATTAAGACAACGCGATTCAAACTGCTGTGTGCTACGGTAGTTGAACCCATTTCCTCTGCATGACCTGTCATTGCCACAGTAACTAGATGAAACCCACTAGCATGTGTAGGAGTTGATTGAGCCATATGTATGTGTTGTTCCTACCTTGCTATGCCTGCTATGCTTAGAGTCGTGTCAGGTCTGGTTCATCTGGGTGATGGGCTAGAGTGAAATGATTATGTCGGTAATGAGAGTGGTGTGGTGAACACGATTTGGTAAAGGTATCGATGAGAGGCCATGTAGGAGTACATGGTGGGTTGTTTCATTGAAGCCGACCTTAAGCACTGAGATCTGTATGTGTGATTTAAGAATCAGCTACTACCATGCATTGGGCCCGAAACCAATGGACCCTCTCGGCTTCTTATTCACCCTAGTTCTCCGTCCAGGAGTTGCAAGTAGTTTCTGGTGTTTGTAGCCTACTGGAGGCCGTGGACAGCGCTGACCGTAGGGGTGGGCTATGATGCGGTAGGTACGTGGCACGGTGTACCGAATACCCGTTAGGTATCTCGGGAACCCTGTTCACATCGTTCGGGGCCATATGGGAAACCTCGGCCGGACTCCCTGCGGATGGAACCTGGATAGGCGATAAACCTGGACTGGAGGCTTAGGTGATTAGGTAGGTCGTGGCCGACACCCACGTTGGGCTTCCGCTTGAAGGTTGCCGAGTACATGTCGTGTAAACGACGGTAAGTGGTGAGAGCGTGTATGAAGGAGTACACCCCTGCAGGGTTAACATGATCTATTCGAATAGCCGCGTCCGCGGTAAAGGACTACTTGGTTGCCTATACAGTTCATAGACAAGTAAATGGAAACTACTAAAAGCCTCAAGATAAGTGTGAGTGCCGAGGATGGCTCTTCCGTAGGAAGACGGAGGTGGATCCTCGGTAGTGTATTGAAGTGGTGAGTAGTGGACTCGTGTGCGCAAAACCATTTCAAGTTGGAATATCGTAGGATAGCCTAGCCAAGAGTCAAAGCTGGCTTGCTGCAATAACTCCACCAACCCTTCTTGATACTATGCATGTATGTAGGATCTGATGTAAGTCTTGCTGAGTACCTTTGTACTCATGTTGCTATAATCTACATTTTTACAGAAGACGCTGCAACCCCTTCTGATGGGTTCTATGTAGACGTTGACATCAACGAGTAGGCTAAAGACCCAGGTGGTGACCCTGAGCTTGTGAAGGACCACGTAGTATAGCTAGGCTTTCCAAGCCTCTTTTATTTTACTAGTTGTCTGTACTCAGACAAGTTACTTCCGCTGCTGGTTTGTATGACTGTATGACTTGTATGTTGGGTCGTGAGACCCGTACCTTGGTGTATGTTATGTATGGCTCCCTGAGCCTTAAATAAAGTACTTGTGTCGTAGAGTCATGTTGTGATGCTTCGTTGTATTGCACATATCGAGCATATTGTGTGTATGATTGAAATGCTTGGTATGTGTGGGATCTGACTATCTAGTTGTTTATCTTTAGTAGCCTCTCTTACCGGGAAATGTCTCCTAGTGTTACCGCTGAGCCATGGTAGCTTGCTACTGCTCTGGAACACTTAGGCTGGCCGGCATGTGTCCTTCTTCGTTCCTGTGCCTGTCCCTTCGGGGAAATGTCACGCTTTGAGTACCGGAGTCCTGTTAGCCCGCTACAGCCCGGTTTACCGGAGTCCTGCTAGCCCAGTGCTACAGCCCGGACCCACTTGCTGATGACCGACACATTCGAAGCTGGGTCATGGATGCCTGTCCCTGTAAGTCTGTGCCACTTTGGGTTTACGACTAGTCATGTCAGCCCGGGCTCTTTATCATATGGATGCTAGCGACACTATCATATACGTGAGCCAAAAGGCGCAAACGGTCCCGGGCAAAGGTAAGGCGACACCCGTGGGAACACCGTGCGTGAGGCCGCAAAGTGATATGAAGTGTTACCGGCTAGACCGATGTGACATCAAGTCGGGGTCCTGACAGCGTTGGCATCAGAGCCGGACTGCCTGTAGGTTCTTCAAGCCAAACTGGTCGATGTTGAGTCTAGAAATTCTTTAGTTATATGTAGGGGAATTGTTTGTGGGTTGGAACGTAAGGCTCTTTTTACTTCTCTATCTTATGACATTCTGATCTGAGTCAGTCCATTCTTCTACCGGGGGTTAAGGAATTAGGATCTGTTCTCTCTATCAGGATCACGTGTTACTAATCAGTAGTACCTTATAAGTTTGATGGATAAAAGCCTAGTTTAGTTCTACTACCACATTATGTTGTTAGAATGGTTTCAGAACTTTGATATGATGATGTTAAGTGTGTACGAAATCCTTTGTCAAATGTCTCAAAATCCTTTTTGAGCATTTACAGCTGTTATGCTGCCGAAATTTTGCTAGAAATTCTAATGCCTTTGCATTATGATTGTGCTTTCAGATGGCCACTCGCGACCTCAATCAAGTGGTTCGCCTGACTCGATGCCTAGATGTACCCGGCCATACTGCCAAGTTGGTCAGGGTAATGACTGAGGCTGGATACCGCTGGTATCCTGAGTACACGGTCGAAGAGAATTCCGAGACTTTAATCAAAGCCAGTATCTCTGCACTGTCAGGATATTTCCATCTTATCCTGGATCCACCGAGCCTCTTCACTGCTCCTATGGACTCAGGGTTACTATTGAGATGGCTGTGCAGGACGCCGCCTACTCTATGACGACCATTATGCGAGTCAGATCTGGTTTATTTCGGGACTCTGATTTCCGGTATATGCCAGGATCACTTCCGGGAGCACAAGGGTATCTCCAAGCTATCTATGCTGACCCCACTCAGGAGGATTCACGGACTCGCACCACTGCTGAGATGCTCGAGGATAAGGACCGTGAAAATCGGGCCTTGAGGTTAGAGCTCTTCAATACCCGTGCTGACCACTGGGCCACTTTGACTCGGTTCGCAACGGCGGTGCAAGCTGGATATTCAGATATGCACGATCTCTATCCTGTGAGATCTGCTCTGCCAGACGTGATGGTTTGGCGTGATGTAGGAGGCATCACCCCACCTCGCGGTCCCCGCAGGCCACCGTCTGTTGGTCCAAGACCTCATCCTAGCCCCTATGGTCCACAAGCTCCGCGAGATCGTCTGTTTCCGGATGATCATGTTGAGCTTCTAGGCTATGGAGGCGACTTCTACGAGGACTACTACGGATCGTTCTGAGTTAGCGATAGTACCACTAGTTCGCACTAGCTGTGTCGTCTATCGTCCCGCGTGACTCGTGGGATATGACCTAGCTTGTACTCTTTCGGAGGTGTAGAAAAATAATGTATAGGAGCTTGGAATGCCTCCGATGAGATGTAATCCTCTTTCACCGTAATAGTACTTGTTTGGTCTTGTACTAAACCCTGTATGGTGTGTATGACGATGGAATAAAGGAGCAGTTTCTGTATTTACCATGTCATACGGATGATCATCTTGCATTCCGAATTATTCCTTACATTTTATGTCCTATGTCGGAATTTTATCATCCTGACTAAATCATTGTCTTGTTTACCTAGGATGGTCAACACGCGCACTAACCCTGCTCCTCAAGAGCAGGCCGAAGGCAGTGAGGGCAGGAATGAAAATCTGCCTCATCCTCCTTCACTAGCCGAGGTTATGATGGAAGCTGAGAGAAACAAGCGGGAGACCAACCGTTTGTTGGAGCGTATTGAACAGAATACAGCACACCATCAGAGGGCTAACGTGGTGTCACTCAGTGATTTTATCAAATTGCATCCACCCAGTTCCACCACTCCGTCGAGCCTCTCGACGCTGATGACTGGCTTCGCAGCATCGCTCACAAACTGCGTTCCGCACTGGTAGCGGAGGCTGACAAGGTCACCTTTGCTGCATATCATCTTGAAGGCCCCGCCAGTCTATGGTGGGAGAATTATGGAGCTATGCGCCCAGCGGGCCATGTCACTACCTGGGCTGAATTCAGCGAGGCTTTCCGTGAACATCACATTCCGGAGGGTCTCATGGACCGTAAACGTGAAGAATTTTGCAGTTTCACCCAAGGCCGACTTTCTGTGGATGCCTATAGCAGGGAGTTTGGTAATCTCGCCCGATATGCAACTGAGGAAGTGTCTACTGACGCCAAGAAGCAAGCAAGGTTCCGTAAGGGCCTTAGTCCTGAACTTCGCCGCGACCTCCGTCTGCATGAGTGCACATCTTTTCAGAAACTTGTCAACAAAGCCATCAGTGCTGAAACTGGTCAGACTGACTATGACGCAACACGCAAGCATGGCCGTGATATGGGTTCCTCATCCGGTGCTGGTCCTTAGAAGCGCCGCGTGTGGGTGCCCAACACCGCCCTGCCACCCAGGTTCACACCGAGGCCATCTTTCCAGGCGCCTCGCCCTGTTCAACAGTCTGCACCGGCCAAGCCCTATGGGGGTCCAACCAACAATGCTCCTCCACGTACCAGTTCCGTGACTTGTTTCAAGTGTGGGGAATCTGGTCACTATATGCGTGAGTGTCCCCAGGCCAACCCCAACCAGTCTGCTAAAGCTGTTGGCCGTGGCAAGCCGATAGGGAAAATATTCCACGCTAAACCGGTCACCGCTTCACGTGGCCATGTTAACTGTATCTCTGCCGAAGAAGCTCAAGAGGATCCCAACGTCGTTCTCGGTACGCTTCTTGTTAATTGCCACCCGGCATCTGTTCTTTTCGATACAGGAGCCTCTCATTCTTTTATATCTGAAAACTATGCTCGCTTGCATAACGTCGCATTCGGTGATATGCCAACCTCTATGGTAATTCAAACTCCGGGATCCAAATGGCAAACTTCTAGAGTAAGCCATGGAAATGAAATCCAAGTCGACAGACTTGTTTTTCTCGCATCTTTGATAGCCCTTAAATCTTCAGATATTAATATCATTTTGGGTATGGACTGGATGTCAGCTCATCAAGCCAAAATTGATTGCTTCTCTAGGACTTTTCAACTCACCCATCCTTCGGGGAAGATAGTCAATGTCTTGACCCGAATAGCCAAGCGACAATTATATTCTCTTAACGCCAGCCCTTTGCCAGACCTTGAGGACGTGTCAGTAGTCTGTGACTTCCCGGATGTCTTCCCAGAGGAATTGCCAGGTGTTCCACCTGACAGGGATGTTGAGTTCGTAATAGATCTCATTCCAGGAACCGTTCCGATTGCTAGAAGACCCTATAAGATGGCACCCCTAGAACTAGCCGAGCTTAAGAAACAACTCGATGAGTCCTTGAAAAAGGGTTTCATCCGACCTAGCTCATCTCCGTGGGCTTGCCCCGTCCTCTTCGTCAAGAAGAAGGATGGTACGGACCGGATGGTTGTAGATTACCGACCTGTCAATTTGGTCACAATCAAGAACAAATATCCACTTCCCAGGATCAACGACCTGTATGATCAGCTCGCTGGATCCTCAGTCTTCTCCAAGATGGATTTGAGGTTGGGCTACCATCAAATCAAAATCAGAAACGGGGACATCCCTAAAACGGCCTTTGTTACTCGTTATGGCCAATACGAGTACACCGTCATGTCCTTCGGTTTAACCAACGCTCCAGCCACCTTTTCTCGGTTAATGAACTCAATCTTCATGGAGTATTTGGATAAATTCGTCATAGTTTATCTCGATGATATACTCATCTACTCCAAGAACGAGGAAGAACATGCCGAACATTTAAGGCTAGTGTTGAAGAAACTTCGAGAGCATCGCCTTTATGCCAAATTTTCTAAATGTGAATTCTGGTTGCCAGAAGTGACCTATCTGGGTCATGTAATATCTGGTAAAGGTATTGCTGTTAACCCCGAGCGAGTTCAAGCCGTCCTTAATTGGACTCCACCTGAATCGGTCAAGCAAGTTCGGAGTTTTCTGGGCTTAGCGAGCTATTGCCGTCGCTTTGTCGAGAACTTCTCCAAAGTTGCTAAACCTCTAACCGAACTCCTCAAGAAAGATAAGAAGTTCGAGTGGACTCCACAATGTGAGCACAGCTTTCAGGAACTGAAAAGACGCCTGACCTCTGCTCCCGTACTGGTACCGCCAGACTTCTCCAAGGACTTTGTTATCTACTGCGACGCCTCGCGACAAGGACTAGGTTGCATTCTAATGCAAGATCGACACGTAATTGCTTACGCTTCACGGCAATTGCACCCACATGAGGAGAATTATCCTACTCATGATCTAGAGCTTGCAGCTGTAGTCTATGCACTTAAAACCTGGCGACATTACCTCCTCGGTAATCGTTGCGAAATATTCACTGATCACCAAAGTCTGAAGTATATTTTCACCCAACCGGATCTGAATCTCAGGCAAAGACGTTGGGTTGAGTTGATCACAGACTTCGATTTAGGGATAACCTACACCCCAGGGAAAGCCAACGTCATGGCTGATGCGCTAAGTCGTAAATCTTATTGTAACAACCTGATGTTACAACAAAGTCAACCGCTTCTCCATGAGGAATTTCGGAAGCTTAACCTTCACATTGTTCCTCAAGGTTTTCTTTCCACCTTGGTGGCAAAACCTACCCTTACGGATCAGATTATCAAAGCACAGATGGTAGATCCGGGAATCTCCCGCATCAAGAGAAACATTCAGAAAGGAATTGCGAATTGCTTCTCCATTAATGATCAAGGGGTCGTATACTTCGGGAATCGACTAGTGGTTCCCAAAGTGCGGAACCTGAGGCGTTTGATCCTTAAGGAAGCTCATGAATCTCCTCTCACTATTCATCCCGGTAGTACTAAGATGTATCAGGACCTACGCCAGAGGTTCTGGTGGACTAGGATGAAAAGAGAAATTGCTCAGTATATTGCTAATTGCGACGTTTGTCGTCGTGTAAAAGCAGAACATCAACGGCCTGCTGGCACCCTTCAACCCTTAGCTATTCCTGAATGGAAATGGGATAAAATTGGTATGGATTTCATTACCGGTTTTCCCAGGACCAAGAGAGGGAATAATGCTATTTTCGTCGTGGTCGATCGTCTTTCCAAAGTAGCCCATTTCTTACCTGTTCGTGAGAGCATAACTGCTAGTCAGCTGGCAGACTTATACATCTCCCGAATAGTGTCCCTCCATGGTGTTCCTTTGGAAATTAACTCGGATCGAGGAAGTCTTTTCACCTCTCGATTTTGGGAAAGTTTCCAAAATGCTATGGGAACTCGTCTCTCCTTTAGCACCGCTTTCCACCCTCAGTCGAGTGGTCAAGTGGAACGCGTCAACCAAATTCTAGAAGACATGCTTCGAGCCTCTGTTATCTCATTCGGAATGGACTGGGAGAAGTGCCTTCCATTTGCCGAATTCGCTTACAACAACAGCTATCAATCTAGCTTGGGTAAAGCCCCTTTTGAAGTTCTCTATGGACGACGGTGTCGAACACCCCTTAACTGGTCAGAGACCAGGGAAAGACAATTCTTTGGCCCGGATATGATTCAGGAAGCAGAAGAACAAGTTCGCATCGTTCGTGAAAAGTTGAAAACAGCCCAATCCCGTCAAAAGAGTCAATATGACCGAAAGCATAAGGCTACGACTTTCGAGGTTGACGAGAAGGCTTATCTTCGGGTCACCCCTCTGAAGGGAACCCATCGTTTCGGTATCAAAGGCAAATTGGCTCCTCGTTACATTGGACCTTTTCGCATTCTCGCCAAACGAGGAGAAGTTGCCTACCAGTTGGAACTACCTCCGCATCTCTCCAGAGTCCACGATGTCTTCCACGTTTCTCAACTCAGGCGTTGCTTCTCGGATCCTATCCGTGAAGTGGACCACGAAACGCTTGATCTCCAAGATAATCTTACATATCGAGAGTACCCCGTTCGTATCCTCGATCAGGCCGAACGTATCACCCGACGTCAGAACATCAAGTTCCTCAAAGTACAATGGTCGCACCATTCTGAGGAACCGTATCAGTGCATCGAACCATCAGGCAAGCAACCAACTATTTGATCATATCGATACAATCCCATGTTCTCGCTCCTGCTCTCTTTTACTGCATTAAGACAACGTGTTTCAAACTGCTGTGTGCTACGGTAGTTGAACCCACTTCCTCTGCATGACCTGTCATTGCCACAGTAACTAGATGAAACCCACTAGCATGTGTAGGAGTTGTTTGAGCCATATGTATGTGTTGTTCCTACCTTGCTATGCCTGCTATGCTGTCACACCCTAGCTAGTCATGCATCAGAGTGTGTGCATCATGTTTAAAATTCCATTTAATTTGAAATGGGGATTTGTGAAACCCTCAGAATCATTTTGAAAATGACCCAAATAAAAATTTCTCCAAAAGGGTCCAAGAAAATGCTCATGTTGCTCTCTGAAAATATTGGACAGAGATAATAATCAAACCAATATTTTTAAGAGCTCATAGGTATTTATTTTGGGCATTTGGAATTAATGCATAAATATTTGCTTTGGAAATATATTAATTATATATATTAATATATGTCCAAATATTATGCCATTTATAAAGGAGCTCTGAAATAATATATCTAGCCCCTGCAAAAATTGGCATAAGTTAAATAAATGATTTAATATATTATTTAAATCAAAACAAATGTCAGAAATTAGAAAACAGAAAAAAATAAAAGGGAGAAGCTTACCTGGGCTCCTCCCTGTGCAGCCCAGCCAGCTGGCCGGCCCAGCCAGCAGCCGGCCCAGCCCACCTCCCTCCTCTGTCGTCTTCGTCCTCGACAGAGGGAGGGGAGTGTGGCCGGCGCGCGCGCGCGCCACCGCGCCACGCCACCTCTCTCCCTGCTTGCCTGCCCTCCCCTCCTCGCTCGATGCCCCGGACGACGCCACGCCTCCTCCCCTGCTCTCTCTCACTCTCCCTCGGCTCATCCCTCCTCTCCCTCGCTCTCTCTCTCACACGGCCGAACACCACCGTCGCCGCCGTTCGCCATAGCAGCCGTCTCCGGCCACCCCTCGCTCCCCCGACTAGCTCAGAAGCTCCGCCACAACCCCCTCTTCCTCCCCACCGCTCCACGGGCCTCCGGAAGCCCTGCATCGCCGCCATGTCGCCGTTCCCCTCTTCGGGCTCCGACCATCATCGCCGTCGAATTCGCCGTCTCCAGCGCGTCTCCGAGCCCGCTTCGACGCCCACCGCAACCGCGGTGAGCCCCCGAGTCGTTTCCCCCTTCTCCCCTGGTCTCTTTCGACCTCTAGGCCTTAGCCCCACCTTGGCCGAGAGCTCCACGCCGCCGGCGATGTCGCCGTCGTGGCCACGGTCACCGTAGCGCCCAACCGAGCACACTATCGTGCTCCACGCCTCACTAGGAGCACGCAGCACGCACCCACGCCTCCCCAAACACCCTGCAACGCCGACTCCGACCGCACCCGAACTCCGGCCGCCGCTCACGAGCTCGCCGTCGACGGTACCGGCCACCTCAGGCTCGGCCACCACCACCGTTCGACGCGCGGGAGCAAGAGCTCTCCAACGAGCCCAAGAACGGCCTCGCCCGTGCCCTGTAGCGCGATCCCGCATCGCGCCGCCGTCTCGGGCCTCGCCGACGTCACGTCGCCGGTGGGGTTGACCCACTTTGACCACGGCAGGAACCCCCTGAGTCCCTGACAGGTGGGCCCAGCCCTGTAGCTAATTAGGATTAGCGCTAACCACTATTAGTTAACCCCCTGACACTGACCAGTGGGCCCCAGCGCCACTAATCCCTAATTAAGATTAATTTAAACCTGTTAAACCCCCCCCTGTCACTGACGTGTGGCCCCCACACGTCAGGTTTGACCCCAGCCAGCCGCAGTTGACTACTGACGTCATGCTGACGTCATGCTGGCGCAATAATTATAATTTCTGGATTTAATTTAAATCAGGAAATTCCAGAATATTATTTAAACTTCAAAAATTCATAACTTTTATTCTGTAACTCCAAATTGGACAAATTATATATGAAAAATGATCAGAAAAATCCAATCTATCCATCTGTACTATTTTCATGCATGATCAAACAAGTTAAATTGATGTTTCAAGCAGAACAAGGAAAAGCACTTTAAGAGGCCATGTTTGAGTTTGAAATTTGAATCTATGATTCAAATTTGTTCAAACCCTTCTGGTTTTAGTTGCATTAGCCCAACACACTCATATTGCTATGTTTTCATGCATGCATCATATTGTTGCACATTGTTTGGTGATGGTTGTGTATCGGTGTCCTTTGCGACAGGTTCTGCCTCCGAGGAGTACCGTGATTACCCTAACGAAGAACCGTATCAGTGCATCGAACCATCAGGCAAGCAACCAACCATTTGATCATATCGATACAATCCCATGTTCTCGCTCCTGCTCTCTTTTACTGCATTAAGACAACGCGATTCAAACTGCTGTGTGCTACGGTAGTTGAACCCATTTCCTCTGCATGACCTGTCATTGCCACAGTAACTAGATGAAACCCACTAGCATGTGTAGGAGTTGATTGAGCCATATGTATGTGTTGTTCCTACCTTGCTATGCCTGCTATGCTTAGAGTCGTGTCAGGTCTGGTTCATCTGGGTGATGGGCTAGAGTGAAATGATTATGTCGGTAATGAGAGTGGTGTGGTGAACACGATTTGGTAAAGGTATCGATGAGAGGCCATGTAGGAGTACATGGTGGGTTGTTTCATTGAAGCCGACCTTAAGCACTGAGATCTGTGTGTGTGATTTAAGAATCAGCTACTACCATGCATTGGGCCCGAAACCAATGGACCCTCTCGGCTTCTTATTCACCCTAGTTCTCCGTCCAGGAGTTGCAAGGTGTTTCTGGTGTTTGTAGCCTACTGGAGGCCGTGGACAGCGCTGACCGTAGGGGTGGGCTGTGATGCGGTAGGTACGTGGCACGGTGTACCGAATACCCGTTAGGTATCTCGGGAACCCTGTTCACATCGTTCGAGGCCGTATGGGAAACCTCGGCCGGACTCCCTGCGGATGGAACCTAGATAGGCGATAAACCTGGACTGGAGGCTTAGGTGATTAGGTAGGTCATGGCCGACACCCACGTTGGGCTTCCGCTTGAAGGTTGCCGAGTACATGTCGTGTAAACGACGGTAAGTGGTGAGAGCGTGTATGAAGGAGTACACCCCTGCAGGGTTAACATGATCTATTCGAATAGCCGCGTCCGCGGTAAAGGACTACTTGGTTGCCTATACAGTTCATAGACAAGTAAATGGAAACTACTAAAAGCCTCAAGATAAGTGTGAGTGCCGAGGATGGCTCTTCCGTAGGAAGACGGAGGTGGATCCTCGGTAGTGTATTGAAGTGGTGAGTAGTGGACTCGTGTGCGCAAAACCATTTCAAGTTGGAGTATCGTAGGATAGCCTAGCCAAGAGTCAAAGCTGGCTTGCTGCAATAACTCCACCAACCCTTCTTGATACTATGCATGTATGTAGGATCTGATGTAAGTCTTGCTGAGTACCTTTGTACTCATGTTGCTATAATCTACATTTTACAGAAGACGCTGCAACCCCTTCTGATGGGTTCTATGTAGACGTTGACATCAACGAGTAGGCTAAAGACCCAGGTGGTGACCCTGAGCTTGTGAATGACCTTGTAGTATAGCTAGGCTTCCCAAGCCTCTTTTATTTTACTAGTTGTCTGTACTCAGACAAGTTACTTCCGCTGCTGGTTTGTATGACTGTATGACTTGTATGTTGGGTCGTGAGACCCGTACCTTTGTGTATGTTATGTATGGCTCCCTGAGCCTTAAATAAAGTACTTATGTCGTAGAGTCATGTTGTGATGCTTCGTTGTATTTGCACATATCGAGCATATTGTGTGCATGATTGAAATGCTTGGTATGTGTGGGATCTGACTATCTAGTTGTTTATCTTTAGTAGCCTCTCTTACCGGGAAATGTCTCCTAGTGTTACCGCTGAGCCATGGTAGCTTGCTACTGCTCTGGAACACTTAGGCTGGCCGGCATGTGTCCTTCTTCGTTCCTGTGTCTGTCCCTTCGGGGAAATGTCACGCTTTGAGTACCGGAGTCCTGTTAGCCCGCTACATCCCGGTTTACCGGAGTCCTGCTAGCCCAGTGCTACAGCCCGGACCCACTTGCTGATGACCGACACGTTCGAAGCTGGGTCATGGATGCCTGTCCCTGTAAGTCTGTGCCACTTTGGGTTTACGACTAGTCATGTCAGCCCGGGCTCTTTATCATATGGATGCTAGCGACACTTTCATATACGCGAGCCAAAAGGCGCAAACGGTCCCGGGAAAAGGTAAGACGACACCCGTGGGGATACCGTGCGTGAGGCCGCAAAGTGATATGAGGTGTTACCAGCTAGATCGATGTGACATCGAGTCGGGGTCCTGACAGCGTTGGTAGCTTTAGTTGCATTAGCCCAACACACTCATATTGCCATGTTTCATGCATGCATCATATTGTTGCACATTGTTTGGTGATGCCTGTGTATCGTTATCCTTTACGACAGGATCTGTCCCCGAGGAGTACCGTGACTACCCTAACGAAGAACCGTATCCGTGCATCGAACCATCAGGCAAGCAACCAACCATTTGATCATATCGATACAATCCCATGTTCTCGCTCCTGCTCTCTTTTACTGCATTAAGACAACACGATTCAAACTGCTGTGTGCTACGGTAGTTGAACCCATTTCCTCTGCATGACCTGTCATTGCCACAGTAACTAGATGAAACCCACTAGCATGTGTAGGAGTTGATTGAGCCATATGTATGTGTTGTTCCTACCTTGCTATGCCTGCTATGCTTAGAGTCGTGTCAGGTCTGGTTCATCTGGGTGATGGGCTAGAGTGAAATGATTATGTCGGTAATGAGAGTGGTGTGGTGAACACGATTTGGTAAAGGTATCGATGAGAGGCCATGTAGGAGTACATGGTGGGTTGTTTCATTGAAGCCGACCTTAAGCACTGAGATCTGTATGTGTGATTTAAGAATCAGCTACTACCATACATTGGGCCCTGAAATATGACCCCGCTCGACTTCTTATTCACCTTAGCTCTCTGTCCAGGAGTTGCAAGTAGTTTCTGGTGTTTGTAGCCTACTGGAGGCCGTGGACAGCGCTGACCATAGGGGTGGGCTGTGATGCGGTAGGTACGTGGCCGGGTGTACCGAATACCCGTTAGGTATCTCGGGAACCCTGTTCACATCGTTCGGGGCCGTATGGGAAACCTCGGCCGGACTCCCTGCGGATGGAACCTGAATAGGCGATAAACCTGGACTAGAGGCTTAAGTGTTTAGGTAGGTCGTGGTCTACACCCACGTCGGCTTTCGCTTGAAGTCTGCCGAGCACATGTCGTGTGCAGACGCTAAGTGGTGGAAACATGTATGAAGAAGTACACCCCTGCAGGGTTAACATGATCTATTCGAATAGCCGCGTCCGCGGTAAAGGACTACTTGGTTGCCTATACAGTTCATAGACAAGAAATGGAAACTACTAAAAGCCTCAAGATAAGTGTGAGTGCCAAGGATGGCTCTTTCGTAGGAAGACGGAGGTGGATCCTCGGTAGTGTATTGAAGTGGTGAGTAGTGGACTCGTGTGCGCAAAACCATTTCAAGTTGGAGTATCGTAGGATAGCCTAGCCAAGAGTCAAAGCTGGCTTGCTGCAATAACTCCACCAACCCTTCTTGATACTATGCATGTATGTAGGATCTGATGTAAGTCTTGCTGAGTACCTTTGTACTCATGTTGCTATAATCTACATTTTTACAGAAGACGCTGCAACCCCTTCTGATGGGTTCTATGTAGACGTTGACATCAACGAGTAGGCTAAAGACCCAGGTGGTGACCCTGAGCTTGTGAAGGACCACGTAGTATAGCTAGGCTTTCCAAGCCTCTTTTATTTTACTAGTTGTCTGTACTCAGACAAGTTACTTCCGCTGCTGGTTTGTATGACTGTATGACTTGTATGTTGGGTCGTGAGACCCGTACCTTGGTGTATGTTATGTATGGCTCCCTGAGCCTTAAATAAAGTACTTGTGGCGTAGAGTCATGTTGTGATGCTTCGTTGTATTGCACATATCGAGCATATTGTGTGTATGATTGAAATGCTTGGTATGTGTGGGATCTGACTATCTAGTTGTTTATCTTTAGTAGCCTCTCTTACCGGGAAATGTCTCCTAGTGTTACCGCTGAGCCATGGTAGCTTGCTACTGCTCTGGAACACTTAGGCTGGCCGGCATGTGTCCTTCTTCGTTCCTGTGTCTGTCCCTTCGGGGAAATGTCACGCTTTGAGTACCGGAGTCCTGTTAGCCCGCTACAGCCCGGTTTACCGGAGTCCTGCTAGCCCAGTGCTACAGCCCGGACCCACTTGCTGATGACCGACACGTTCGAAGCTGGGTCATGGATGCCTGTCCCTGTAAGTCTGTGCCACTTTGGGTTTACGACTAGTCATGTCAGCCCGGGCTCTTTATCATATGGATGCTAGCGACACTATCATATACGTGAGCCAAAAGGCGCAAACGGTCCCGGGCAAAGGTAAGGCGACACCCGTGGGAACACGTGCGTGAGGCCGCAAAGTGATATGAAGTGTTACCGGCTAGATCGATGTGACATCGGGTCAGGGTCCTGACATATGCTTAGAGTCGTGTCAGGTCTGGTTCATCTGGGTGATGGACTAGAGTGAAAGGATTATGTCGGTAATGAGAGTGGTGTGGTGAACACGATTTGGTAAAGGTATCGATGAGAGGCCATGTAGGAGTACATGGTGGGTTGTTTCATTGAAGCCGACCTTAAGCACTGAGATCTATATGTGTGATTTAAGATTCAGCTACTACCATGCATTGGGCCCGAAACCAATGGACCCTCTCGACTTCTTATTCACCCTAGTTCTCTGTCCAGGAGTTGCAAGTAGTTTCTGGTGTTTGTAGCCTACTGGAGGCCATGGACAGCGCTGACCGTAGGGGTGGGCTGTGATGCGGTAGGTACGTGGCACGGTGTACCGAATACCCGTTAGGTATCTCGGGAACCCTGTTCACATCGTTTGGGGCTGTGAGCGAAACCTCGGCCGGATCTCCTCATGGATGGAACCCGAATAGGCGATAAACCTGGACTAGAGACTTAGGTGATTAGGTAGGTCGTGGCCGACACCCACGTTGGGCTTCCGCTTGAAGGTTGCCGAGTACATGTCGTGTAAACGACGGTAAGTGGTGAGAGCGTGTATGAAGAAGTACACCCCTGCAGGGTTATCATGATCTATTCGAATAGCCGCGTCCGCGGTAAAGGACTACTTGGTTGCCTATACAGTTCATAGACAAGTAAATGGAAACTACTAAAAGCCTCAAGATAAGTGTGAGTGTCGAGGATGGCTCTTCCGTAGGAAGACGGAGGTGGATCCTCGGTAGTGTATTGAAGTGGTGAGTAGTGGACTCGTGTGCGCAAAACCATTTCAAGTTGGAGTATCGTAGGATAGCCTAGCCAAGAGTCAAAGCTGGCTTGCTGCAATAACTCCACCAACCCTTCTTGATACTATGCATGTATGTAGGATCTGATGTAAGTCTTGCTGAGTACCTTTGTACTCATGTTGCTATAATCTACATTTTTACAGAAGACGCTGCAACCCCTTCTGATGGGTTCTATGTAGACGTTGACATCAACGAGTAGGCTAAAGACCCAGGTGGTGACCCTGAGCTTGTGAAGGACCACGTAGTATAGCTAGGCTTTCCAAGCCTCTTTTATTTTACTAGTTGTCTGTACTCAGACAAGTTACTTCCGCTGCTGGTTTGTATGACTGTATGACTTGAATGCTGGGTCGTGTGACCCGTATCTTTGTGTATGTCATGTATGGCTCTATGAGCCTTAAATAAAGTACTTGTGTCATAGAGTCATGTTGTGATGCTTCGTTGTATTTGCACATATCGAGCATATTGTGTGTATGATTGAAATGCTTGGTATGTGTGGGATCTGACTATCTAGTTGTTTATCTTTAGTAGCCTCTCTTACCGGGAAATGTCTCCTAGTGTTACCGCTGAGCCATGGTAGCTTGCTACTGCTCTGGAACACTTAGGCTGGCCGGCATGTGTCCTTCTTCGTTCCTGTGTCTGTCCCTTCGGGGAAATGTCACGCTTTGAGTACCGGAGTCCTGTTAGCCCGCTACAGCCCGGTTTACTGGAGTCCTGCTAGCCCAGTGCTACAGCCCGGACCCACTTGCTGATGACCGACACGTTCGAAGCTGGGTCATGGATGCCTGTCCCTGTAAGTCTGTGCCACTTTGGGTTTACGACTAGTCATGTCAGCCCGGGCTCTTTATCATATGGATGCTAGCGACACTTTCATATACGCGAGCCAAAAAGCGCAAACGGTCCCGGGAAAAGGTAAGACGACACCCGTGGGGATACCGTGCGTGAGGCCGCAAAGTGATATGAGGTGTTACCAGCTAGATCGATGTGACATCGAGTCGGGGTCCTGACAGCGTTGGTAGCTTTAGTTGCATTAGCCCAACACACTCATATTGCCATGTTTCATGCATGCATCATATTGTTGCACATTGTTTGGTGATGCCTGTGTATCGTTATCCTTTACGACAGGATCTGTCCCCGAGGAGTACCGTGACTACCCTAACGAAGAACCGTATCCGTGCATCGAACCATCAGGCAAGCAACCAACCATTTGATCATATCGATACAATCCCATGTTCTCGCTCCTGCTCTCTTTTACTGCATTAAGACAACGCGATTCAAACTGCTGTGTGCTACGGTAGTTGAACCCATTTCCTCTGCATGACCTGTCATTGCCACAGTAACTAGATGAAACCCACTAGCATGCGTAGGAGTTGATTGAGCCATATGTATGTGTTGTTCCTACCTTGCTATGCCTGCTATGCTTAGAGTCGTGTCAGGTCTGGTTCATCTGGGTGATGGGCTAGAGTGAAATGATTATGTCGGTAATGAGAGTGGTGTGGTGAACACGATTTGGTAAAGGTATCGATGAGAGGCCATGTAGGAGTACATGGTGGGTTGTTTCATTGAAGCCGACCTTAAGCACTGAGATCTGTATGTGTGATTTAAGATACAGCTACTACCATGCATTGGGCCCTAAAATATGACCCCGCTCGACTTCTTATCCACCCTAGTTCTCTGTCCAGGAGTTGCAAGTAGTTTCTGGTGTTTGTAGCCTACTGGAGGCCGTGGACAGCGCTGACCGTAGGGGTGGGCTGTGATGCGGTAGGTACGTGGCACGGTGTACCGAATACCCGTTAGGTATCTCGGGAACCCTGTTCACATCGTTTGGGGCTGTGAGCGAAACCTCGGCCGGATCTCCTCATGGATGGAACCCGAATAGGCGATAAACCTGGACTAGAGACTTAGGTGATTAGGTAGGTCGTGGCCGACACCCACGTTGGGCTTCCGCTTGAAGGTTGCCGAGTACATGTCGTGTAAACGACGGTAAGTGGTGAGAGCGTGTATGAAGAAGTACACCCCTGCAGGGTTATCATGATCTATTCGAATAGCCGCGTCCGCGGTAAAGGACTACTTGGTTGCCTATACAGTTCATAGACAAGTAAATGGAAACTACTAAAAGCCTCAAGATAAGTGTGAGTGTCGAGGATGGCTCTTCCGTAGGAAGACGGAGGTGGATCCTCGATAGTGTATTGAAGTGGTGAGTAGTGGACTCATGTGCGCAAAACCATTTCAAGTTGGAGTCTCGTAGGATAGCCTAGCCAAGAGTCAAAGCTGGCTTGCTGCAA
This sequence comes from Triticum dicoccoides, assembly GCF_002162155.2. Taxonomy (NCBI): domain Eukaryota; kingdom Viridiplantae; phylum Streptophyta; class Magnoliopsida; order Poales; family Poaceae; genus Triticum; species Triticum dicoccoides. Next base: position 184,227,605 of record NC_041391.1, on the reverse strand, counting down.
TAACTCCACCAACCTTCTTGATAATGTGCATGTATGTAGGATCTGATGTAAGTCTTGCTGAGTACCTTTGTACTCATGTTGCTATAATTTACATTTTTACAGAAGACGCTGCAACCCTTTCTGATGGGTTCTTCGTAGACGTTGACATCAATGAGTAGGCTAAGGCCAGGTGGTGATCCTGAGCTTGTGAAGGGCCACGTAGTATAGCTAGGCTTTCCAAGCCTCTTTTATTTTACTAGTTGTCTGTACTCAGACAAGTTACTTCCGCTGCTGGTTTGTATGACTGTATGACTTGAATGTTGGGTCGTGTGACCCATACCTATGTGTATGTTATGTATGGCTCTCTGAGCCTTAAATAAAGTACTTGTGTCCTAGAGTCATGTTGTGATGCCATGTTGTATTTGCACATATCGAGCATATTGTGTGTATGTGATTGAAATGCTTGGTATGTGTGGGATCTGACTATCTAGTTGTTTATCTTTAGTAGCCTCTCTTACCGGGAAATGTCTCCTAGTGTTTCCACTGAGCCATGGTAGCTTGCTACTGCTCCGGGGCACTTAGGCTGGCCGGCGTGTGTCCTTCCTCGTTCCTGTGTCTGTCCCTTCGGGGAAATGTCACGCATTGAGTACAGGAGTCCTGTTAGCCCGCTACAGCCCGGTTTACCGGAGTCCTGCTAGCCCAGAGCTACAGCCCGGACCCACTTGCTGATGACCGACACGTTCGAGGCTGGGTCATGGATGCCTGTCCCTGTAAGTCTGTGCCACTATGGGTTTACGACTAGTCATGTCAGCCCGGGCTCCTTATCATATGGATGCTAGCGACACCATCATATACGTGAGCCAAAAGGCGCAAACGGTCCCGGGCAAAGGTAAGGCGACACCCGTGGGGATACCGTGCATGAGGCTGCAAAGTGATATGAGGTGTTACAGGCTAGATCGATGTGACATCGAGTCGGGGTCCTGACAAAGAAGCCGAGCAGGCGGCTCAACGGGCGGCTCACCAGCCCCTTCCAGTTTATCCAACGACTTCGATTGAGGCAGGAGTGACCTCTAGATCTACAGGTGTACCCTGTTTGGTGCCAGCTCTGCGTAATGAGCGTTTTCCCAAGGATTTCAAAGGACCTCGAAAGGTGCCTAATTACACAACCGACTTACCCCCTGAGGTGTGGATTGAAAGTTATGAGATAGCCATGGAATAATTGGAAGTCAGTGACGCTGCGTGTGCCAAGTACTTCACCATGATGCTGGATGGAACGACCCGTACTTGGCTAAAGGGGTTGCCGTCTAATTCCATCGGGTCATGGGCTGAGTTAAAGGCCCGGTTTATTCAGAATTTTAAGGACACATGCAAGCAGCCCATGTCGATTGTGGACTTGGCTACTTGCGCTCAAGAGGAGGGTGAATCAATGACCCATTGGGTTCGCCGGGTCAAAGCTATCATACATTCATCTGATAATATGAATGTCGACTCTGCGGTCTTAATGTTGGAGAAGAATTGCAGTTTTTTGCCTCTTAAACAGAAGCAGGGGCGGCTCAAGCGCGATTGTAATGATATGGGGCAACTAATGGCGTCTCTAATCAAATATGCCGACTCTGATAGTACCAAGGACCCGGAGTCTGACGATGAAAAGACAGGGAAGGGAAAGTAGAATGACAACGCCAAGGGTCAGCAGCATAACCCGGCAAATCAGGGGGGCAACAGTAAACGCAAGGCTGATGGTAGCTCGGAGTTTGTGGCTAACACCAATGCACAGAGCAATAATCAGCGTCGTAAGGGGAGGCCACCTCCTCAGAACAGTGGACCAGGTCCTACTCTTGAGCAGTTGCTCAACGCGCCCTATCCAAAGCATGGCATGCAGGAGAAACCATCTACTCACCTTTGGAAGGATCGTTCCATTATGAGGGCTTTCAAAAATTCTGACTCATTTCACGGCAATCATGGGCTGGGCGGCGGCTCAGGCGGTGGCGGTCCTCATGGCCCGGGTTATGGAGGTGGCGGTTCTAATTCCGGCTTCCAGGGCCACCAAGGTAACAAGGTGGTTATAATCAAGGTAATCAGGGTGGTTATAATCAGCAATCCAGCCAGGGGGGTCAGCAGCAGCAGCAATCCGGATATCAGAGTAATCCGAAGTAGTTGAATAGTGGGCAGTATCACGTTTTCACCATGAGTTTATGTAAGAGGGACCAGAAGCTCCACAAGCAGGCCGTGAACGCCGTTAAGCCGGCAGTTCCTCATTACTTGCAATGGTCTGAGCAGCCCATTATGTGGAGTCGAGCAGATCACCCTCCCTGGGTCGATAACTCGGGTCATTTAGCTTTGGTGGTGGCTGCTACCTCTTGAGCACTGCGTTGGTTTTCCCTTGAAGAGGAAAGGGTGATGCAGCAAAGTAGCGTAAATATTTCCCTCAGTTTTTGAGAACCAAGGTATCAATCTAGTAGGAGGCTCCACAGAAGTCCCTCATAGCTACACAAACAAACAAGAACCTCGCAACCAACGTGATAAAGGGGTTGTCAATCCCTTCATGGTAACTTGCAAAAGTGAGATCTGATAGAGATAATAAGATAAATATTTTTGGTATTTTTATGATATAGATTGAAAAGTAAAGATGCAAATAAAAGTAGATGGAAAACTTATATGATAAAAGATAGACCCGGGGGCCATAGGTTTCACTAGTGGCTTCTCTCAAGATAGCATAAGTATTACGATGGGTGAACAAATTACTGTCGAGCAATTGATAGAAAACTGCATAATTATGAGATTATCTAGGCATGATCATGTATATAGGCATCATGTCCGCAACAAGTAGATCAAAATGATTCTGCATCTACTACTATTACTCCACACATCGACCGACTCCTGCCTGCATCTAGAGTATTAAGTTCATGAAGAACAGAGTAACGCATTAAGCAAGATGACATGATGTAGAGGGATAAACTCAAGCAATATGATATAAACCCCATCTTTTTATCCTCGATGGCAACAATACAAAACGTGCCTTGCTGCCCCTGCTGTCACTGGGAAAGGACACCGCAAGATTGAACCCAAAGCTAAGCACTTCTCCCATTGCAAGAGAGATCAATCTAGTAGGCCAAACCAAACTGATAATTCGAAGAAACTTGCAAAGATAACCAATCATACATAGAAGAATTCAGAGGAGATTCAAATATTTCTCATAGATAAACATGATCATAAACCCACAATTCATCGGATCTCGACAAACACACCGCAAAAAGAGTTACATCGAATAGATCTCCAAGAAGATCGAGGAGAACTTTGTATTGAGATTCAAAGAGAGAGAAGAAGCCATATAGCTAATAACTATGGACCCGAAGGTCTATGGTAAACTACTCACAACTCATCGGAGGGGTCTTGGAGATGATGTAGAGGCCATCCATGGTCAATTCCCCCTCCGGCGGAGCACCGACGAAGGCTCCATGATGGGATCTCGCGGATACAGAAGGTTGCGGCGGTGGAAATAGTTTTTCCTGGTGCTCCTGGATATTTTCAGGGTACGTGGATATATATAGGTGAAGGAGGTAGGTCAGGGGAGCCACGAGGGGACCATGAGGGTGGGGGGTGCACCCACCCCCCTAGGGAGCGCCCTCCTGCCTCGTGGCCGCCTCGGCTGCTTCTTGACATCCACTCCAAGTCTCTTGGATTGCGTTTGTTTCAAAAATATTGCTCCGGAAGGTTTCATTCCGTTTGGACTCCGTTTGATATTCCTTTTCTTTGAAACACTGAAATAGGCAAAAAAACAATTCGGGTTGGGCCTCCGGTTAGTAGGTTAGTCCCAAAAATGATATAAAAGTGTAAAGTAAAGCCCATAAACATCCAAAATGGGTAATATAATAGCATGGAGCAATCAAAAATTATAGATATGTTGGAGATGTATCAAGCATCCCCAAGCTTAATTCCTTCTTGTCCTCGAGTAGGTAAATGATAAAAACAGAATTTTTGATGCGGAATGCTACCTAGCGTATTTCTTAATGTAATTTTCTTTATCGTGGCATGAATATTCAGATCCAAATGATTCAAGATAAAAAGTTCATAAAACATAAAAATAGTAATACTTCAAGCATACTAACAAGTAATCATGTCTTATCAAAATAGCATAGCCAAAGAAAAGGGTGGTACTACTATTGTTTTATCAAAATAGCATAGCCAAAGAAAAGGGTGGTACATACTGAAATTGGTTCATACTTTTTAACGCGCTTCAGCTTTTTCAACTCTTACGCAATACATGAGCGCAAGCCATGGACATAGCACTATAGGTGGAATAGGGTGGTGGTTGTGAAGACAAAAAAGGGAGAAGATAGTCTCACATCAACTAGGTGTATCAACGGGCTATGGAGATGCCCATTAATAGATATCAATGTGAGTGAGTAGGGATTGCCATGCAACGGATGCACTAGAGCTATAAATATATGAAAGCTCAACAAAAGAAACTAAGTGGGTGTACATCCAACTTGCTTGCTCGCGAAGACCTAGGGGATTTTGAGGAAGCCCATCATTGGGATATACAAGCCAAGTTCTACAATGAAAAATTCCCACTAGTATATGAAAGTGACAACATAAGAGATTCTCTATCATGAAGATCATGGTACTACTTTGAAGCACAAGTGTGGAAAAATAGATAGTAACATTGTCCCTTCTCTCTTTTCTCTCATTATTTTTATTTGTGGGCTTCTTTGGCCTCTTTCTTTATTTGGGCTTCTTTGGCCTCTTTTATATTTATTTGGGCTTCTTTGGCCTCTTTTATTTTTATAAAGTCCGAAGTCTCATCCCGACTTGTGGGGGAATCATAGCCTTCATCATCCTTTCCTCACTTGGGACAATGCTCTAATAATGAAGATCATCACACTTTTATTGATTTACAACTCAAGAATTACAACTCAATACTTAGAACAAAATATGACTCTACGTGAACACCTCCGGTGGTGTACCGGGATATGCAATGAACCAAGAGTGACATGTATGAAAAATTATAGAGGTGGCCTTGCCACAAATACGATGTCAACTACATGATCATGCAAAATCAATATGACAATGATGGAGCGTGTCATAATAAACGGAACGGTGGAAAGTTGCATGGCGATATATCTCGGAATGGCTATGGAAATGCCATAATAGGTAGGTATGGTGGCTGTTTGAGGAAGGTAAATGTTGGGTGCATGATACCGGCGAAAGTTGCGCGGCATAATAGAGGCTAGCAATGGTGGAAGGGTGAGAGTGCGTATAATCCATGGACTCACATTAGTCATAAAGAACTCATATATTTATTGCAAAAGTTTACTTGCCCTCGAAGCAAAGTACTACTATGCATGCTCCTAGGGTAAGGGTTGGTAGGAGTTAATCATCGTGCGATCCCGACCTCCACACATAAGGAAGACAATTAAAATAGCACCCCATGCAACAAATTTTTCACACAACTTTTACCATACGTGCATGCTATGGGACTTGCCAACTGTCGGTGTCAAAACCGGCGGATCTCGGGTAGGGGGTACCGAACTGTGCGTCTAGGCGGATGGTAACAGGAGACAAGGGACACGATGTTTTACCCAGGTTCGGGCCCTCTTGATGGAGGTAAAACCCTACGTCATGCTTGATTAATATTGATGATGTGTGTTACAAGAGTGGATCTACCACGAGATCAAGGAGGCTAAACCCTAGAAGCTAGCCTATGGTATGATTGCTGTTCGTCCTACAGACTAAAGCCATCCGGTTTATATAGACACCGGAGAGGGCTAGGGTTACATAGAGTCGGTTACAATGGTAGGAGATCTACATATCCGTATCGCCAAGCTTGCCTTCCACGCCAAGGAAAGTCCCATCCGGACACGGGACGAAGTCTTCAATCTTGTATCTTCATAGTCTTGGAGTCCGGCCGATGATGATAGTTCGGCTATCCGGACACCCCCTAGTCCAGGACTCCCTCAGTAGCCCCTGAACCAGGCTTCAATGACGACGAGTTCGGCGCGCATATTGTCTTCGGCATTGCAAGGCGGGTTCCTCCTCCGAATAATTTATGGAAGATTGTGAACACCAGGATAGTGTACGGCTCTGCAAAATAAATTCCACGTACCACCATAGAGAGAATAATATTTACACAAGTTCAATCTGCTGACGTATTTGGTGGCGTGACGTCACACCACTACCAAGCCTTTACTTGAATCGTTTTTATTGTACCACCTCAGCGTGTTTAGCGAAGCGGTTTCCTTTGCACGTCTTGTCGAAGCAGAGATCGTGTTCCCCTTATTTCGGGATTCCCATCAATACGGACATGGGTAACCCAACCGAGCCATTGATTGCGGCGCTTGGGAGATAAGCGAGTTTTATCAGGCTGGTGGGGACACATGTTTTTGTCCGCCCATATAAGGGGATAAAGATCCAACCCTTTTACCTGCGCCTTCTTCCTCCTTGGCTTATCCATCTCCGTGAACTCGAGCTCCAGCGCCCAAGTCCGCACATCTCACCTCAACCTCCTCCAACTATGTCTGGAGCGGGAGGCAAGTGGATGGCCTCCTCCGTCACGGAGGGGCACATCCAGAAGCTGCGCAGCGCCGGATATCTGTCCAGCAACATCGCGCACTGACTCCCCAACAAGGGAGAGCTCATCCCCACCCCCAGGCCCCATGAGAGGGTAGTATTTCTTCCCCATTTCCTCCGCGGACTGGGCTTCCCACTCCATCCCTTTGTCCGGGGGCTCATGTTCTACTACGGCCTGGATTTCCATGATCTGGCCCCGAATTTCATCCTCAACATCTCGGCGTTTCTCATCATGTGCGAGGCCTTCCTCTGCATCCAGTCCCACTTCAGCTTGTGGATCAAGACCTTTAGTATCAAGCCGAAGGTTGTGAAGGGGAGCCAAGCGGAGTGCGGAGGCACCATGGTGGGCAGGATGTCCAACGTTACTTGGCTTGAGGGCACTTTCGTGGAAACCATTAAGGGGTGGCAATTGGGGTGGTTCTACATCACCGAGCCGCGTGACCCCGAATGGGCAGCGGCCCCCGAATTCAGATCTGGCATCCCCACATGGCTCACCTCCTGGAAAGAGAGCGGCCGGACATGGGGTGATTAGGAGGAGCTGACCGTACTCCAAGCCTGCATCCAAAAGTTAGTGGACAAGAAGCTCAAGCTTGTCAACGTAGTCCAGGTCATGCTCATCCGCCGGATCCTCCCGTGCCAACGACGGGGCTTCAACATGTGGGAGTTCGATCCGATGCAGCACCAGACTTTGAGCGGGCTCTTCGACACTGCGTACGAAGATGTCTGGAAGGTGCTGTTCAAGGGTGCCGAGGCTCCCGCATCCGCTACCGAAGATCGCGGATTCAGCTCGCTGCGTCCGGCTGACGAGGTAAGCGATTTTGTCCTTTACGGGACGCTTGTTTTCCATAGTTTGACTCTGTGCGGGATCTAAACTCCCTTTCCTTTGACAGGACTGGCTGACGAAGGCCGAACAGACTATCTGTCCGGCCCCATTGCCAGAGGACCCAGCGGACGCCCGCTTAACGGGGCTGCTGGCTTCGGCACCCCATGTGGTGCCGGAGAAGAAGGCCAAGAAGAAGGCCACGGGCACTCGGAAGAGTTCCCGTTTTCAGGTGTTATCGGATGATGACTCCGAGGCCGACTCCTCTCACAAAGGCGAGGAGGAGAAGAAGAAAGCCTCTCCCCCAGCGGGGGGAGGGAGGAAAAGGAAGGCCTCCCCAATGAGGGAGGCCGAAGGGTACAAGAAGGGAAAAACTCTTTCCCCGGACTGCTCTGCCAACGTCAGTGATGACGACGAGGACTGGCCCCCAAGGGCCAAGCCCCTGGCGAGATCGTAAGTATCCGAACTCCTGAATAACTTCATGGTTTTTCTTTTTCGCCACATAATGTCTTTCTAATGCCGCATACAACCCTGCAGTCCGCCCAAGGATGATCTTCCCGCTTCGTCGAGCGGGTCCTTAGGTGCGTCAGATATGGATTCTCTTCCGACCGCCTCCACCCCCCGTGATGCGGACGATGCCGAGGTGGGATCCCGGGAAGGGACCCACCAGGAGGAGGAGGCCCCGGAGGTGTCGCAGAACAACCTCCCGGACTTTGCACCGGACTCGACCCCGGAACCCATAGTGGCTCCGGAGTCCGGCGGGCGGCCCCTTCGTAAGAAGGGCAAGACTGTGACGCCGGCAGCCTCCGTCCAACCGGAGGCGCCGGATAGCTTGCTGGAGGCGCTCAATGGCGCCTCCATCAAAGAGGAACACCACACTGTTATGAGTGCGGTGATTCAGAAGGTTCAGCTCGCCAAGAGCAGGCTGACCGAAGCCTGCGGCAGCCTTCTAACAGGCTTTGAGGTAAGAATTTTGATATATGTAAAATAGTACCGCATAGACAGTAGCCCCTGATGCTCGGTTCGGTGTTCGGAAAGAAAAGCCGGACTGAGGATCTAAAAAGATATACGCAGGAGTCATAAAAAATATGTCAATATGGGATTGCAGGCTGCGCTGCTGACCTCTACCGCACTGACTGCGGAGGTCAATACTTTGAAGCAAAGCCTCGAGCGGTCCGAGAACGAGCTCGGCCGTGCCAAGAAGCAGCTCGAGGACAAGGAAGTTGAGTAACACCTTATTGAAATTGTACCTTACAGAAAAGGATTTTGGTTGCAAGAAGGATGACAAGGATAACGTGGGTATTACAGGGGCCACTAACGAGGTGGCAACCCTGAAGGAGGCGGTGTCCGCGGCCGAACATAATGCGGCCGCAGAGCGCACTGAGCAAGAGAGGCAGGAGGCGCGGGTGGCGGAGGTATGGCAAGAGCTCCAGGTTCTCGTGGAAAAACACGAGAGTTTGGAGCATGACTCGAAGACTCGAGAGTCCGAGCTTGCAACGGCTCTTGAGAGTGCCAAAGCCGCTAAATCAGAAGCCTATAAGGCCCTCCAGGAAGTCGAGGCGTTGAAGAAAATAGCGGCGGGTAAGGCATTTTTCATGCAAAGTAAGCATGTGAGTGTGAATTACCTATCACTTACCCGAATTAGGAGCTCTCCAGGAGCGTTCACAGATCTGCCCCGCAGCGTGTCCGATGCTGCCGCTTTCTATAGGGCCGAGGAGGGGAGCTCGACGGAGAAGGTCTTCTGGTCTCAGTATGCTGAGGCCGGACATCCGGTGCCCCTTAGCGACCAGCTGAAGCAGCTGGTCGAGCTCCACAAGGTGGCCAAACAGGCCATGAAGGGCCTCATAGTTCGGTTGTGGCCTAAGGAGGACATGCCTGGGAGCTACTTCGGCCTGGTGCGGCGGCTGGTGGATGCGTGTCCATGGGTTGAAGTCATCAAGCATTCCGCCTGTATTGAAGGTGCCCGTCGGGCCCTTGCCCGCGCAAAGGTGCACTGGGGCAAGATGGATGCTCAGAAGCTTGTGACGGACGCGCCACTGCAGGGCAAGGAGCATCGTACACCCGAGATGTATTATAAGAGTGTCCTGAAGGGTGCCCGCGTTATTGCGGGTGAGTGCTCCAAAGATGTAATATTTGAGTAGACTCGCATTTTGTTATCATGTGCGCTGAAAACTTAGTTCATATGCGCTAAGCAACGCCTGTTAATTTAAAATATTACCTTCTGTGCGGCTGTTTATCAAATCTGAGAGATGGCAAGTCGTCGGCTTCAGCCCCCATGCCACGAGTGCTGGGGTGTTCGGGGTAAATTTGAGCACTCTTGTTCCCATTTTTTGGTCCATCTAGGGAGGCGCTCAACACAACGAACAAGGCAACCGGACTTATAATGCTTGAACACTCTCACTTAGCCATAGAATTCTATAATTTTAAATTTTGGCGAAGCCCCTAGTATTCGGAAGGCCGAATTTGGGGCGCTATCCACGTCTGGGCCGGATGAAGCCGGCTCCTCGCTCTAAGCGGCATAAGTCTTTAGGGACTCGCAAAAAACCTCTCGAACAGCGACCGGCTCTCGCCGCATCATGACGGTTAGTTTTAGCTTTCTCCACTAAGGCGCTCGCCCAGCTCAACTGGGGCGCAATCGCAGTGGTTCTCTCAGTGCTACCTTAGCCGATACAACGGAACGTAAGGTACCAAAACATGGGAGCCGGGCAAACCCAACTATTGACCCAAGACATGATTCAGAGCCGATGCATATAATGCTATAAGTTTGGGGTGCCGCACTTGTGAAAGTGTTCGGACTTATCACACCATGATGCGGGAAACATAAGCCCCTGGTGTATTTAGCCGTACCAAAATGTACGGATGCAACATGTCATAAATGAACATATGTATAAGAAAGAAATGCAATTGGAATCAAAAAGGTGTTGCATTACTTATTCAAGAAAAACTGATGTGAATGCAGAACGATACAAATTGTGCGATAAGCAAGGGATGGGACTATTAAACATGTCCCCCTCCAGGGGGTAGGCTGCGGAATGGTGTATAAAACAGATTTAATGCTCGTAGTGGAGACCACCTGGATATTTGTTGTAGCCTTTCTCCTTCCCTGGTTGTTGCATCGTGAGTTCGGCAGGTCTGCTGCCGAACAAGGCCTCTAATGAACGGAGTCCTGTATAAAAAAAGGAAAAAAAGAACGACACACTTGAGAGCCCATGGTGTGGTTAAGCCGCATTCTGGGCCTGTCGTGGTCGTGCCCCACCCCCATGCCCATGGTATCTCCAGAGCGTAATGGTGTACGCGAAGGACCTGTCTTGAAATTTTGCAGGGGCTGGGGTTGGGGCCGCACTGCTATGCGTGCTCGTAACGTGCCAGGTGATCTTGTTATAGGTTACTCCGGGCGCGTTTAGCCGTGTCCGGTCGCTTAACAGCCAGACTTGAGAATTGCCTTAAGAGGCTGCACTATACTTCTGCCGCGAGAGCCGCTGTATGCTCCTCCGTTCGGAGAGAGTGTTCAGTGTTTCCGTTGACCGTGATGACTCCTCAAGGGCATGGCATCTTGAGCTTGAGGTATGCGTAGTGCGGCACCGCGTTGAACTTTGCAAATGCGGTACATCCGAGCAGAGCATGATAGCCGATGCGGAACGGAACTATGTCGAAGATTAACTCCTCGCTTCGGAAGTTATCCGGGGATCCCAAGACCACTTCCAGTGTAACTGAGCCTGTACAATTGGCTTCTACACCTGGTATGACGCCTTTAAAGGTTGTCTTGGTTGGTTTAATCCTTGAGGGGTCTATGCCCATTTTGCGCACTGTATCCTGATAAAGCAGGTTCAAGCTGCTGCCGCCGTCCATCAGGACTCTGGTGAGGTGAAATCCATCAACGATTGGGTCTAAAACCAATGCGGCGAATCCGCCGTGGCAGATGCTGGTGGGGTGGTCCCTTCGGTCAAAAGTGATCGGGCAGGAGGACCATGGATTGAACTTCGGGGCAACTGGCTCCATCGCTATACATCCCTGAGTGCACGCTTCCGCTCCCTTTTGGGTATGTGTGTTGCGTATATCATGTTCACCGTCCACACTTGTGGGGGGAAACCCTTCTGTCCTCTATTGTTCGGCGGTCGGGTCTCTTCCTCGTCATCGCTATGCAGCCCCTTGTCGTTGTTTTCGGCAATTAACTTGCCTGCCTGCTTGAATACCCAACAGTCCCTGTTGGTGTGGTTCGCTAGCTTTTCGGGGGTGCTGTGTATCTGGCACGAGCGGTCGAGTATTCGGTCCAAATTGGACGGACCCGGAGTAGTTCTTTTGAATGGTCTATTCCGTTGACCGGGTTTAGAGCCTCTGAATCCGGCATTGACTGTCGTATCCTCACTATTGTCGCCGTTAATGCGGCGTTTGTTTTTGTTGCAACGCGACCTGCCATTACGGTCCTTGATATCCGGACTGCCAGAATTTTTGCTGAGGTTGTTGCTGCGTGCTAGCCAGCTGTCCTCACCCGCGCAGAAGCGGGTCATGAGTGATGCGAGGGCTGCCATGGATTTTGGCTTTTCCTGTCCCAGGTGCCGGGCAAGCCACTCGTCGCGGATGTTATGCTTGAAGGCTGCGAGGGCCTCCGCATCCGGACAGTCGATGATTTGGTTTTTCTTGGTTAAGAACCGTGTCCAGAATTGTTTGGCCGATTCGTCTGGCTGCTAAATTATGTGGCTTAGGTCATCGGCGTCTGGTGGTCGCACATACGTGCCTTGGAAGTTATCGAGGAATGCGGCTTCCAGGTCTTCCCAACTCCCGATTGACTCTGCTGGCAAGCTGTTAAGCCAATGCCGGGCTGGTCCTTTAAGTTTGAGTGGGAGATATTTGATGGCGTGAAGATCGTCACCGCGGGCCATGTGGATGTGGAGGAGATAGTCTTCGATCCAAACCGCGGGGTCTGTTGTGTCGTTGTAAGATTCAATATTCACGGGTTTAAACCCTTCGGGGATTTGATGATCCATTACTTCATCTGTGAAGCATAGTGGGTGTGCGGCGCCTCTGTACTGGGCGATATCACGACGGAGCTCAAAAGAGCTTTGTCTATTTTGTTCGGCCCGGCCGGACTTACTGTGTCCGGCGCAACGGTTGTCGTCATGTATCATGGGGCGCCCACGCGATCCATAGATCGATCTTGATTGTCTTGCCTTATCCTCCAATATATCTCGCAAGTCCGGAGCGTTCCCCTGAGGCCTTGTGCTTTTCGAGCGATGCCGGGGTACGATTATAGTGAAGGGCCTAGAGGCCTCTCTGTCGCGACCACGGGGTGGTCGGTCAGCCGTATTGTCTGCTGGTGATGCAGGTTCATACGCCTCCTCCTCTAATCGGGGGAGCAGCTTGCGTTTAGGGTAGCTTTTGGAGGGGCGTTCGAGCTCATGCTCTTCGTCCGCGAGGACTTCAGTCCATCTGTCGGCCAGCAGATCTTGATCAGCTCTAAGTTGTTGCTGCTTTTTCTTGAGGCTGTTTGCCGTGGCCATAAGCCTGCATTTAAAACGCTCTTGTTCGACGGGATCCTCAGGCACGACGAATTTGTCGTCGTCGAGGCTTGCCTCGTCTCTGAAGGGAGGCATATAATCCTCTACCTCTTCTTCTGCCGCTCTCTCATGAGGGCTGACGTCTCCGTCCTCCTGTGCTGAATCTTGCTGGAGTGGGTTGTCTTCGGCACTGTCTGGGGTGTTATTATCTCCGATGCCAGAATCTTCATTCTTGCTGTGGCGGGATTTAGAGCGGCGCCGCTGACGCCGGCGCTTGGGTTGTTTCTTGGAGGGGTCATCCTCCGCTGTTCCTTCGACATTCCCATCCTTTGGGATATCCACCATGTATATGTCATATGATGAGGTGGCTTTCCAGTGCCCGGTAGGAGCTGGTTCTTGGTCGTCTCCGGCATCATCCCCCATACCGTCGATGTCTTCGGAGTCGTAGTCTAGCATATCGGTTAGATCGTCGACAGTGGCTACTAAGTGGATGGTGGGTGGGCTATGAATTTCTTCGTCGTCCGCATCCCAACCATCCTGACCGCAGTCCGGCCAGGGCTCTCCTGATAACGAGAGATACTTTAGCGAACTCAAGATGTCGCCAAAAGGTGAGTGTTGAAAGATGTCCGCCGCGGTGAACTCCATGATCGGCGCCCAATCGGATTCGATTGGAGGGGGCGCGGGAGGTTCGGAGTCCGGCGAGGAGTCCGGCACCTCAGAGTCACGAGCTTCATGAGGGACAAGGTCAGTGTTCGGCTCTATAACCGTAGAGGTTGCAGCCCCCGAGGCGGTGTCTAGCCACCCGTCCTCGATCTGCGTGTAACGCCCCGGATACAACTTTCCATATTCGTAACTCCAACTCTTGCCTTTTCCGGAGATGCGATATGATATTTCCTTCGTGGTTGGGTTTTATCTGTTGTTTTGCATTTTGTTCTTGTTATGCATCTCATCTCATGTCATCATCTGCACTTCATCTGCATTTCATCTGCATGTTTTTCAAAACTTGCATCCGTTCGGGTTCTCCCTGTTCTCTCCGTTGTCCGTTCGGAGTTCAGACCACACTCGCACGCGCCCGCGGCACCTCCGAAATATTATTTTATAAGTGGCATAAAAATGTTCTCGGAATGGGTTGCAACCTGTCATGCGGTCTTATTATAGTGTAGACAGGCCGCCTCTCAAGTTTCATCGCATTCGGAGTCCGTTTGACTGCCCAACCGTTTTATTTATAACCGCGATATAGTCGGTTTAATCGTCGGACGTTTCGGTCTCCGAAACTGCTGCCGGGCCTCTCTCTCTCTTCTCTCCCGCAGCCCATGGCCTCTCTGCACAGCCACCAACCCCTTTGCGCGCGTCCGAAACTTCCCCGAACCCGAACCGCACGGTCACGACCGATGGGTCCGGATCATCACCAAACATCTCTAAATCATCATCGGTTTCTCTTTTGGACTCCCTAGCTATTTTATTCGTGACCGTCCGATTATGATCGGAGGAACCTAACCGCCCTAAACTGTTTTCATCTGCAGCCTAACCCTAGCCCTAACATGTCCCATCCACCTATTCCCTGTCGCCGCCACCCTCTTCCTCGGGATTCCCCGATCCAATCCATCCATTCCACGCAGCCGATCCGACCACGCCCCTTGTTTTCAGCGATGCCTCCACCTTCCAATCCTTCGATCCACCCAACCAGAGCCCTCCCATGGCTCCCTTCGTTTCCTCCCTCCTCCTGGCCGAGGAACCAGCTTCCTTGCGCTCGTGCCCAAGGCCTCGTCTCTTCCTCCTCTGCTCGACGCCTACCGTCCCTGCCATGGACTTGGAGCTTGCCTCCTCGCGCCCATGCCCGCCTGATTCCGCAGCAACCTCGCCGGAGACCAGCGCCTCCTCTGCTCCGTCCCACGCACACGAGCCCAACGGGAGAGGAGCTCCTCACCAGCGTGCTCCTCACCCACGCCCGCGCCCGCAACCAGGCACCCGAGGCCGAGCCTCCTGCCTCGTCCGTGCGTCTGCGACGGCGACCACCAGGACCGTGTCGCCCTCTCCTTCACTTTCTTCCTCCCTTCCCTCTCTCGCGCAGCATGCTCCCTCTCATCTCTCCCGTGTCTTTGCAGGAAAACGCCATGGCCGCCCCGAGCTCCGTCCGCGCCGGCGTTGCCCGGATCCGGCGCCGGCCAGCCGGATCCGCCCCGTCTCCACTTCGTCGGCCTTCCCTGCAGCCGCTACCGCTCGAGACCGCTGTGCGCCGAGCCCCCACTGCTGCTGCGCCGTTGACCCTGTCCTTGCCGCGCCCCTACTTCCCTGCATCGGTCACGTTGACCGCAGCCTCGATCCGAGCCAGCCTCCTCGTGCCCGTGTGGGCCTCATCCCGCAGCCGGCACAGCGCAACTCCCAGCCGGCCTCCCTCTGCTTCCAAACCGGGCCAAAGCCCACTGGGTGAGGCCACACCCCAGCGCCCCTCCTCTATTTTTTTCCTCCTGTCGGGTCAGCTAGTTTCAGCCTGTTTTGTTTTTTCCCTTCTGCTGCGATTTTAACTTTATCCGAGGATTTACAGTTTTACAGAATAGTCCCCCTAGATCATGCATTTAATATCTCACAAACTGTGCATCGGTTTAAAATGTTTTATATATGTAAAATGCTCAGAAAATTGTGTAGATTAATAATATGTCATTTTCATCCCATGTTAAAATGTTTAACATGTTGTTTGTGTTTATTTTGCAATATGCCATGCTAAAATGCTTTAATTCATAACTAAATAACCGTAGCTCGGTTTTAAATAAACTTTATATGTAAATGGGGTGGAAAAATGCCTAGTTTAACATGGTCCACTTTATGTTGCTGTTTAACAACATTAAAATTGTGTTAGGGCAGAACAGTACCGAATCCATAATTTGCATATGGGGATTTTCCGAACTTGTTGTTTGTTGTTCCGGCCTCATTTAAACTTGTCTAGATAGGTAGTTTTTCATATGCTTCACCCCTTGCCATGTTTAACAACATTTAACATGGTTGTGTACCTAAACGAGAGCGAACTAAATAACTCAGATGTGGTGTTTCGTCAATATGCAACTTGTTGCATATTGAGCTCACTTAATTTGTAGTGATGTTTGTTGCACTTTGCCATGCCATGCCTCATTAACCGGACATGCATCATACTTGATTGGGCATCATGCCATGTTTATGCTTGTGCATTTACCATGTTGTTTGTTTCTTTCCGGTGTTGCTTCTTAGTTCTGGTAACGTTGCGATTGTGAGGATTCGTTCGACTGCTCCCGTTCGTCTTCTTCATGGACTCGTTCTTCTTCCTAGAGGGATTTCAGGCAAGATGACCACTACCCTGGATCTCACTACTATCATTGCTATGCTAGTTGCTTCGTTCTATCTTATGCTGCGTTACCTATCTTTTGCTCATCAAGCCTCCCATATTGCCATGAACCTCTAACCTTTGACACCCTTCCTAGCAAACCGTTGTTTGGCTATGTTACCGCTTTGCTTAGCCCCTCTTATAGCGTTGCTAGTTACAGGTGAAGTTGAAGATTTCTCCATGGTGGACAGGATTTTGGTTGGGATATCACAAAATCTCTTATATTATTAATGCATCTATATATTTGGTAAAGGGTGGAAGGCTCGGCCTTATGCCTGGTGTTTTGTTCCACTCTTGCCGCCCTAGTTTCCGTCATACCGGTGTTATGTTCCCGGATTTTGCGTTCCTTACGCGGTCGGGTGATTTATGGGACCCCCTTGATAGTTCGCTTTGAATAAAACTCCTCCAGCAAGGCCCAACATTGACTTTTACCATTTGCCTCACCACCACCTATATTTCCCTTGGGAGTAATTAACCCAAGGGTCATCTTTATTACAGCCCCCCGGGCCAGTGCTTGTCTAAGTGTTGGTCCAAACTAGAGCACCGTGCGGGGCCATTTCCTTGGCAACTTGGATTCATCGGTTTCCTGTACGCTTCGCTTATCCGGTGTTGCCCTGAGAACGAGATATATGCAGCTCCTATCGGAATTGTCGGCGCATCGGGCGGTCTTGCTGGTCTTGTTTTACCATTGTCGAAATGTCTTGTAAACCGGGATTCCGAGTCTGATCGGGTCTTCCTGGGAGAAGGTCTATTCCTTCGTTGATCGCGAGAGCTTGTCATGGGCTAAGTTGGGACACCCCTGCAGGGTATAATCTTTCGAAATCCGTGCCTACGGTTATAGGCAGATGGGAATTTGTTAATGTCCGGTTGTAGATAACTTGACACCAGATCCGAATTAAAATGCATCAACCGCGTGTGTAGCCGTGATGGTCTCTTCTCGGCGGAGTCCGGGAAGTGAACACGGTTTCTGGGTTATGTTTGACGTAAGTAGGAGTTCAGGATCACTTCTTGATCATTGCTAGTTTCACGACCATTCTGCTTGTTTCTCTTCTCTCTCTCATTTGCGTATGTTAGCCACCATATATGCTTAGTCGCTGCTGCAGCCTCACCACTTTACCCCTTCCTTTCCCTTTAAGCTTTGCTAGTCTTGATACCCATGGTAATGGGATTGCTGAGTCCTCGTGGCTCACAGATTACTACAACAATAGTTGCAGGTACAGGTTATGCGATGATCATGACGCGAGAGCGGTGCTTGCTTGCTTTGAGTTCTTCTTCTGCTTCTTCTTTGATCAGGGGATAGGTTCCAGGTTGGCAGCCTGGGCTAGCAGGGTGGATGTCGTTTGAGTTTTTGTTTGTGATTCATCCGTAGTCGGATGATGCTCTGATGTATTGTGATGTTGTATTCGAGTGGCATTGTATGTCTTATGTATGTATCCCCATCTATTATGTAATGTTGATGTAATGATATCCACGTTGCAAAAGCATTTCAATATGCGGGTCTATCCTTGGTGGGACCTTCGAGTTCCTTTTGGATAGGGTTGCATATTGGGCGTGACAAGTTGGTAATCAGAGCCTCGACCGACCCTAGGAGCCCCCTTGATTGTTGGCCATTGTTGAGTCTAGAAGAAAAACTATTTTGAGTCTTAGGATTATATATATCGGAGAGTAGGATTCTTTTTACTCCTCAGCCCCCTTCGTCGCTCTGGTGAGGACTCTTGACGTAGATGTTTTGTCTTTCCTCTCCTCAAATTTCACTAAAGAAAATTTAGGATCACGCGGGTATCTTGGAATCATTCCGATGGTTTTGTGACGAGAACATTGTTCTTGGTGCCTCCTGTCTATTTATGTGGCTTTGACCCGGGGAGTTGAGCTCCGAGGTGTTGTCGTCACAATTTTATCATTGCAGTTCTGGAATACCTGAGTTTTGCCGACATCGAAAATCTCTTTTATGCAGTTGTTGGTGAGATAACCTCGACGTCACCCAGTACTGGGGAGTTCGGGAGTATTGCCATAACTCGTATAACGGATGCTTTTCGAAGGTTGAGGTACACGATTTCCGAAGGTTTCTTGGTTATGTGTTGACGGATGGATACAGCTAGATGTAGGTATTGTTAGTTTGGGTGAGATATATTGCTTCCCCTGTATCCCCAACACCAGATTGCATAACCAGAAAGTTTCGGGAGTTTTATAGGTGGGAATTCAAGTAGCTCCTAGAATATCTTTCCGACAGATGCATGATATGGGATTGGGTAAATCTCTATCATATGTATTTGTTCCGGCTTATTTCTGCAAGCCAATCCTTTGTTTTGTTTTGAGTTGTGGTATTCGAGTTGCTTCAAAGTCAAGTGTTGAATCCATACCTTTCCTAAATGGTGTTCTCATATTTCTATGGGAGTACTAATCCTTCTTGATCACTGAGGTTGTCATGTCAACTCTTTTCCAACCGGTGTGTTTCTCTTCAAGTGGATGCGATCATTTCAACATCCGCAAGATCAATTCTAAGTTTTCTCAACGGTGTTTGTTTCATCCATCCCAAGTTGCCTTTGCTTTCCCACCCTCCCACCCTTTTCTTCAAGGACTCAGATTTTTTTAATCAAGTATCCATTTATTCATGTGAAGTCACTTCACTCTTCTCAGTCTATGTTCTAATCCGGTGATCCCTCGTGAAGATGCTCACGAGCTTCAAGTTCATCGTCCTTCATTGTTGTTTCTTCTCTGGTGGATTAATTCAAGCTTTCAGTGTTGATCATATTCTTTTCCTCATTTCAAATGCTATCCCATGCCGGTGCACCTCTTAATCTTTCACTTCTCGCTATTCATTTGTTCTGGAGTGCTGAAGATATCTTGGAAGACTTGTGTTTCCATTCCCAATCCGTTCAAGATATTTGGAGATTGTTATCTCATTCAAGTCATTTAATTCAAACGGTGCAATCCACCCCCCCCTTTCAATCAATTGTTCAACGATGTTTCTTTCGAGTGGGCCCTAACCCACAGGTCTTTTCCCAGGATCTTACCTGACTCTTCTAATTTTCCCGGAGCCATTCTTAAATTCTTTTCAAGTGTGACGTAAGAATGAATTACCATTAGTCATATGTCTTTCTCCAAGATCTTTCAAATTCTCTTCATCATTGGCTCAACCCCCTTCGCTTTTCATTCTCCGGGAGTATCTCAACAATTCATGGTGGTGTTTCTCCTCATCTTTCTCAACATTTGTAGACCGAAGAAGGATTTCTCTTAAATCTTGGTCCGTTCTCTTGAAGATTCATAGTTCTAGCTTATGTCATCCTCTCATAATTGTTTTCGATTGTGAGAATTCTTTTCATCCATCTGGAGCAATTCAAGAGTCTTTTCAGATTGATTCTCTGTAGCCCATCATCTCAGAATTATTCATTCAAGCTTTCAGCTCTCGTTCTCCAAATCTATCCGGTGCATCATTCAAGTATCCTCTAATCAGTTCATGTTCTCTTTGTTGTCATGTATCTAAATCCCCTCAAGTCTATTCATTCGTTTTCCAATTCTTCCCGGTGAATTGTGCCTTTGCTAATCTCATTTTCAATTCTTATGGTGGTTCGTTCAAGATTTCACTTCCTTTGTTATCATATCAATTCATTCGTTGTTTCCAATCCCACCGGTGGTTCCATCAAGACCTTCTCAAGTTTGCGCTATATCCCTCTTAATCCTTTCTACGAGAATAAGTAGTATGCCAAATCCGTTGCTTGTCATCAATTAAATTTGAAGAAGGATAAGCATACAATAAATCTTATTCTTATTTCCTCGAGGTGATTCAATTCTTTTCTTCCGAAGATTGTTCATGATGAAGTAATTCTCGGTTCTAGTGTTCATCTTTTCTTTCCGGAGTTCCAAGTTTTCTCAGTTATATCATCGCAAAGCTCCATCTAAATCATTGCAAGGCTTCACCTTGTGTTTCCAACTTCTCTTTCTTTCTATCATCCTTTCATTACCGGAGTTCTTCATGGAGGCGCTACATGATGGTTCATCAAGGATTCTTTTCATTCTTCAATTGTTCTTCAAGATTTCTCTCGAAGTTATGACCTGCCAAGCCATACTTCAAAATAAACATGGTGCTCAACACATGTTTTGTTTTGAGGAGTTCAAGTATTCTTCTTTTGCATTTCGAAGTGCAATTCCTTCTACCTTATCTCTTGAGGTGGTGTTATGTCATTCTTGACAATCTGAGTTCGTGTTTCATGATTCACATGTTGTCAAGAATGAGATATTTTAAAAACCATCATTTTTCTCTTCGATCATGAGGTATTTTAAATCCATCAATCTCTTTGTTGGAGTTATCTTGGGTTATATTTCACCTAAAGCCTTCCCTAAGGAATGTTGCTATTTGTGGTGCTTATCATTGATCCAAGCTTTCTCCATATCCTTCTCGGTGAAAGTGGTTTTTCATCTCTTCATTGATCTCAAACAAGCAATTGTTTTTCGTTAGTGGCAGAATGTCATCCCATAGTCTTGCGATGTTTCCATAAGCCCACTACAAGCTTATTCTTTTCGTTGTTGGTTTTCCAACAACCCCGTTGTAACCATCTTGGAAGGATGCTTTCCAAGCTCATTTCTGGCAGAAGTTGGCATTTTCTTCTCCATTCTTTTTTTTCAATGATCTATCTTCTATTCTTTCTTCCGGAGGCATTGTGATGTTGCTCTTTTCACTCATCATCTCGTTTTGTCAAGATCATGTTCTTTTCGTGCTTATCCATTTAACCGGAGTGTTGTGTCATCTCTTCAAGTTCTTTCATCTTATCAAGTTTTGCCTCTCTTTTCAACCGGAGTGTTGTCTGAAATCTTTCTTACCCATTATGCCATTCTTTCAATAGTTCCGGAGGCAGTGTGTTGTTGATTTCATCAAGTATCATCCCATCTTCTCAAGTTCATGTTCAATTTCTTCCATTTACAGTCGGAGTGCTGTCAAAATTATATCATTCTTATTCATTCTTATCTCGTTTCAACCAGAATGGTTTCAATTCCTTCTTGTCCATTGTGCTCGTCATTCATGTCTTTGCAACCTTCAAGTTCTCGTAATATTACTTGTTCCTCTTTTCTAACAGACTGTTTGCAATCTTGGCCATCTCCGTTGTTTTGTTTCTTTCAATTGTTCAACCTCTCAAGGTTCGTGGTTTCACTCTTTGGTCGAAGAAGCAACTTAGTTTTACCGCTTATCTTCCTCTTCCTTTTCCCTCCGGTGCCATCCTAGATCTCGGGACGAGATCCTCTCGTAGTGGTGGAGTGTTGTAACGCCCCGGATACAACTTTCCATATTCTAACTCCAACTCTTGCCTTTTCCGGAGATGTGATATGATATTTCCTTCGTGGTTGGGTTTTATCTGTTGTTTTGCATTTTGTTCTTGTTATGCATCTCATCTCATGTCATCATCTGCACTTCATCTGCATTTCATCTACATGTTTTTCAAAACTTGCATCCATTCGGGTTCTCCCTGTTCTCTCCGTTGTCCGTTCGGAGTTCAGACCACACTTGCACGCGCCCGCGGCACCTCCGAAATATTATTTTATAAGTGGCATAAAAATGTTCTCGGAATGGGTTGCAACTTGTCATGCGGTCTTATTATAGTGTAGACATGCCGCCTCTCAAGTTTCGTCGCATTCGGAGTCCGTTTGACTGCCCAACCATTTTATTTATAACCGCGATATAGTCGGTTTAATCGTCGGATGTTTCAGTCTCCGAAACTGCTGCCGGGCCTCTCTCTCTCTTCTCTCCCGCAGCCCATGGCCTCTCTGCACAGCCACCAACCCCTTTACGCGCGTCCGAAACTTCCCCGAACCCGAACCGCACGGTCACGACCGATGGGTCCGGATCATCACCAAACATCTCTAAATCATCATCGGTTTCTCTTTTGGACTCCCTAGCTATTTTATTCGTGACCGTCCGATTACGATCGGAGGGACCTAACCGTCCTAAACTGTTTTCATCTATTATAAATAACAGCCTAACCCTAGTCCTAACATGTCCCATCCACCTATTCCCTGCCGCCGCCACCGTCTTCCTCGGGATTCCCCGATCCAATCCATCCATTCCACGCAGCCGATTCGACCACGCCCCTTGTTTTCAGCGATGCCTCCACCTTCCAATCCTTCGATCCACCCAACCAGAGCCCTCCCATGGCTCCCTTCGTTTCCTCCCTCCTCCTGGCCGAGGAACCAGCTTCCTTGCGCTCGTGCCCAAGGCCTCGTCTCTTCCTCCTCTGCTCGACGCCTACCGTCCCCGCCATGGACTTGGAGCTTGCCTCCTCGCGCCCATGCCCGCCTGATTCCGCAGCAACCTCGCCGGAGACCATCGCCTCCTCTGCTCTGTCCCGCGCACACGAGCCCAACGGGAGAGGAGCTCCTCACCAGCGTGCTCCTCACCCACGCCCGCGCCCGCAACCAGGCACCCGAGGCCGAGCCTCCTGCCTCGTCCGTGCGTCCGCGCCGGCGACCACCAGGACCGCGTCGCCCTCTCCTTCACTTTCTTCCTTCCTTGCCTCTCTCTCGCAGCATGCTCCCTCTCATCTCTCCCGTGTCTCTGCAGGAAAACGCCATGGCCGCCCCGAGCTCCGTCCGCGCCATCATTGCCCGGATCCGGCGCCGGCCAGCCGGATCCGCCCCGTCTCCACTTCGCCGACCTTCCCTGTAGCCGCTGCCGCTCGAGACCGCTGTGCGCCGAGCCCCCACTGCTGTTGCGCCGTTGACCCCGTCCTCGCCGCACCCCTACTTCCTTGCATCGGTCACGTTGACCGTAGCCTCGATCCGAGCCAGCCTCCTCGTGCCCGTGTGGGCCTCATCCCGCAGCCGGCACAGCGCAACTCCCAGCCGGCCTCCCACTGCTTCCAAACCGGGTCGAAGCCCACTGGGTGAGGCCACACCCCAGCGCCCCTCGTCTATTTTTTCCTCCTGTCGGGCCAGCTAGTTTCAGCCTGTTTTGTTTTTTCCCTGCTGCTGCGATTTTAACTTTATCCGAGGATTTACAGTTTTACAGAATAGTCCCCCTAGATCATGCATTTAATATCTCACAAACTGTGCATCGGTTTAAAATGTTTTATATATGTAAAATGCTCAAAAAATTGTGTAGATTAATAATATGTCATTTTCATCCCATGTTAAAATGTTTAACATACTGTTTGTGTTTATTTTGCAATATGCCATGCTAAAATGCTTTAATTCATAACTAAATAATCATAGCTCGGTTTTAAATAAACTTTATATGTAAATGGGGTGGAAAAATGCCTAGTTTAACATGGTCCACTTTATGTTGTTGTTTAACAACATTAAAATTGTGTTTAGGGCAGAACAGTACCGAATCCATAATTTGCATATGGGGATTTTCCGGACTTGTTGTTTGTTGTTCCGGCCTCATTTAAACTTGTCTAGATAGGTAGTTTTTCATATGCTTCAACCCTTGCCATGTTTAACAACATTTAACATGGTTGTGTACCTAAACGAGAGCGAACTAAATAACTCAGATGTGGTGTTTCGTCAATATGCAACTCATTGCATATTGAGCTCCACTTAATTTGTAGTGATGTTTGTTGCACTTTGCCATGCCATGCCTCATTAACCGGACATGCATCATATTGATTGGGCATCATGCCATGTTTATGCTTGTGCATTTACCATGTTGTTTGTTTCTTTCCGGTGTTGCTTCTTAGTTCCGGCAACGTTGTGATTGTGAGGATTCGTTCGACTGCTCCCGTTCGTCTTCTTCATGGACACGTTCTTCTTCCTAGCGGGATTTCAGGCAAGATGACTGCTACCCTGGATCTCACTACTATCATTGCTATGCTAGTTGCTTCGTTCTATCGTTATGCTGCGTTACCTATCTTTTGCTCATCAAGCCTCCCATATTGCCATGAACCTCTAACCTTTGACACCCTTCCTAGCAAACCGTTGTTTGGCTATGTTACCGCTTTGCTCAGCCCCTCTTATAGCGTTGCTAGTTGCAGTTGAAGTTGAAGATTTCTCCATGGTGGACAGGATTTTGGTTGGGATATCACAATATCTCTTATATTATTAATGCATCTATATATTTGGTAAAGGGTGGAAGGCTCGGCCTTATGCCTGGTGTTTTGTTCCACTCTTGCCGCCCTAGTTTCCGTCATACCGGTGTTATGTTCCCGGATTTTGCGTTCCTTACGCGGTCGGGTGATTTATGGGACCCCCTTGACAGTTCGCTTTGAATAAAACTCCTCCAGCAAGGCCCAACATTGACTTTTACCATTTGCCTCACCACCACCTATATTTCCCTTGGGAGTAATTAACCCAAGGGTCATCTTTATTACAGCCCCCCGGGGCCAGTGCTTGTCTAAGTGTTGGTCCAAACTAGAGCACCGTGCGAGACCATTTCCTTGGCAACTTGGATTCATCGGTTTCCTGTACGCTTCGCTTATCCGGTGTTGCCCTGAGAACGAGATATGTGCAGCTCCTATCGGGATTGTCGGCGCATCGGGCGGTCTTGCTGGTCTTGTTTTACCATTGTCGAAATGTCTTGTAAACCGGGATTTCGAGTCTGATCGGGTCTTCCTGGGAGAAGGTCTATTCCTTCGTTGATTGCGAGAGCTTGTCATGGGCTAAGTTGGGACACCCCTGCAGGGTATAATCTTTCGAAAGCCGTGCCTGCGGTTATAGGCAGATGGGAATTTGTTAATGTCGGATTGTAGATAACTTGACACCAGATCCGAATTAAAACGCATCAACCGCATGTGTAGCCGTGATGGTCTCTTCTCGGAGGAGTCCGGGAAGTGAACACGGTTTCTGGGTTATGTTTGACGTAAGTAGGAGTTCAGGATCACTTCCTTATCATTGCTAGTTTCACGACCGTTCTGCTTGTTTCTCTTCTCGCTCTCATTTGCGTATGTTAGCCACCATATATGCTTAGTCGCTGCTGCAGCCTCACCACTTTACCCCTTCCTTTCCCTTTAAGCTTTGCTAGTCTTGATACCCATGGTAATGGGATTGCTGAGTCCTCGTGGCTCACAGATTACTACAACAATAGTTGCAGGTACAGGTTATGCGATGATCATGACGCGAGAGCGGTGCTTGCTTGCGTTGAGTTCTTCTTCTGCTTCTTCTTCGATCAGGGGATAGGTTCCAGGTCGGCAGCCTGGGCTAGCAGGGTGGATGTCGTTTGAGTTTCTGTTTGTGATTCATCCGTAGTCGGATGATGCTCTGATGTATTGTGATGTTGTATTCGAGTGGCATTGTATGCCTTATGTATGTATCCCCATCTATTATGTAATGTTGATGTAATGATATCCACCTTGCAAAAGCGTTTCAATATGCGGGTCTATCCTTGGTGGGACCTTCGAGTTCCTTTTGGATAGGGTCGCATATTGGGCGTGACACTGCGCAACCGGCTCCGAATTGAAGATTGGAGCGGACTCGAGTGCGGCCTCCAGGTACTGTCCGGCTGCAGAGCTAAATCATGCCCGTCGTGACAGTGCGGCGCGCTTGGCTGTGGCTCGAATCCATCGAAGATCAAATCCCCGCGATGTCAGCCGTGAAGTTCAAACTTCCAAAACTGACCTGACGGCCAGGGGCGTAGCTTTCGATCTGCTCCAGATGGCCAAGCGAATTGGCCCGCAGTGCAAAGCCGCCGAATATGAAGATCTGTCCGAGGAGGAAGGTCTCACCCTGGACT
The DNA here is from genome assembly GCF_002162155.2 of Triticum dicoccoides. Classification (NCBI taxonomy): domain Eukaryota; kingdom Viridiplantae; phylum Streptophyta; class Magnoliopsida; order Poales; family Poaceae; genus Triticum; species Triticum dicoccoides. The sequence goes on along the minus strand of NC_041391.1, from coordinate 184,201,734 downwards.
GCGTCGTTGTTGATGATCGAAGAAGCCATCGAGCCTATCGGTGACGACACAGAGGAACTCTCAATGAAAGCACCAATGTCAGTTTCAAAACCGGCGGATCTCGGGTAGGGGGTCCCGAACTGTGCGTCTAGGCGGATGGTAACAGGAGACAAGGGACACGATGTTTTACCCAGGTTCGGGCCCTCTTGATGGAGGTAAAACCCTACGTCCTGCTTGATTAATATTGATGATGTGTGTTACAAGAGTGGATCTACCACGAGATCAAGGAGGCTAAACCCTAGAAGCTAGCCTATGGTATGATTGTTGTTCGTCCTACAGACTAAAGCCATCCGGTTTATATAGACACCAGAGAGGGCTAGGGTTACATAGAGTCGGTTACAATGGTAGGAGATCTACATATCCGTATCGCCAAGCTTGCCTTCCACGCCAAGGAAAGTCCCATCCGGACACGGGACGAAGTCTTCAATCTTGTATCTTCATAGTCTTGGAGTCCGGCCGATGATGATAGTTCGGCTATCCGGACACCCCCTAGTCCAGGACTCCCTCACCAACCTTAACACAAGTATTTCTCAATTTCATAATTACCCAACTAGCATGACTCTAACATTTCCACCTTTATATCTCAAAACAAATATCAAGCATCAAATTGATCATAGTGTTTAATGCACTTTCTATGATAGTTTTTGTTATACCCAACTTGGATACCCATCATTCTAGGACCAATTTTATAACCATAGAAAATACCATGCTGTTCTAAAAGACTCTCAAAATAATATAAGTGAAGCATGCGAGATCAATAATTTCTACAAAATTAAGCCACCGCCGTGCTCTAAAGAGGTACGTGAAGCACTAGAGCAAAGATTGTCTAGCTCAAAAAATATAAGTTAAGCACATAGAGTATTCTAATAAATTCCAAATCATGTGTGTCTCTCCCAAAAGATGTGTACAATAAGGATGATTATGGTATACTAAAAAGCAAAGACTCATATCATACAAGACGCTCCAAGCAAAACACATATCATGTGGCGAATAAAAATATAGCTCCAAGTAAAGGTGTCGTACGTTCGGTACTCGATCGGTTAGAGTGCGAAGAAGGTCAACTACATCAACCGCGTTAACAAACGCTTTCGCTTATGGTCTACAAGGGTACGTAGACACACTCTCCCCTCTCGTTGCTATGCATCTCCATGGATAGATCTTGTGTGTGTAGAATTTTTTTGTTTTCCATGCAATGTTTTCCAACAGAGGCATAACCAAGAGAATATTAGGGAATTTATTTGGGATTTTTAGAGCAATAAAAATAGGGGTTGCTTTGAAGCAGATTGTGAAAATATTCATTTTCAGAGAAAAAATGAATATTATGCCATTTAAGCGGAACCCACTCGCCAGGGCCGATGTGGCAGAAAAGTCAATGCTATTTATCTTGACAGTTATTGGAGGTGGGACCCACAAGTTAGCATCAACCTTCTTCTTTCTCCCCCTCTCTTTCTCTCTGGCATTTGAACAAGCACCTTATGTGCATTAGGCAGGGCAGCCGGCCGCGGTGGCAAACACTGGCACCACACAACACCACCAGGACGTCCAACTCCAAGGCATTGAAGGAGTTTTTTTTTTGAAAGGAAGGCATTGAAGGAGTTGACCATGAGATCTTTGGCTTGGGCGAGCACGTGGCCGTTGGCGATGAAATATGCTGGGTGAATAGGTGCTCTAGGTCGTGCAGCTCCTATGCGAGGGAGGTCGTGGGGGCTGTAGATGACCGGGGGGCATCACCACTGTAGTGGTGAATGCGACGTGACAGGGAAGGCCGAGGCCCCTGGCCACAAAGGCCAGGGTGCCAATGGCCCCTGACGCACCCCTGAACCTAGGCAGCACCACGCCGTTGTCCGCACCACAACACCTGTACATGTGGAAGGGGAGTGACACGTCGGGTGCGGGTGTTGGTCCAATGAAATGGGCTTCTAGGAGTCCAATGCGGAGCACGAGATGGGTGTCGGGCTAGAGGGCGACATGGAGACGTGGGTGGCCATGGAATGTCAGAGGGTGGTCCAGTTACGGCGGTTGTGGTGGAACTTCCGCGGCAGCCACACCTTCATCCTAGACGGCAGCGCGGATGGACATGACGTGGCACCTCCACGGCTAGCTCTTCATGCGCTCGACCCGTTCGCCTCTTCATCCAGCGTTGTCTTCATGTGACACATGCGTCGGAGGTGAGGTTGTGGATGGACGATGATGGCGCCGTCAGCAATGGCGACAAGGAGCGGGAACATGCCGCCATCAATGAGAAGGTGACAAAGCACAAGAGGTCAACTCCTTCGATGCCTTCGAGTTGGTGGCTCATGGTTCTCCTTGGGCAAGGGCGGCACCTGGGGCTCGGGGTCACTTTCGACCTGTACGGCGACGGCGCCGCCAATCAGGGGCAGCTCAACATGGCCGCGCTCTAGAAGTTGTCCGTCATACTCGTCTGCCAGAGCCATCAAGGGGCACACAAGGTGCTTGTTCATATGCCAGAGAGAAAGAGAGGAGGAGGAGGAGGAAGAAGAAGAAGGTTGATTTTAACGTGTGGGTCCCACCTATAATATTAGTCAAAATAAACAACATTGAATTTTCTGCCACATCAGCCCTGGCGAGTGGGTCCTACTTGTCATAATTATGTTTAAATCCTCTAAAACGGCCATCAAATGAATGTTGTAGTTTTTGGGGACGAATACGAAAAAGTGGTAGTTTTCGGTCAAAATTTTGAAAGGTGTAGTTATGTGGGACGCCAACCCCAAAAGCGGTAGTTTTTTGTCGAATGGTCTATCAATGGACCTAACTCAAAGACTACTTCATGATGATTGTGATGAATCATTCTCATTTGTGAAGCTCATATTCCATTTCTCTACAACCATGGTCGTATATTTGTGTAATATGGACATGATCGGGCTTTAGCCTGTCTGATAGGTCATGCAAATTAATCTGCAATTTATCATTCTGGAGAACCACAATATGGTTGTAGTGACTACTTTGAAGGACCGGGACTTAAATTCTTCCTAAATATGCATGTTTTTCTAGTAATATCATATCTACAAGGAACCAATTTTGGGACTGTCGGGATCAGAAAATAGTGCAAACTTGTAATAAACATGCTCATTTGTCAGCTGCTTTAACTAGGGGATTGATATTTTAGTGTTTGGCAGGGGAGTGACCCTCTAGTTTTGCTTGATTCTATGGTCGAGTTACAGGTGATATTGATTAGTATGTGATTGTAGGTGACACTAAAAAGTATATACTCCAGTTTATTCACTAGCTCATTGAGGCCCAAGATAGGATAAGTAGTATGTATAATGGATGCGCCTAAACGGGCTATATGCTTAGTGGTGGTCTGATGTTGCCCTTTTTCCGCTGCAAATTTGGAACATTGTGTTCAGCTTTTGTCATGTCCAATTGAGGAGCTAATGCTGCCATGTTATCACTAAAACTGGAGGACCATTTTCCGTTTTAGTCATGCTCAATAACCTAGCAGATGCCAACAATTTTTTTGTCATAATGGAGCACTCGGGAGCATTGCTTCCATCCTATAACATGGCGTGTTTTGATGTCAGTTGCAATTTCTACCATGTTATTCTTGCACGATGCATTGCAGCTATTTCTAAACTCAGTTAAGAGGGTGGAACCTAAAGATCATTTCACATTTCACAATATCATGCCGATAAGAATGATCTTGTAGACCCGCACTTGAATCTTCTATAGGAACTCTGAGAAACATGTAAGCCATTTTGTATGCGATAACAAATTTAACCTTCTCCATGGCACCAAAAACTAGAAATAACTCTCCAACTAACAAAAACTACTCCAATAGTCGAAATCGAAACTATATTATGTTGTGGTAATATAGCCATCGGCAACGTGGATTCCCATCATTTAATGGACAAACTTTGCTTATATATCAATAATTTTGATGCGTGTTGGTGGAGTGTTTCCCATGTTACCCCACAACTAAAGGTCAAGATGTTTCGCCTAGTGCATCACGTCCCGTCACAGGCATGCAAGTGGCGAGAGTAACGGTACTGGTATGTCCTACATAGACGCAGGTCACGTCAGGGGTAGGCCTAAGGCAGTGGGAACCGCCAGGACTGCGCTACGCACCTAGCGGGCACACACATTGAGGCTCGCTCAATGTACTGACGACATCATCGCTAGTGCCACAAGTAATGCGGGAGGAACTCTGTATAGACGCCACCGCTAGAGTTGCGAAAGTTTACTTGATGAAGAACTAGCGAAGTGCCACACGGATTGTGTTCCAGACATATTCCCGAGGGGTGAGACTAAGTACCCTTGTTGTATGTTGTAGCCTGAAAGTTAAACTAGTAATCACCTACCCTATCCCCATTTTTCAATAAATAGAGGAGATCACCCTCCATTCAAAGGGTTTTCAAACATATGAGAGCTTGACATATGTGTTGGTCCCTCCATGAATATTAGGTATGTCGGCATGAGAACGAGAGTCTCCGCCTCAAGTCAAGTTTCTTGTACATCTCGCGTAGGTATTTGTATCTGTATGAGGGTGCCTAAAGTTTATTTTCTAGACCCGTGTGTTGTACGTGCAAGCTTACTAGTTGGAAAAGGTGAAAAAACTGAGCGCTTTTGAGGCCTATGGCCTCCTGCGGGCTGGGCGGGCCCAGTCTGGCGCTCGCTTCATGCGAGGTAGCTATATGTCTCGCTAGGCGCGCCCTGCAGTGACGACTGGAGCTCCTATTTAGGGTGGTGCACGTTGGCGAAAGAGCCAACACGCACCCTCCCTTCCCCAGCGCGCCACTTTGGGGCAGCCGATCTGCGAGGCTAGATGCTCCCCGCTTAATTTTTTTTTCATTTGTCCCTTTTTCTTTTTTATTTTCTGTGTTTTTTTTCTTCTTTAAAATAATTCGGGATTAGAAAAATGTTCCAAAATTTTAGAAAAACATGAATTTTGAAAACAATGTACAAGAAATCATAAAATCTTCACAAATTCAAAAAATGTCCGTGTTTTAAAATAAATATTCACATACTCAAAATTATTCATGAGTTTCAAAAAAGGTTTGCAAATTTTTTAAAACAGTTTGCGAACTGGAAAAATATTCACGAATTTGTAAAAATATGTTTGCATATTCAAAAAATGTTCACAAAAAAATGTTCGCATATTCAAATAATGTTCACAAAACTATTTTTTTAGAAATGTTCACAAAACTAAAAAATATTTCTGAATTTTAGAAAATCGTTACAATTTTTTTAAATAAATCATTGATTCAAACATGTTCTCCTGTTTAAAAAATTATTCACGAGTTTCAAAAAAAAGTGGCCAGTTGACCCGCGTCAAATAGGATACCCGCAGGGGACCCATGTCATTTAGAGGCGTGACACATGCAGGGTGTTTCCTATTCAGCGCCACATGCGCCGGTTACATATGTTTTTGCAAACGGGCGCCTGCAGCGCACTCCCTCAAACGGTGTGCAGCAAGGAATCGCAGTACGTTCTCAGCGCACCACGCCAACCACTTGGCCAAAAGCAAGCTCATCTATGGTTAGTTCTTGCGTTCGTTTTACTCTTTCTCCAGTTCGCATTTATTTTTATTTTCTGCTTTCTTCTTTTATTTTCCTATTTATTTCTTTTCCTGAAATGCAAGATTGTTAATCGATGGACTTTTTCTTCAAAATGAATGATAGTTTTTTCTTCAAAGATGCATGAACTTTTTTTCCAAATTGATGAACTTTTCTCAAAATTTGTGAACTTTTTTAAACATTCAATGAACTTTTTTCGAAAATTCATGAACTTTTTTTTCAAATTGTTTTTAAAATTTAGTGAACTTTTTCCAATTTTGATGAACTTTTTCTAAAATCGATGAACTTTTTTTCTAATTCGATGAACTTTTTTCAACACACGATCATTTTTCAAATTTGATGAATTGTTTTTCAAGTTGATGAACTTTTCTTGGAAATTGATGAACTTTTTTCAAAATCTATGAACCTTTTCAAATTCATTATTTTTTGGGTCAAATAATTCAGAAATATACATCAATGCAATAAAATAGCACGGCGGCATTGTTACTATGTAATTGGCGCTGTTATCTATCATTAATGGCAGGTAGCTTGAGTGGTCAGTAGAACACTCACGTTAGTGCAACTGTGCAAGTTCAAAACCTGGAGAGAGCTTTTATTTTTCTGACTTTTTTACGATATATGATTTCCGGTGTTGTGAGCTTTTCGTGGGCTGGCCCAATTGGGCGCTGTAGTAGGGAGGACTTCTGGCGCCTGTAGCGCCCAATAGGAGCACCCTGCAGGCAGACCGGCATTTCCTATTTGGCGCCACAGGCGCCAGTTAACATGCATTTTGTTAACTGGCGCCTGTGGCGTCCGTAAATGGGACGGTTTTTTTTTTTTGAAAATTCTATGAACTTTTTTGAATACTGATGAACTTTTTCAAAATTTAATGAACATTTGTCTTGAAAATGGATGGACTTTTTTTTTATTTATGAACTTTTTTTCAGTTCCATGAACTTTTTCTAAAAATACAAGATCTTTTTTCCAATTCCTATGAATTTTTTTCAATTTTAATGAACTTTTGCTAAATTGGATGAACTTTTGTCAATTTGAATGAACTTTTTTTTCAAATTGATGAACTTTTTTAAAAGATATGAACGTATTTTTTCAAATGGATAAACCTTTTTTTTTAATGTGTAAACCTTTCTTGAATTCACATTTTTATTTTCGTAAAAAAAGAACTGGGGGCAGCATGCTAGTGGGTCGGCCCATGCTAGCAGCGCTGCAGGCGTCGGATCGTTAATGTACGCCTGCAGCGGAATTTCCTATTTGATGCTCTCTGCGTCAAACTGCAGCGACGCGATGGGCCGGCCCACTTTCGTGTACACAGTGCAACTACTCCAGCCGGTTTTGGGAACCTTGTAGAAGGTTCCCTGAACCGGTTTTTTGTCTCTTTTACCGGTTTTTCGGTTTCTTTTTTTATTTTTCTGTTTCTTTTTCTTTTTCTTCTTTCTTTTTCCTCTTTTTTTGTTTACTCTTTCTTTTTCATTTTTTACAATTTTTCTTTTTCAATGTTATTTTATCTTTTTGAACAAAGTTCACGTTCGAAAATAGTTCTTGCTTTTAAAATACATTCGAAATTTGAAAAAATGGTCATTTTCAAAAATTATTCATAAATTCAAAAAATGTTCTCATTTTCCAAAATTGTTGCTAATGCTTATCTTCAAAATTTTCACAACTTCGCAAAAACTGTTTGTGTGTTAATTGTTTTTCCCATTTTCAAAATTTGTTTGCAAACAGCAAAACATGTTCATGTTTTATTTTTTTGGAGTTTTAAAAAATGTCTCAATTTCATAAATTGTTCACAACATTTACAAAATGTTCATGTTTTCTAAAAAAATTCAACAATTTCAAAATATGTTCGCATGTCCAAATTTTGTTTTGGAATTTGGAAAAGGTTCCCGTTTTCAAGAAATTTTCATGATTTTCTAAATAATTTCTATTTTTAAAGAACTATTTTTTAAAATCTGTTCAGAAATTTGGAAACGGTTGCGTCTCCAAATTTTGTTTTGGAATTTTTCCTGTTTTTTTTCCTGGAGTTTCAATTGTCTCAGTTTCGTAAATTGTTCACAAGTTTTAAAAAATGGTCGTGTTTTTAAATTTTGTTCAGGAGTTTCAAATTATGTTCGCGTCTCCAAATTTTGTTTTGGAATTTGGAAAAATGTTCCACTTTCATTAAATCTTCATGTTTTCTATTTTTTTTTCTTTTTTTATGTATTTTTTAAAAATTTGTTCAGAAAGTTGGAAAGTGTGGCGTCTCCAGATTTAATTTTGGAACTTTTTATTTTTTATTTTTTTGGAGTTTCAAAGATTTTCTCAGTTTCATAAATTGTTCACAAGTTTAAAAAAAATCATGTTTTCAAATATTAATTTTTTGCACCACAGTGCAGGGGGAGGTCCTATACGACGCATTATGCGTCAACTAGCTGGGGGTTCGCACAGGGGAGTTCGGATCTGGGCTTAGTGGGCCGCGATGCGCTGATTTCTCTGCTTCTTTGTTTGGCACGCGTTCTTTGGCGCATGTTTCTCTGTTTCTCACGTTCTTTGAAAACTTTTTTGTGATATTTCTCTGCTTTTGCTATTTTCCATTTCTTTGTTGTTTTTGTGTGTTTCAACTATTTGTTAAATTGTTGTAAAGAAGATTTCTAACAAGACCAGACACAAAGACAAGGAACATACAACAGAAGATTTTTGTTGTTTTAGCTGCTTGTTAAAACAGTTGAAAATCCAAGAAAAGTATGAGTATAGAAGCATGTTTGAGCTTCTTTACAAACTTATTCTGCAGCCTTAGACCTTCTTTACAACTGAAAGTAATGCCACAACTATCATTGGGGAACCAGCAGAACAGTTTCATTGGGAAACCTTCTTTATAACTGATAAAGAAACAACAGAAGAGTTCCCTCACGGTACTATTCCTTTGAGTTGGAAATTGTTGCATTGGGACCCTTGATAATAAAAAGGGAAATATGTTAGTTGGTACAGCGAAGTAAATTGGATGTTGCACCGATGGGATGTGTATAAAGTTACTTAACATGTGCTCATATGTGGGTTCAAAATGATTACCTTGAAATCTTTATTTGAACATGCGGAAACCCTATTGAAGCAGAAATAATTTGAAATTAATTACAACCTACGCACCAACGAAAACAAGTGTCTACCAGAGAAATTATGGTCCGTTGTACTTGCGTTTAATAGAAGTAGGGATTTTAATACATGTCTCTGCAGGAAAGAAGTTACAAATTGTAGTTGAATTTCATTGTCCTTGCAAGTGACAATCTCGAAAAGCAATTTCTCACGTAGACCTTGTAGATCATCCTTCAAAAATTTAGGAAAGTTGCAGTTCAATTTATGTTATGTTCCAAAGAATCAGAAAAATGGAATGGAACTGTTTTTGTTGGAGAAATTGGGGTGGGGGTAGGGGGGTACTTACATTAGAGAAACCCTAGATTCTGAGACCTTTGTAGTTTCTAAGATACTAAAGAAATAAAATTCCTGAGTCACACCTGTACAAAAAAAGAAAGACATGGAAATTCCAGTCAATTCAAAACACTTTCTATCTTTTATTGAGAGTATAGAACAAAGAAGTTGTTCATCACTCATATAAAAGCACATTGGAGAGTTCCAAAAAGATAGAGAAGGCACCTAAAATTGACCTTCAGAGCTGGTACAAATCTCGACTCAAAATTTCCTATGTTAAAAGTAGTATTTCCGTATGTAGCAGCAAACAAAGGCTTGAAGTTGTAGATCACAACACTAATTGTAGGCAGAAATGCATCTCCAGTTTAGTACGGGTTCATGATGTCAAAAAAATCCGCTCTAAAGAAACATTTTCCAAGGAAAATTATTCAAGTGTTATTCAAGGAACATAATTCAAATATTTAGGGAACATTATTCTATGAACAATTTCCAAGGAACATTATTTAGGAAACATTATTGAAAGGGGCATAATTTAGGGATCAAATATTGAAGGAACAATTTTGTAGGGAACATTATTGGCGGAACAGTATTTAAGTAACTATTTCCAAGGAACATTATTTAGGAAACAAATATTAAAGGAATGATTTTGTAGGGAACATTATTGGAGGCATAATAAAATTGAGTGAAAAACTTTATTAAAGGAACATTTTTGAAGAAACATTATTTATATACCGAATATTGAAAGAACAATTTTGTAGGGAACATTATAAAAGGAACAATTTGAAGTGAACATTACAGGAATTAGGGAAACATTTTTCAAGTATCATTATTTAGCTAACACTAGTTGAACAAAGGGTCCGAAATATTGAACAAACATTATTCAAAGGAACATTTCGAAATGAATAATATTAGGGGACATTATTCAAGTATTTAGGGGACATTATTTATGGAACAGTTTCGAAGGAACATTATTTATGAAACAAAAAAATCAAAGGAACAATTTTGTAAGGAACATTATTGGTGAAACACTATTGGCGGAACAATATTTAGGGATAAAAAAATATTGAGCGGAAAACTTTATCGAAGGAATAGTTCCAAGTGAACATTATTAGGGGACATAATCAAGTATTTAGGGAACATTATTCGGTGAACAATTTCCAGGGAACATTATTTAGGAAATGTTATTGAAAGGAGCATAATTTAGGGATCAAATATTGAAGGAACAATTTTGTAGGGAACATTATTGGCAGAACATTATTTAGGGAACTATTTCCAAGGAACATTATTCAAGTGTTATTCAAGGAACATAATTCAAGTATTTAGGGAACGTTATTCGATGAACAATTTCCAAGGAACATTATTTAGGAAACATATTGAAAGGGACATAATTTAGGGATCAAATATTGAAGGAACAATTTTGTAGGGAACGTTATTGGCGGAACATTTTCCAAGGAACACTATTGAAGGAACATTTCGAAGTGAACATTATTATGGGACATAATTCAAGTATGTAGAGAAACATTTTCCAAGGAACATTATTCAAGTGTTATTCAAGAAACATGATTCAAGTATTTAGAATCACTGATAGTTGTGCTATTCGCAGAAGAAAGCATGATAATGAAAACACTAAATACATTAGCATTGAAAAAAGGTCAACAAACTATATCAATGACAGTAAAAAGATCAAACGACTATGTTAGTACTTAAAAGGGATTGCTAGACAAGTTCTGCTTTTGTGTGTGTGCCCAAACGAATAATTGCTAAGCAACACAAAGGACAAGAACACCATGAATAATCATGTTATGATAATACTTGCAAGGAACAGAAGTATGGTAGATGAATGACACCATACTACAAAAACATTGTTAACTAACTATGTCCGCCCAAAACACTGCAATTAACAACAAAATTTGTATCTGTATAATTTCACAAATATAGTGTGAAAAAATTGGTAGTACTACTCCTAGAACAACAGAGGAAATTACCTAAAACACCAGAACACTCTACTGTGCAAGCAAAGGACTATTTAGAGCATCAAATGCAAATTAAAGAAAACTTTTCAACATTAAAAAAACAAAGTCATGCGGGTAGGATGCAACACACGCATCGTTTATTAATACAAACATGTGAATAAATTCATGGCTTAACATTTACAAAACTACTCTAGCCTATAATATGGACAAGCGACCTAAATGTTAATAGATGCATGCTTACCAACGGCTGAATAGAAGAAAACCTAATACATGCTAACAAGTCTCCAGAACTAATCCAGGTTGCTGCTACAAAATTCATAAAATAAACATAACATTTATAAAACATAGAAAAACTTCTATGTCAACCTACACAAACCACCCTATCATCATCAAGAAACAAAAATAGAAATCCCACGGCCAAGTGCCAGAACACACAACCTCCTAACAACAACATGTTGAATCATACCCTTGAATCCGAAATCTCTGAGCACAACCCCTTGTCTAATATCAGAAACATCCAAATCAAATAAAAAAACGCTCCACATGACATTATGCACGGATTCAAGAGTACATATGTTCAGTTGAGTTCATATTTCAGTCTATGTATGTCCCTACCGCTGCTTGTCCACGGGTCCGGCCATACGCGGTAGTAGCCCTCGAGCCTCATGTCTGCGCCTACCCTCCTGTGCAGGATGGACTGCAGAAGAACAAACGCAACACATTCAAAAATCAGAAACAAATTCAGAAAGTGGACATAATTCAGACCAAAACATGAGACAGGTTACAGAGTATGAAAAGAAAGCTGGCCTGGTTGCGCAGTTCATCACACAAGCATCATCATTCATCACGGCATGTCATGTGCATGTCGGATGGGATCTGAATTCAGCTTGCTACTTACATGCCTCATTTCAGAACTTTCTTTGTGAGAGAATTCAGTATTGTATAGTACGTAGAGACTTTTTTTAGGGAACAAGACTTGCTACCTTCCAAAGCGGCAATCAAGCTCGGAATGCTTCTGATTTACAATCCAAATGAGCTCCACTCCCCCCGTCGCCGCCGCCTCCGCCCGTCGCACCTGCCGCTGGCAAAGGGGTGAACACAGCCAGATGGGAGTGTCGGTGCAAGTGGCGCCGCAGAGCGACACGTACGGGGATGGACCTTGTCGACGCCGAGCAAGGTCCATAACAGGGGAATTTGGGCGCGTTTACCTTGTCGACGCCGAGCTTGATGAAGCTTGATGGGGACCTAGACGAGCTGACCTTGACGGAACCCTACACGACGCCGACCTTGTCGGAACCCTAGACGACGCCGACGCCGACGCCGACGCCGGAGATACCGACGACCTAAAATAAAGATCCAATGCGACGAAGTCAGGCAGATCTGATGCAGTGGCGTGGATGAAAAGGAAGCACAAAGACCCGACGACTCATTACGAGGGCAACGGTCTCTTGCTGGAGTAGGATTCCTGAGGAAGAAAGCAGGTGAAAAAGCGGCCGAACGACGGAGATAAAGGGGATCCAGGCACGAGGGAGGAAGGGAAAGCTTCGTTGTAGAGAACGAACGAAGCGGTCGAGGGAGGAAGGGGGGCAGCGAACAGGAAATAAAAAGGCCGGCCCAAAGAGTCGAGGGGGTGTGCGGTACCTCGACAATTTGACGCAAAACGCGTCAAATAGGATATTCCCAGTGCAGGTTCGAAGGTCCCGATCTTTACGGGCCGGCCCAATCGTTTTTTTAGGGGCCGGCCCAATCGTTGAAGTCGCCTGTGCGAAACGGCTGCTCTTTACGGGCCGGCCCAATCGTTGAGCCAGACCATGTGGTCTCGGCTTGCTCGTCACGGCCTCTTTGCAAGAAATGAGCCCATTATCCTATACCGGCCTTTATCCAGACGCTTCTTCTTCTGCTGTCGTCTCCGGAAACCCTAACCAGACTCGTCTTAGAAAGAGGACGCCGACACTCGCCGCCACCATCCACATCCAGATGCATCCTCGTTAGCTTTCGCCATGCCGGCAGCTTCCACGCTCATGCGGTTCGCTAGTGCCGGTCGCTCAGCTGCGGCGACCGCATCTCGCTTCGCCCGTTTAGCTGAACGAGCGGCCCTCTCCACGAAGGCGGTGGCGGTCGAATGTCACGCTCCCACCTTGGGTTCCCACCGTGCAGCCTCCGTAGATCTGCGTCTGCACCGTCCTCCCGTCGTCGTTCCTCCCCCCGCCATGACCGCACCTGCCTCCCAGACGCTCAGCTACTTAAAAGGTAAAATCCAATCCCTGGCTGATAGAACAGGAGCATGGTTTGGGACCCTTGGGCATCATGGGCAGGGAACGGGAACGGGATTGTCCATCTTCGGTTGTTTTCCTTTTATTTTTATGAAGTCCGGACGATTTACCATTTTATAGCCTGCGAGAATCCACTAGTTTATTATTTTATTAAACATAATAACTGAGCTGAACCCATCTGAAGCTCAAGTGGGGGAATAAGATAACATGTTATTGGCGTTCTTCTCGTACTTTACTAGTACTGCATCAGACGCCTTCTATTATAAATTGCAATTCGACACAAGACTTACTTTTTTTTCTAATAGAACAAACGCCGGAAGGTAAGGTGAAATTTGTGGCAGAGGAGAAAGACCTTGAGTCAGATGAAACCCTTTGGGCCTTGTACGAGCGCTGGTGCGAGGCTTTCAACCAAAAGCGTGACCATGATGAGAAGGTTCGCCGGTTCAGCACATTCAAGAAGACCGTTCTGCACATCCACAACAAGCCCAATGTGGGCTACAGAAGGGGAATAACCCAATTCGCTGATGGAAAGCTAAGGAAGCCCTGTTGCACTGATCTGCTTGATCGTAAGATTGCAGAGCAGGTTGACGGCTATAATGTTGAATTTGTAACAGATGACAGTGGCAAACTTTACAAGCGAGTCTACGCTGATTATAAGGTGGTTCAAGACAGACTTTATGTCCATTTACCCAAGGGGGTTGATGTGAAAACCATCACCAGCAACCCTGAATGGGCTGAGCTGGAAAAGTATGACTCCACCAACCCTGAATGCTAAGCTGTTCTAGTGCTATGCTGTATTGGTTGGTCTTCCTTCTGCCAAAGAAGACATCTGTACTAAGTTGTGCTTTGGCAATGCATCCGTATGCTTAATAATATGTGTAAGCTATGTGTATGCAGACTATAATAATGCTTTTGTAAGATATTTATGAAGTTTGCCTAAGGTGTTAAGATAATCTGGGACTCGTCATTTGGTTGAAATGAAATGGTGTGTGGAGTTTGCGAAATTCTTTCCAAACTAGACCACTCGCCGGCAAGAGGTGTCACGTGCTGACATGCGATTGTTGGCATTCTTGTGCGTGGTATCTGGGCTGCGTGTGTTTGATGAACGATGCTGCGTCGTGCACTTGTGGGTGTGTATATGCTGTGTGCTGAACGTCATTACAGATTGACCATCTGAATTGGCCTCACCCCAGCGTTGGAGGTCTGTTTGGTTTGGGCAGGACCTAGTTTTTTCTGGGCATCATACCATAGGGCTGCTGTTGGAGGCTTTTTTGGGGCTCAAGTGAAAAAAAAAATAGTTTCTGAAAAAAAATAGTTTCTAACGTGGCATTATTTGGATTGAATTTCAAGGATATATTTCAGCCATATTAAAAAGACTGATTACCTTTCCAAGATCGCAGACACTTCTGGAGCGGCAACGTTGATGTGCCATCTGGTGGCCAATGTCATTGCAGGTAGAAGCAGAATGCCTGAAAGCCATCGCGGTTTTGTGTTACACTGGACTTTGCTACTAGCGCGCGGCGGCACACATTGTTCCTTTTGTATTTTGAGTATCCATTGCATGGTCTGTTTGTTTGTGTTTTTGTAGTGGAGCGGAAGATAGTATAGTGCATTTTAGTTACTTATTTGTAGAATACTCCCTCCGTTCCTAAGTGTAAGTCTTTGTAGAGATTTCACTGAGTGGACTCCATACGGAGCCAAATGAATGAATCCACACTTAAAATGCATCTATATACATCCGTATGTAGTTCATTGTGGAATCTCTACAAAGACTTATATTTAGAAACGGAGGGAGTACTACATAGTGCATGGATACAGAAACAGAGAGGTGGCTTGACTACATCCGGGAGGCTGAGGCGGTACACTGAGAAGATAGCACTACAAAAGTTCAAATGTCCAGTTCTGAATCACTTCAAAACATGTAGAATCAGAATGTCTAGCAGAACATAAAATTAAACATCTTCTCTGCTAAATTTGCGATACGTTACAATATATAGCAGAACATAAGTGAAACCTTTAGCGCAATTAGGACTGAATTGAAATTAGTTAGAATGAAATGCACATTAAGCCGATTGAATGTTCTACACACATAGACAGCAAAAACCAATGCATGGAGCTCTACACTAATTATCTGGCCTTGTTAGCTCAGCAGTTTGTAGCAAGCGCTAGTTTTCACAAGTGTAAAAAAAACTGACTGGAAACACCATTAACCTGGCTTTCTCTAAGTTAGTAAATGGAAGTAAAACCAATTAGGGACTGACATCAAGGTTTGATAGTTCCAATGGCACATCTTTATGCAAAAAAGCAGTCCCTCTGTAAACTAACGTAAGACCTTTTGGATCAGTAAACTAGTGACCTAAAATATCTTATACTCCGTATTTGTTTACAAAGTATATAACAATCCGTTAGGGAATCAATCTCTCATTTCTTTACAAAATTTAATGATCAATCTGTGTCACTGTGCCCAAGTATCACTGCAGGCGCAGGGCCTTATTAGATAAGGAAAAATCGCAGGAATCAACCAATGTGTCTGCCATAAAAACAGAAAGAAGCATGTCCTCAGAAATCCACTCGTCCAATGGAATGCACATGAAAAACCATTTACACAGAATTGCAGACGACATTTGATTTAATTTTTTACAAGCTTTAATGATCAGCTACAAATAGTCAGGCATCCACAGGCACTTCAGTCTTCTTTGTTAAGTCTGTTATTCCCATATCCTATACCTCGCCTACTGAGTCAAGCGTTGTACCCAGTTCTGTTTTTTACATCCCCTATGATCTCGGCATATTTCCTGATGGATTTCTGAACGGCGCCTACTTTGTTCACACAAGGCATCGATCTGGCGGAAAGCAGCCAGCCCTTGCTCTGAAAAACATAATTGCTATTTCAGCTTCTTCCCTAACATGGCATTTGACGCTAATCTAGAAACTACCAATGTTCATCTCTGAACTTCACCTTGTTTAAGGTTTACCCCTTCTTCAACCTGAAGATCCATGGCTACCAGCTTCACCAAGTTTCTCTCAGTTTAACCAACTACTCCGAGTTTGAAAACATGGTGTCCAGTCTAGTAATCCGAACGTTCTGTACATATGTCCAAATGAGCTAAACTTTTCTGTACCATCGGTTCACGAATAAGTTGGTAACAGACGTGACCTCAGTTCAATATGTACATATATTTTCGTACTTCTTACGAATCGATGAATACAATCTTTTCTGAAGGACTGCTTTTGCTTTTGGCACAAATCCCCCTCGCAGATCGAATGGCACAAAATGCGGGATACGGCTCTCACATGTCCTCCCTTACCTTAATCAACACCAAGAAATTAGAAGCACCAGCTTTCTCGACCTCATAAACAAATATGCTGCTTTCGTCTCTTGCATATAACAATGTGGTTTGAAACTCTGAATGAGCTTGAATGGATACATAACCTGTTCACATCAAAATTGCATTCTAGGAAGATCTCAAAACATGATCTTATAATTATTGTGGAAGAAATAAAACCCTAAGCAGAGGGCAATCAACACAACATACGGGATAAGGTATATTATTAGTTCTAAAACTGAAGTTTCCAGGCTCTTGTTGAAATCAATCAGGTCCCATCATAGATGGTTGCCATGTTAAAAAGAAGTTTTTATCTATTCTTCGAAAGAAAATGTAGCACGTAAAAGGAGGTAAATTTTCTATACAAAATTATACAAGTGGATAATCAACTATGAATGAAGATTTAACCTTTTTTTTTGCAAGAAAAAGACCTCAAGATCATATGTAAGACACGAAATATATAGGCTACTTTTGTAGTAGGTTGAATTAAATAACTTCTGAGTTATGATCCAGGAATTAAGAATAGGCCAAAAAGAGATGTAAACCATTATCAAATAGTCAAGACTCATTGAGCCGCAGTCTTTATTCCCTAAAATTAAAGATCAAACAAAGTTATGAGTACATTCCATAATGGTATATTTGTAAAAGGAAAATAATCAGCATAGATGGCCCCAAGTTCTCACAAAAGACTTAGTGGTAGTGGTAGCATAGAAGTAGTGGAAGTGACATGGTTACTTGATAAATAGAAAAGTCAGATTGTAAGTTAAAAAATTTAAGTTAAGAACCAATGTACTGTAATTGCAGTGAACAAAAAAGGGAAAACAACTGAGTATCAACTAATATGGAAGATTGTAAACCTATGAATACCATCCACACGAGGAGGAGTTGCCCATCTGTTATGGATGAACTGGTAGTGGCCGCCATGCTTGCTCCTTGACCCTTTTGAGTTTTAACTCACCGGATCTGAATATTTGTCCTGTTATTTCTATCTTTAGAAGTGATACTTAGCCTACAACTGGTAGTGTATATGAAAAACAATGTTACTTGCTATCGGAAGACTAGGGTCCCACAGATCCGTCTCGCTTGGGCCGTGGCAGCTCCACCAACGTGTGAAGATGGGCAACCAGCCTATGTACTCAAGACCATGCCCCTTCCGAGGTGGCATGCAGATCTTCGTCAAGACATGACCACAAGACGCGGATCCTTGTGAAGACTCACCGGCAAGACCATCGCTCTGGAGAGAATCCATTTGGCACCATTGTAAGTGCATCTAGTGCCCCTTAGTGATTTTGGTGTATTGAAGACTTATAGGTTAAGGGACTGATGCGTTTGTGAGTGTACACAGGTCTATAAGTCTATGAGGAGTTTGATATTAACAGAGAAAGTTGACCCCTAAAAATGAAGTTCTTCGTCTGAAGACTTTGGATATCTGAAGACTTTCTGAAGACTTTGAAAGTGAAGAAATTGGTGTGACCTTGAAGACTTGGCATTCATTCGAGGAACATGAAGCGTGAAGACTTTTGTTTTTGTAGTTTCATTTTCTCTTTCTTAAGTCATAGGAAACACCGTACTGTTAAAGGGGGTCGAGGAAATACTAAGGAAAAATTTCCATGTGATGCTCAACTCAAAATCCTACACCTACCAATCCCTTCGAGTAAAGCCATTGGAAATCTCATACAATTCAGTCATATTCTTCAGGTACAGAGACAAAGTTCTTCTGGTCTCTGAGGAATTTGTTCTGACTGAGGAGTTAGGAATTCACCAGTGTGAATTACGTACACAGTGAGGAACATGATAGCCCTGAGGATTTTGATAGTCAAAATTCCGACCGTTGCTGTGCTATGTGCCAGCGGTTCCAAAATATCTATCCACCTAACGGTCATATCAGACAAGGGCATTTATGTCTTATCATGTCGGGCTGCTCCCTAGGCTATAAATAGCCGCCCCCTTCAACCACTGGCTGGTTGGCTGCTCCGAGAGAAACTGACACTTGTCAATTGAGAGGATCCCATCCTCCGAGGACTTTGAGCGAAAATCATCAAGTGAGGAAAACAAAACCCAAACCCAACACCTACAAACCCAAAGTGATTGAGCATCACTGAAGAGATTGATCCTGCGTGGATCTGACGCTTTTACCTTTGAAGACTGTGCTTCTTCCAGACGGTTAGGCGTCAAGGTCTAGAGCACCCAAGAGGAATTGTGGATCACCGAGTGACCAAGTTTGTGAAGGTTCGGAAGTCACCTGAAGACTTACCATGAGTGATTGGGCAAGGTCTGTGTGACCTTAGATCAAGGAGAATACGGTGAGGACTGTGTGTCCGGGACTGGGTGTCCTCGAGTTTAAATACTCAGCCGCTCCAACCAGATGTACAACTGAGACAACAGTTGGAACTGGTCTACCAAATCATTGTCTTCACCAAGCCTACTGGTTCTATTTCCTCAACTCTTTCATTTCCTCATGTCTGTTGTTGTGTGCCTGTTCATATATGTTTGAAGACTTTGACTGAAGACTTTCTCAATTTCCTCAGATCAATTTCTTCAGTCCCTCCGTCTTCTTTCTTGTGTTATCCTGTGTTTACGCTTTCTGTTGTCAGGACCCCGACTCGATGTCACATCGATCTAGCCGGTAACACCTCATATCACTTTGCGGCCTCACGCACGGTATCCCCACGGGTGTCGCCTTACCTTTGCCCGGGACCGTTTGCGCATTTTGGCTCACGTATATGATAGTGTCGCTAGCATCCATATGATAAAGAGCCCGGGCTGACATGACTAGTCGTAAACTCAAAGTGGCACAGACTTACAGGGACAGGCATCCATGACCCAGCTTCGAACGTGTCGGTCATCAGCAAGTGGGTCCGGGCTGTAGCACTGGGCTAGCAGGACTCCGGTAAACCGGGCTGTAGCGGGCTAACAGGACTCCGGTACTCAAAGCGTGACATTTTCCCGAAGGGACAGACACAGGAACGAAGAAGGACACATGCCGGCCAACCTAAGTGTTCCAGAGCAGTAGCAAGCTATCATGGCTCAGCGGTAACACTAGGAGACATTTCCCGGTAAGAGAGGCTACT
Source organism: Triticum dicoccoides (assembly GCF_002162155.2). Classification (NCBI taxonomy): domain Eukaryota; kingdom Viridiplantae; phylum Streptophyta; class Magnoliopsida; order Poales; family Poaceae; genus Triticum; species Triticum dicoccoides. Next base: position 184,182,122 of record NC_041391.1, on the reverse strand, counting down.
AAAGATAAACAACTAGATAGTCAGATCCCACACATACCAAGCATTTCAATCATACACACAATATGCTCGATATGTGCAAATACAACGAAGCATCACAACATGACTCTACGACACAAGTACTTTATTTAAGGCTCAGGGAGCCATACATAACATACACAAAGGTACGGGTCTCACGACCCAACATACAAGTCATACAGTCATACAAACCAGCAGCGGAAGTAACTTGTCTGAGTACAGACAACTAGTAAAATAAAAGAGGCTTGGAAAGCCTAGCTATACTACAAGGTCCTTCACAAGCTCAGGGTCACCACCTGGGTCTTTAGCCTACTCGTTGATGTCAACGTCTACATAGAACCCATCAGAAGGGGTTGCAGCGTCTTTTGTAAAAATGTAGATTATAGCAACATGAGTACAAAGGTACTCAGCAAGACTTACATCAGATCCTACATACATGCATATTATCAAGAAGGGTTGGTGGAGTTATTGCAGCAAGCCAGCTTTGACTCTTGGCTAGGCTATCCTACGATACTCCAACTTGAAATGGTTTTGCGCACACGAGTCCACTACTCACCACTTCAATACACTACCGAGGATCCACCTCCGTCTTCCTACGGAAGAGCCATCCTCGGCACTCACACTTATCTTGAGGCTTTTAGCAGTTTCCATTTACTTGTCTATGAACTGTATAGGCAACCAAGTAGTCCTTTACCGCGGACGCGGCTATTCGAATAGATTATGATAACCCTACAGGGGTGTACTTTTTCATACATGTTTCCACCACTTAGCGTCTGCACACGACATGTGCTCGACAGACTTCAAGCGAAAGCCGACGTGGGTGTAGACCACGACCTACCTAAACACTTAAGCCTCTAGTCCAGGTTTATCGCCTATCCAGGTTCCATCCGCAGGGAGTCCGGCCGAGGTTTCCCATACGGCCCCGAACGATGTGAACAGGGTTCCCGAGATACCTAACGGGTATTCGGTACACCCGGCCACGTACCTACCGCATCACAGCCCACCCCTACGGTCAGCGCTGTCCACAGCCTCCAGTAGGCTACAAACACCAGAAACTACTTGCAACTCCTGGACAGAGAGCTAGGGTGAATAAGAAGTCGAGCGGGGTCATATATCAGGGCCCAATGCATGGTAGTAGCTGTATCTTAAATCACACATACAGATCTCAGTGCTTAAGGTCGGCTTCAATGAAACAACCCACCATGTACTCCTACATGGCCTCTCATCGATACCTTTACCAAATCGTGTTCACCACACCACTCTCATTACCGACATAGTCATTTCACTCTAGCCATCACCCAGATGAACCAGACCTGACACGACTCTAAGCATAGCAGGCATAGCAAGGTAGGAACAACACATACATATGGCTCAATCAACTCCTACACATGCTAGTGGGTTTCATCTAGTTACTGTGGCAATGACAGGTCATGCAGAGGAAATGGGTTCAACTACCGTAGCACACAGCAGTTTGAAACGCGTTGTCTTAATGCAGTAAAAGAGAGCAGGAGCGAGAACATGGGATTGTATCGATATGATCAAATGGTTGGTTGCTTGCCTGATGGTTCGATGCACTGATACGGTTCTTCGTTAGGGTAATCACGGTACTCCTCGGAGGCAGAACCTGCCGCAAAGAACATCGATACACAACATCACCAAACAATGTGCAACAATATGATGCATGCATGAAACATGGCAATATGAGTGTGTTGGGCTAATGCAACTAAAACCAAAAGGGTTTGAACAAATTTGAATCAAAGATTCAAATTTCAAACTCAAACATGGCCTTTTAAGGTGCTTTTCCTTGTTCTGCTTAAAACATCAATTTAACTTGTTTGATCATGCATGAAACTAGTACAGATGGATAGATTGGATTTTTCTGATCATTTTTCATATATAATTTGTCCAATTTGGAGTTACAGAATAAAAGTTATGAATTTTTGAAGTTTAAGTAATATTCTGGAATTTCCTGATTTAATTTAAATCCAGAAATATAATTATTGCGCCAGCATGACGTCAGCATGACGTCAGTGGTCAACTGCGGCTGTCTGGGGTCAAACCTGACGTGTGGGGGCCACACGTCAGTGACAGGGGGGGTTTAACAGGTTTAAATTAATCCTAATTAGGGATTAGTGGCGCTGGGGCCCACTGGTCAGTGTCAGGGGGGTTAACTAACAGTGGTTAGCGCTAATCCTAATTAGCTACAGGGCTGGGCCCACCTGTCAGGGACTCAGGGGGTCCTGTTGTGGTCAAAGTGGGTCAAACCCACCGGCGACATGACGCCGGCGAGGCCCGAGACGGCGGCGCGATGCGGGATCGCGCTACAGGGCACGGGCGAGGCCGTGCTTGGGCTCGTTGGAGAGCCCTTGCTCCCGCGCGTCGAACGGTGGTGGTGGCCGTGCCTGGGGTGGTCTGTAGCGTCGACGGCGAGCTCGTGAGCGGCGGCCGGAGTTCGGGTGCGGTCGGAATCGGCGTTGCAGGGCGTTTGGGGAGGTGTTGGTGCGTGCTGCGTGCTCCTAGTGAGGTGTGGAGCACGATAGTGTGCTCGGTTGGGCGCTACGGTGACCGTGGCCACGACGGCGACATCGCCGGCGGCGTCGAGCTTCGGAGCTCAAGGGGGCGGCAGCTACAGAAGGCTAGGGACGACGGGGCAAGGGGGAATCGAATCGGTGGCTCACCGCGGAGCTGCAGGGATGGTTAGCGGGCTCGGGGACGGCCGGAGTGCAGCGAATCGACGGCGATGACCTCCGGTGGCCGAGGAGGGGAACGGTGACGTAGGCGGCGATGCAGGGCTGCCGGAGACCCGTGGAGCGGTGGGGAGGAAGAGGGGGTCGAGGTGGAGCTCCTGAGCTAGTCGGGGGAGCGAGGGGTGGCCGGAGACGGCTGCTGTGGCGAACGGCGGCGAGGGTGGTGTTCGGCCGTGTGAGAGAGAGAGCGAGGGAGAGGAGGGAGGAACTGAGGGAGAGTGAGAGAGAGCAGGGGGGAGGCGTGGCGTCGTCCGGGGCATCGAGCGAGGAGGGGAGGGCAGGCAGGCAGCCGAGCAGGTGGCGTGGCGCGGTGGCGCGCGCGCGCGCCGGCCACACTCCCCTCCCTCTGTCGAGGACGAAGACGACAGAGGAGGGAGGCGGGCTGGGCCGCCTGCTGGCTGGGCCGGCCAGCTGGCTGGGCTGCACAGGGAGGAGCCCAGGTAAGCTCCTCCTGTTATTTATTTTTCTGTTTTCTAATTTCTGACATTTGTGTTGATTTAAATAATATATTAAATCATTTATTTAACTTATGCCAATTTTTGCAGGAGCTAGATATATTATTCCAGAGCTCCTTTATAATTGGCATAATATTTGGACATATATTAATATATATAATTAATATATTTCCAATGCAAATATTTATGCATTAATTCCAAATGCCCAAAATAAATACCTATGAGCTCTTAAAAATATTGGTTTGATTTTTATCTCTGTCCAATATTTTCAGAGAGCAACATGAGCATTTTCTTGGACCCTTTTGGAGAAATTTTTATTTGGGTCATTTTCAAAATGATTCTGAGGGTTTCACAGATCCCCATTTCAAGTTTCTGATGAAAGAGTAAACATGATGCAACACTCTAATGCATGACTAGCTAGGGTGTGACAACTCACCCCCACTCAAAAGAATCTCGTCCCGAGATTTGGGTTCCTCCGGGAAGAAGGCGGGATACTCAAGTCAAAGACGATCCTCCCTTTCCCAGGTTGCTTCATCCTCCGAATGGTGCGACCATTGAACTTTGAGAAACTTGATATTATGACGTCGGGTGGTACGTTCGGCCTGATCGAGGATACGAATGGGGTACTCTCGATATGTAAGATTATCTTGGAGATCAAGCGTTTCGTGGTCCACTTCACGGATAGGATCCGAGAAGCAACGCCTGAGTTGAGAAACGTGGAAGACATCGTGGACTCTGGAGAGGTGCGGAGGTAGTTCCAACTGGTAGGCAACTTCTCCTCGTTTGGCGAGAATGCGAAAAGGTCCAATGTAACGAGGAGCCAATTTGCCTTTGATACCGAAACGATGGGTTCCCTTCAGAGGGGTGACCCGAAGATAAGCCTTCTCGTCAACCTCGAAAGTCATAGCCTTATGTTTTCGGTCATATTGACTCTTTTGACGAGATTGGGCTGTTTTCAACTTTTCACGAACGATACGAACTTGTTCTTCTGCTTCCTGAATCATATCCGGGCCAAAGAATTGTCTTTCCCCGGTCTCTGACCAGTTAAGGGGTGTTCGACACCGTCGTCCATAGAGAACTTCAAAAGGGGCTTTACCCAAGCTAGATTGATAGCTGTTGTTGTAAGCGAATTCGGGAAATGGAAGGCACTTCTCCCAGTCCATCCCGAATGAGATAACAGAGGCTCGAAGCATGTCTTCTAGAATTTGGTTGACGCGTTCCACTTGACCACTTGACTGAGGGTGGAAAGCGGTGCTAAAGGAGAGACGGGTTCCCATAGCATTCTGGAAACTTTCCCAAAATCGAGAGGTGAAAAGACTTCCTCGATCCGAGTTAATTTCCAAAGGAACACCATGGAGAGACACTATTCGGGAGATGTATAAGTCTGCCAGCTGACTAGCGGTTATACTCTCACGAACAGGTAAGAAATGGGCTACTTTGGAAAGACGATCGACCACGACGAAAATAGCATTATTCCCTCTCTTGGTCCTGGGAAAACCGGTAATGAAATCCATACCAATTTTATCCCATTTCCATTCAGGAATAGCTAAGGGTTGAAGGGTGGCAGCAGGCCGTTGATGCTCTGCTTTTACACGACGACAGACGTCGCAATTAGCAATATACTGAGCAATTTCTCTCTTCATCCTAGTCCACCAGAACCTCTGGCGTAGGTCCTGATACATCTTAGTACTACCGGGATGAATAGTGAGAGGAGATTCATGAGCCTCCTTAAGGATCAACAGCCGTAGATGCTGGTTCTTGGGAACCACTAGACGGTTCTCAAAGTACACAACACCATGATCATTTGTGGAGAAACAACTAGCACCTCCGCTAGCGATGTTCTCTTTGATTTTAGATATTCCCTTATCTCGCCTTTGGGCAGCGATGATTTGATCCGTAAGAGTAGGTTTTGCTACCAAGGTGGAAAGAAAACCTTGAGGTACAATGTGAAGGTTAAGCTTCCGAAATTCCTCATGGAGAAGCGGTTGACTTTGTTGTAACATCAAATTGTTACAATAAGATTTACGACTTAGCGCATCAGCCATGACGTTGGCTTTCCCTGGGGTGTAGGTTATTCCTAAGTCGAAGTCTGTGATCAATTCAACCCAACGTCTTTGCCTGAGATTCAGATCCGGTTGGGTGAAAATGTACTTCAGACTTTGGTGATCAGTGAATATTTCGCAACGATTACCGAGGAGGTAATGCCGCCAGGTCTTAAGTGCATAGACTACGGCTGCAAGCTCTAGATCATGAGTAGGATAATTCTCCTCATGTGGGTGCAATTGCCGTGAAGCGTAGGCAATTACGTGTCGATCTTGCATGAGAATGCAACCTAGTCCTTGTCGCGAGGCGTCGCAGTAGATAACAAAGTCTTTGGAGAAGTCTGGTGGTACCAGTACGGGAGCAGAAGTCAGGCGTCTTTTCAGTTCCTGAAAGCTGTGCTCACATTGTGGAGTCCACTCGAACTTCTTATCTTTCTTGAGGAGTTCGGTTAGAGGTTTAGCAACCTTGGAGAAGTTCTCGACAAAGCGACGACAATAGCTCGCTAAGCCTAGAAAACTCCGAACTTGCTTGACCGATTCAGGTGGAGTCCAATTAAGGACGGCTTGAACTCGCTCAGGGTTAACAACAATACCTTTACCAGATATTACATGACCCAAATAGGTCACTTCTGGCAACCAGAATTCACATTTAGAAAATTTGGCATAAAGGCGATGCTCTCGAAGTTTCTTCAACACTAGCCTTAGATGTTCGGCATGTTCTTCCTCGTTCTTGGAGTAGATGAGTATATCATCGAGGTAAACCACGACGAATTTATCCAAATACTCCATGAAGATTGAGTTCATTAACCGAGAAAAGGTGGCTGGAGCGTTGGTTAAACCGAAGGACATGACGGTGTACTCGTATTGGCCATAGCGAGTAACAAAGGCCGTTTTAGGAATGTCCCCATTTCTGATTTTGATTTGATGGTAGCCCAACCTCAAATCCATCTTGGAGAAGACTGAGGATCCAGCGAGCTGATCATACAGGTCGTTGATCCTGGGAAGCGGATATTTGTTCTTGATTGTGACCAAATTGACAGGTCGGTAATCTACAACCATCCGGTCCGTACCATCCTTCTTCTTGACGAAGAGAACGGGGCAAGCCCACGGAGATGAACTAGGTCGGATGAAACCCTTTTTCAAGGACTCATCGAGTTGTTTCTTAAGCTCGGCTAGTTCTAGGGGTGCCATCTTATAGGGTCTTCTAGCAATCGGCACGGTTCCTGGGATGAGGTCTATTACGAACTCAACATCCCTGTCAGGTGGAACACCTGGCAATTCCTCTGGAAAGACATCCGGGAAGTCACGGACTACCAGAACGTCCTCAAGGTCTGGCAAAGGGCTGGCGTTAAGAGAAAATAATTGTCGCTTGGCTATTTGGGTCAAGACATTGACTATCTTCCCCGAAGGATGGGTGAGTTGAACAGTCCTAGAGAAGCAATCAATTTGGGCATGATGAGCTGACATCCAGTCCATACCCAGAATGATATTAATATCTGAAGATTTAAGGGCTATCAAGGACGCGAGGAAAACAAGTCTGTCGACTTGGATTTCATTTCCATAACTTACCCTAGAGGTCTGCCATCTAGAACCAGGGGTAGAAATTTCCATAGTGGATGGCATGTCACAGAATGCAACGTTATGCAAACGAGCATAATTTTCGGATATAAAAGAATGAGAGGCTCCTGTATCGAAAAGGACAGATGCCGGGTGGCAGTTAACAAGAAGCGTACCGAGAACGACGTTGGGATCCTCTTGAGCTTCTTCGGCAGAGATACAGTTGACATGGCCACGTGAAGCGGTGACCGGCTTGGCGTGGAACACTTTTCCTGTCGGCTTGCCACGGCCAACAGCTTTAGCAGATTGGTTGGGGTTGGTCTGGGGACACTCACGCATATAGTGACCAGATTCCCCACACTTGAAACAGGTCACGGAACTGGTACGTGGAGGAGCATTGTTGGTTGGACCCCCATAGGGCTTGGCCGGTGCAGACTGTTGAACAGGGCGAGGCGCCTGGAAGGATGGCCTCGGTGTGAACCTGGGTGGCAGGGCGGTGTTAGGTACCCACACGCGGCGCTTCTGAGGACCAGCACCGGATGAGGAACCCATATCACGGCCGTGCTTGCGTGTTGCGTCATAGTCAGTCTGACCAGTTTCAGCACTGATGGCTTTGTTGACAAGTTTCTGAAAAGATGTGCACTCATGCAGACGGAGGTCGCGGCGAAGCTCAGGACTAAGGCCCTTACGGAACCTTGCTTGCTTCTTGGCATCAGTAGACACCTCCTCAGTTGCATAACGTGCGAGGTTACCAAACTCCCTGCTGTAAACATCCACAGAAAGTCGGCCTTGGGTGAAACTGCAAAATTCTTCACGTTTACGGTCCATGAGACCCTCCGGAATGTGATGTTCACGGAAAGCCTCGCTGAATTCAGCCCAAGTAGTGACATGGCCCGCTGGGCGCATAGCTCCATAATTCTCCCACCATAGACTGGCGGGGCCTTCAAGATGATATGCAGCAAAGGTGACCTTGTCAGCCTCCGCTACCAGCGCGGAATGCAGTTTGTGAGAGATACTGCGAAGCCAGTCATCAGCGTCGAGAGGCTCGACGGAGTGGTGGAACGTGGGTGGATGCAATTTGATAAAATCACTGAGTGACACCACGTTAGCCCTCTGATGGTGTGCCGTGTTCTGTTCAATACGCTCCAACAAACGGTTGGTCTCCCGCTTGTTTCTCTCAGCTTCCATCATAACCTCGGCTAGGGAAGGAGGATGAGGCAGATTTTCATTCCTGCCTTCACTGCCTTTGGCCTGCTCTTGAGAAGCAGGGTTAGCGCGCGTGTTGACCATCCTAGGTAAACAAGACAATGATTTAGTCAGGATGATGAAATTCCGACATAGGATATAAAATGTAAGGAATAACTCGAAATGCAAGATGATCATCCGTATGACATGGTAAATACAGAAACTGCTTCTTTATTCCATCGTCATACACACCATACAGGGTTTAGTACAAGACCAAACAAAGTACTATTACGGTGAAAAGAGGGTTACATCTCATCGGAGGCATCCCAAGCTCCTATACATTATTTTTCTACACCTCCGGAAAGAGTACAAACTAGGTCATATCCCACGAGTCACACGGGACGATAGACGACACAGCTAGTGCGAACTAGTGACACTACCACTAACTCAGACCGATCCGTAGTAGTCCTCATAGAAGTCACCTCCATAGCCTGGAAGCTCAACATGATCATCTGGAAACAGACGATCTCGCGGAGCTTGTGGACCATAGGGGCTAGGATGAGGCCTTGGACCAACAGACGGTGGCCTGTGGGGACCGCGAGGTGGGGTGATGCCTCCTACATCACGCCAACCCATCACGTCTGGCAGAGCAGATCTCACAGGATAGAGATCGCGCATATCCGAATATCCAGCTTGCACCGCCGGTGCAAACCGAGTCAAAGTGGCCCAGTGGTCAGCACGGGTATTGAAGAGCTCTAACCTCAAAGCCCGATTTTCACGGTCCTTATCCTCGAGCATCTCAGCAGTAGTGCGAGTCCGTGAATCCTCCTGAGTGGGGTCAGCATAGATAGCCTGGAGATACCCTTGTGCTCCCGGAAGTGATCCTGGCATATACCAGAAATCAGAGTCCCGAAATAGACCAGATCTGACTCGCATAATGGTCATCATAGAGTAGGCGGCGTCCTGCACAGCCATCTCAATAGTAACCCCGAGTCCATAGGAGCAGTGAAGAGGCTCGGTGGATCCAGGATAAGATGGAAATATCCTGACAGTGCAGAGATACTGGCTTTGATTAAAGTCTCGGAATTGCTCTTCGACCGTGTACTCACGATACCAGCGGTATCCAGCCTCAGTCATTACCCTGACCAACTTGGCAGTATGGCTGGGTACATCTAGGCATCGAGTCAGGCGAACCACTTGATTGAGGTCGCGAGTGGCCATCTGAAAGCACAACATAATGCAAAGGCATTAGAATTTCTAGCAAAATTTCGGCAGCATAACAGCTGTAAATGCTCAAGAAGGATTTTGAGACATTTGACAAAGGATTTTGTACACACTCAATCATCATCATATCAAAGTTCTGAATCCATTCTAACAACATAATGTGGTAGTAGAACTGAACTAGGCTTGTATCCATCAAACTTATAAGGTACTACTGATTAGTAACACGTGATCCTGATAGAGAGAACAGATCCTAATTCCTTAACCCCCGGTGGAAGAATGGACTGACTCAGATCAGAATGTCATAAGATAAAGGAGTAAAAAGAGCCTTACGTTCCAACCCACAAACAATTCCCCTACATATAACTAAAGAATTTCTAGACTCAACATCGACCAGTTTGGCTTGGAGAACCTACAGGCAGTCCGGCTCTGATGCCAACGCTGTCAGGACCCCGACTCGATGTCACATCGATCTAGCCGGTAACACCTCATATCACTTTGCGGCCTCACGCACGGTATCCCCACGGGTGTCGCCTTACCTTTGCCCGGGACCATTTGCGCATTTTGGCTCACGTATATGATAGTGTCGCTAGCATCCATATGATAAAGAGCCCGGGCTGACATGACTAGTCGTAAACCCAAAGTGGCACAGACTTACAGGGACAGGCATCCATGACCCAGCTTCGAACGTGTCGGTCATCAGCAAGTGGGTCCGGGCTGTAGCACTGGGCTAGCAGGACTCCGGTAAACCGGGCTGTAGCGGGCTAACAGGACTCCGGTACTCAAAGCGTGACATTTCCCCGAAGGGACAGACACAGGAACGAAGAAGGACACATGCCGGCCAGCCTAAGTGTTCCAGAGCAGTAGCAAGCTACCATGGCTCAGCGGTAACACTAGGAGACATTTCCCGGTAAGAGAGGCTACTAAAGATAAACAACTAGATAGTCAGATCCCACACATACCAAGCATTTCAATCATACACATAATATGCTCGATATGTGCAAATACAACGAAGCATCACAACATGACTCTACGACACAAGTACTTTATTTAAGGCTCAGGGAGCCATACATAACATACACACAGGTACGGGTCTCACGACCCAACATACAAGTCATACAGTCATACAAACCAGCAGCGGAAGTAACTTGTCTGAGTACAGACAACTAGTAAAATAAAAGAGGCTTGGAAAGCCTAACTATACTACGTGGTCCTTCACAAGCTCAGGTTCACCACCTGGGTCTTTAGCCTACTCGTTGATGTCAACGTCTACATAGAACCCATCAGAAGGGGTTGCAGCGTCTTCTGTAAAAATGTAGATTATAGCAACATGAGTACAAAGGTACTCAGCAAGACTTACATCAGATCCTACATACATGCATATTATCAAGAAGGGTTGGTGGAGTTATTGCAGCAAGCCAGCTTTGACTCTTGGCTAGGCTATCCTACGATACTCCAACTTGAAATGGTTTTGCGCACACGAGTCCACTACTCACCACTTCAATACACTACCGAGGATCCACCTCCGTCTTCCTACGGAAGAGCCATCCTCGGCACTCACACTTATCTTGAGGCTTTTAGCAGTTTCCATTTACTTGTCTATGAACTGTATAGGCAACCAAGTAGTCCTTTACCGCGAACGCGGCTATTCGAATAGATTATGATAACCCTGCAGGGGTGTACTTTTTCATACATGTTTCCACCACTTAGCGTCTGCACACGACATGTGCTCGGCAGACTTCAAGCGAAAGCCGATGTGGGTGTAGACCACGACCTACCTAAACACTTAAGCCTCTAGTCCAGGTTTATCGCCTATCCAGGTTCCATCCGCAGGGAGTCCGGCCGAGGTTTCCCATACGGTCCCGAACGATGTGAACAGGGTTCCCGAGATACCTAACGGGTATTCGGTACACCCGGCCACGTACCTATCGCATCACAGCCCACCCCTACGGTCAGCGCTGTCCACGGCCTCCAGTAGGCTACAAACACCAGAAACTACTTGCAACTCCTGGACAGAGAGCTAGGGTGAATAAGAAGTCGAGCGGGGTCATATTTCAGGGCCCAATGCATGGTAGTAGCTGTATCTTAAATCACACATACAGATCTCAGTGCTTAAGGTCGGCTTCAATGAAACAACCCACCATGTACTCCTACATGGCCTCTCATCAATACCTTTACCAAATCGTGTTCACCACACCACTCTCATTACCGACATAGTCATTTCACTCTAGCCATCACCCAGATGAACCAGACCTGACACGACTCTAAGCATAGCAGGCATAGCAAGGTAGGAACAACACATACATATGGCTCAATCAACTCCTACACATGCTAGTGGGTTTCATCTAGTTACTGTGGCAATGACAGGTCATGCAGAGGAAATGGGTTCAACTACCGTAGCACACAGCAGTTTGAAACGCGTTGTCTTAATGCAGTAAAAGAGAGCAGGAGCGAGAACATGGGATTGTATCGATATGATCAAATGGTTGGTTGCTTGCCTGATGGTTCGATGCACTGATACGGTTCTTCGTTAGGGTAATCACGGTACTCCTCGGAGGCAGAACCTGCCGCAAAGAACATCGATACACAACATCACCAAACAATGTGCAACAATATGATGCATGCATGAAACATGGCAATATGAGTGTGTTGGGCTAATGCAACTAAAACCAAAAGGGTTTGAACAAATTTGAATCAAAGATTCAAATTTCAAACTCAAACATGGCCTTTTAAGGTGCTTTTCCTTGTTCTGCTTAAAACATCAATTTAACTTGTTTGATCATGCATGAAACTAGTACAGATGGATAGATTGGATTTTTCTGATCATTTTTCATATATAATTTGTCCAATTTGGAGTTACAGAATAAAAGTTATGAATTTTTGAAGTTTAAGTAATATTCTGGAATTTCCTGATTTAATTTAAATCCAGAAATATAATTATTGCGCCAGCATGACGTCAGCATGACGTCAGTGGTCAACTGCGGCTGTCTGGGGTCAAACCTGACGTGTGGGGGCCACACGTCAGTGACAGGGGGGGTTTAACAGGTTTAAATTAATCCTAATTAGGGATTAGTGGCGCTGGGGCCCACTGGTCAGTGTCAGGGGGGTTAACTAATAGTGGTTAGCGCTAATCCTAATTAGCTACAGGGCTGGGCCCACCTGTCAGGGACTCAGGGGGTCCTGCCGTGGTCAAAGTGGGTCAAACCCACCGGCGACATGACACCGGCGAGGCCCGAGACGGCGGCGCGATGCGGGATCGCGCTACAGGGCACGGGCGAGGCCGTGCTTGGGCTCGTTGGAGAGCCCTTGCTCCCGCGCGTCGAACGGTGGTGGTGGCCGTGCCTGGGGTGGTCTGTACCGTCAACGGCGAGCTCGTGAGCGGCGGCTGGAGTTCGGGTGCGGTCGGAATCGGCGTTGCAGGGCGTTTGGGGAGGTGTTGGTGCGTGCTGCGTGCTCCTAGTGAGGTGTGGAGCACGATAGTGTGCTCGGTTGGGCGCTACGGTGACCGTGGCCACGACGGCGACATCGCCGGCGGCGTCGAGCTTCGGAGCTCAAGGGGGCGGCAGCTACAGAAGGCTAGGGACGACGGGGCAAGGGGGAATCGAATCGGTGGCTCACCGCGGAGCTGCAGGGATGGTTAGCGGGCTCGGGGACGGCCGGTGTGCAGCGAATCGACGGCGATGACCTCCGGTGACCGAGGAGGGGAACGGCAACGTAGGCGGCGATGCAGGGCTTCCGGAGACCCGTGGAGCGGTGGGGAGGAAGAGGGGGTCGAGGTGGAGCTCCTGAGCTAGTCGGGGGAGCGAGGGGTGGCCGGAGACGGCTGCTGTGGCGAACGGCGGCGAGGGTGGTGTTCGGCCGTGTGAGAGAGAGAGCGAGGGAGAGGAGGGAGGAACTGAGGGAGAGTGAGAGAGAGCAGGGGGGAGGCGTGGCGTCGTCCGGGGCATCGAGCGAGGAGGGGAGGGCAGGCAGGCAGCCGAGCAGGTGGCGTGGCCCGGTGGCGCGCGCGCGCGCCGGCCACACTCCCCTCCCTCTGTCAAGGACGAAGACGACAGAGGAGGGAGGCGGGCTAGGCCGCCTGCTGGCTGGGCCAGCCAGCTGGCTGGGCCGCACAGTGGAGGAGCCTAGGTAAGCTCCTCCTGTTATTTAATTTTCTGTTTTCTAATTTCTGACATTTGTTTTGATTTAAATAATATATTAAATCATTTATTTAACTTATGCCAATTTTTGCAGGAGCTAGATATATTATTCCAGAGCTGCTTTATAATTGGCATAATATTTGGACATATATTAATATATATAATTAATATATTTCCAATGCAAATATTTATGCATTAATTCCAAATGCCCAAAATAAATACCTATGAGCTCTTAAAAATATTGGTTTGATTTTTATCTCTGTCCAATATTTTCAGAGAGCAACATGAGCATTTTCTTGGACCCTTTTGGAGAAATTTTTATTTGGGTTATTTTCAAAATGATTCTGAGGGTTTCACAGATCCCCATTTCAAGTTTCTGATGAAAGAGTAAACATGATGCAACACTCTAATGCATGACTAGCTAGGGTGTGACATCTGTACTCTGTGTTTGTCTTCATCTCGCCATGATGACTATGCTTGTGTTCTGTTATGTTTACTTCTGAGTACTTGTTCTGCTGCTAGTAGTTCTTCATTTAGGAATTTCCTCACCAGCAAATTCCTTAGTGAAGAATTCATAAAAATTCCTTAGTCACAGCCTTGTCGCCGGCGAGGTCAGCCAGCCGATCTAGGGATCGGAGCTTGGGTTTGTCGATGTAGAAAAGGGGGATTGAGACGAGAGAAGGTAGGGGACGGCAGGAGAGACGAGCCACAGAAGGGAGAGGATGGAATGATCTATTTCAAATTCAACTTGTCTTTGATACACACGCCACCGTGCTTATAACTGCGCACACTCGACTCTGGCCACACACGGCCCACACTCTCTAAGGCCCTGGGCCCGCACGACTAAGCTTACGGCCCACTCTCTATTCCTTCTTCCCGCTCTACCTTCGATCCCGCTTTCTCTCTTGGGTTACGTCCTTTGCTCTGCTTGATCGCCATGGTTAGTGCATCCGTACTAACAGTGTCCCCTCCTTGAGAACCAGCTGGTCCCCAGACTGGTGCGTCCGGAAATCGTGCCTTAACCACTTGGTAGTCTTCCCATGTTGCTGAAGAAGACGGTACTGATGACCACTTGATGAGAACCTGCAACAAGGCTGCATTCCCTTTTTTCACCAATCGTCGATCCAGGATCTCCTCTGGCACCACTCCCGGCACGGATAGGTCGAGTGGCACTGGCAGAGTATGAAACACTAGTGTATGGTCCGGAACATGTGCTTTGACCTGAGATACATGAAACACTGGATGCACCATGCTCCCCTTTGGTAATTCCAGTTTGTAGGCTGCATTACCCACCTTACTACAGATTCTGTAGGGTCCAAAAAACTTCAGAGCTAGCTTTGGGCACGGGCGATTGACCACTGACGACTGTGCATAGTGCTGCAGGCGCAGATATACCATTTCCCCTTTCAGAGAACTCCCTGGGCGAGCGCTTTCTGTCTGCATACTGCTTATATTTGAACTGAGCTCGTGCCAAATGTTCCTTCAGAAGCGCTGTGTGTTGAGTTTGGTCAGTTATCCATGCCTGAACATCCGGATTCAGTGATGTAGTTGGTGCTGGCAATTGCCCAATTTTTGGATCGTGGCCATACAGATCCTTGAATGGACTGCACCCAATCGCTGAATGAAAGGATGTGTTGTACCAAAACTCTGCTTGGGGCAGCCAAGTTGCCCATTTGGCAGGAGCATCATGCACTGCACACCGTAGATACATCTCCAGACACTGGTTTACTCGCTCCGTTTGACCGTCGGTTTGAGGGTGATATGTTGTGCTCATCTGCAGCTCTGTACCCCACACCTTAAAGAGTTCCCTCTAGAATGCACTTGTGAACACTTTGTCTCGATCAGAGACAATGAATAGGGGTAATCCATGCAATCCGACGATATTGTTGAGGAAAGCTTTGGCAACAGCAGCAGCAGTAAACGGGTGTTTGAGAGGGATAAAGTGAGCTACCTTAGAGAATCTGTCTACCACCACCAGAATCGTGCTGTAGCCCTCTGACTTGGGTAGTCCTTCGATAAAATCCATGCTAATACACTGCCAGGGCCCATTAGGAATAGGGAGCGGTTGCAGCAAACCTGGGGACTTGCATAGCTCATGTTTTGCCTGTTGACAGATGTTACACTGCTTAACAAAATTCTCCACATCTCCTTTCATGCTGGTCCAACTGAACAGCTGCTTCACTCTGTGATAAGTGGGTAAAATGCCAGAATGACCTCCCACTAGAGTCGAATGGAAAGCCTGAATTAGTCTGGTGTGCAACCCTGAATTAGCTCCTACCCATATCTTGTCATTGTGCTTTATCAGATGGTCTTGTAACACAAATCCTGGAACTGCCTGAGGGTCTATTGCCAGTTTCTGTAGCATTTCTTGTGCCACTGGATCCACCGTGTATGAGTTCAGAACTTCCTGAATCCATAAGGGCTGTCCAACAGATACTGCAGTCCCTGCAAAGAGATGTGCTACTCGAGATAGAGCATCTGCCATAGTGTTTTCCACCCCTCTCTTATACTGAATAGTAAACTGCAGACCCACCAGTTTTGTCATTGCTTTCCTCTGTAAATCGGAGGTCAAATGTTGATCTCTCAAATGGCAGAGGCTCTGATGATCAGTTTTAATGACAAAAGGGCCTCTGGAGAGATACTGTCTCCACTTATCCACAACCATCATAATTGCCAGAAATTCTTTTTCATATATAGAGATCTTCTGATTCTTAACTCCCAGTGCTTTACTGTAGAAGGCTATGGGATGGCCTTCCTGTGTCAGCACTGCTCCTACTCCAGTGTCACAGGCATCAGTTTCCACACAGAATGTTTTAGAGAAATCTGGCAGTTGCAGCACTGGTGTACTGGCCATTGCTTCCTTTAGTAACAGAAAGGCTGTTTGTGCTTCTTCACTCCACTGAAAACTTTGCTTCTTTAGGAGATTTGTCAATGGTTTTGCCAGCAGACCATAATTTTGAACAAATTTTCTGTAGTATCCAGTTAGACCTAGAAACCCTCTCAACTCAGTGACATTTTGAGGCACAGGCCATTGCACCATAGAAGAAGTCTTGGCAGGGTCTGTTGCCACTCCTTGGTTAGAAATAATATGCCCTAAATACTCCATGGACTGCTGTGCAAATGAGCACTTGCTGGCTTTCACATAAAACTGATTTTCTCTCAGAATCTGAAATACAGTCTGAAGATGCTCAATGTGGTCTTCTAGTGTTGCACTAAAAACAAGTACGTCATCCCTAAAAACAAGCACAAACTTTCTGTGGTGAGGGCCAAATATGTAATTCATAACACACTAAAAAGTACCATGGGCAGTAGCCAGCCCAAAGGGTACCACCTTGAACTGAAAGTGGCCATGATGAGTTTTAAAAGCTGTTTTGTGTTCATCCTCAGGTACCATCCTTATCTGATGATATCCAGATCTCAGATCCAATTTTGAAAACCATTTGGTGCCAGCTAGTTCATCTAGTAACTCATCTACCACTGGCATAGGAAATTTGCTTTTGACAGTAATATCATTCAATTTTCTGTAATCCAAATAGAATCTCCAAGAGCCATCTTTCTTTTTGACCAGTAGAGCAGGTGAAGCAAAGGGACTGATACTAGGTGTGACTATCCCAGCTTCAATCATCTCTTTAACCTGTCTCTCTATTTCATCCTTCTGAAGAGGAGAATATCTGTAAGGCCTGCTGTTCATAGGTACAACACCAGGCAGTAAATGGATTGCATGATCAAATGCTCTGGCAGGAGGTAAACTCTTGGGTTCACTGAATACATCTTCAAACTGGTGTAACACTTCTTGAACAGCAGCAGGAGTTGTCTGTGCCACAGGTGCATCCATTGATTTGGGATTTTCAAAAACTGGATGTATAAGAGCAATTGCCCATACATCATTCCCCTTTTCCCATTTTGCAAGTTGATCTGCTGGAAGTTCTTTAAGATCAGACACTGGTGTGGGTAACACTCCTTGTAACTTGACTGTTGTTCCTTTGTGCTGAAACTGGATCCATTTCTCTGCCCAGTGACATTGCATAACTCCTTGTTGTTCAAGCCAGTCCATACCTAGAATGATATCATAACTGCCCAGTGGAAAAACCCTCATAGGACTGGAGAAACTCTGTCCTTGCAGCCACCAAGTTAAATTGGGAACAATGTCAGTACAAGCTACTTTCTCTCCATTAGCCACTTTAACTGTCAAGGCTGTCTAACTTGTCAGGAGTAATCTGCAATCTGGTCAACAGATTTTGGTCCACAAACGTGTTTGTGCTGCCAGAATCCACTAGAATGAGTACCACCCGATTGCCAATCAGTGCTCTAAGTTGAATTGTCTTGGGATGTGGTGCCCCAGACATTGCTTGTACTGAAATAGCAGCACACTCTTCTTGGGAATCTACTAACAAAGCATCCAACACTGCATCATAAATGATCAAATGAGGATCCACAACTTCGACTGCTTTAATTTGAGCAGTGGGGCCTGGAGCAGAATTACAGGTGTGACCTGGAGTATATTTCTCTCCACAACTGTAACATAGTCCATTTGCTCTCCTGTACTCCTTCAGTTGTTTGGCCTTCCATAATTCCCCTGGTGCAATCTGAGTTTTGTTCTCATTTATGGTATAAGTTGTTCTCTGTGCACTAGGTTTGTCAGCAAATCTGCCTAGTTTCTGTTGTGCCAGAAGTCCCTCTTGCACTCCAGCATACAAGCAGCCATTTGAATTGTGCTTGGTAACTGAAGTTCCACCACAACTCTCAATTCCTCTTTGAGACCCATGATGAACCTAGTGACCAGGAAAGTGTCACTAATTGCTGGTTCGTATAACCTGATGTTGTACACCAGCTGATGAAACTGCATCTTGTATTCTTCCACAGTATTTAATTGCTTGAGCAGCATCAGGGATTTCATCAGTTCTCTATGAACATTTATATCAAACTCCAACAAAATGGCCTCACAAAACTGCTGCCAATTTGGCCACACCCCTTGCTGTTTGAACGCCTGAAACCAGTGTGCTGCATTGTCGGTCATATTCAGAGAGGCAGAGGTGACCTTAAAATTCTCCGGAATATTGTACAGCAGGAAGAATGATTCACAGTTGTCCAACCAAATTCGCACCCTAGATCCATCGAACTTGGGAAAATCCATTTTCGACATCCAATTACGCCGCCCCGTGGCCTCATCACACTGTATATACTGTCTGATCTAGTTTAGTGACTTGTTGGTGTACCTGACTGCCTCGTGGATGGCTGCGGGCTGATGATCCTGGTGCTGCGCCCAACACACCCTCTGACCCACGAGCTCCGGTGTGCGGTGCCTCGTCGCTGCCCCGTTGCGCCTGTTTCTCCCCCCTGCTCGCCTGAACTTGTTCCTGTTGCACCTTGTCCAACGTATCGCAGGAGAGGTTGACCTTCATCTGAACTTGATCCAGCAGCAGCGCCTGCTCCACGAGCTTCACGTCCATGGCCTCCAGCCGCTCCGATATCCCCTCGACCGCATCCAGCTTACTTTGCGCCGCTCTGAGAGCCGCAAACTCCTTGAGCATCCGCGCCTCAAACGCCTCCATCCCAGTAGACAGATGCAGGGTCTGAGCGCTAGGCTTGAACGGCGTCGTCGCGAAACCCGCTCAGTCAACCCACCTCAGGTCCGGAATTACGCCGATCGAACCCGTAGGTGATCTGCAACCTTCGCCTCGGAATTTGCTGGGTACGTCTGAGCGGCAGCGAAACGCGTCCCGGAATCGAAAGCCTCTGATACCAGATTGTCACACCCTTGTCGCCGGCGAGGTCAGCCAGCCGATCTAGGGATCGGAGCTAAGGTTTGTCGATGTAGAGAAGGGGGATTGAGACGAGAGAAGGTAGGGGACGGCAGGAGAGACGAGCCACAGAAGGGAGAGGATAGAATGATCTATTTCAAATTCAACTTGTCTTCGATACACACGCCACCATGCTTATAACTGCACACACTCGACTCTGGCGACACACGACCCACACTCTCTAAGGCCTTGGGCCCCCACGACTAAGCTTACGGCCCACTCTCTATTCCTTCTTCCCGCTCTACCTTCGATCCTGCTTTCTCTCTTGGGTTACGCCCTTTGCTCTGCTTGATCGCCATGGTCAGTGCATCCGTACTGACATTCATTTAGGAATTTCCTCACCAGCAAATTCCTTAGTGAAGAATTCATAAAAATTGCCTATTCACCCCCTCTAGTTGATATAACGCACTTTCAATTGGTATCAGAGCTAGGTTTTCCCTTGTTCTGTGTGATTTTGGTTTAACCGCCTGGAGTTTTAGTTATGTCGACCGCAGATATGATCAAGGTCTCTGCTGGGTGTCCTACCTTCGATGGAACGGACTACCCCTACCGGAAGAATAAGATGCGAATGCATCTTGAGGCAATTGACAATGATCTGTGGTATGTTGTGGAAAATGGTGTTCCCTCAGTCTCACCTTCTCTGAACGCTACTGATGTGAAGAGATTCAAGCAACTCGATTCTCAAGCAAAGAATATCATATGTGGTCATCTGAGCAAAGGACAGTATGGAAGAGTGAGTGCTTCGGAAACTTCTAAGCTTATCTAGGATAGGCTATCCAAAGTAAATGCAGGAGTCTCAACTCAACGTGACTCTCGTGTTGACGTTCTTCGCAATCTCTTCAACCACTTCAAAAGACTCGACAATGAAAATGTTCAGCAAACCTTCGATCGCCTCACTGACATCTCAAATGAGCTTCAAGCGCTTGGCGCCACTGACATCACCGACCATGAGGTGGTGAAAAAATTGCTGAGATTGCTAGATTCCTCATTTGACACTCTGGCACTGATGATTCAAGAGCGTGCTGACTACAAGTCACTTGATCCCGCTGATATCCTCGAGAGGCTAAACACTCATGAGTTTCAGCTTGCTGAGAAGAGAGATCTCTATGGTTCGAGCTATGGCAGATCACGTGCTTTGAAGGCCAAGGCAGTCTCTGAGTCTGAAGATGAAGACTCTGCTAGCAGCCTTGGTGACCCTGAAGAATTGAGCCAGGAACTTGCACTGCTCGTGAAGAAATTTCAGAAGTTCTCAAGATGTGGTCGCTTTGGAAAACCCTCAAGGAGCAATGATTCCTCATCTAGTGACTACAAGAAGAGGCTATGCCACAAATGCAAGAAACCTGGTCACTACATCCAAGATTGTCCTCAGTGGGATAAGGAATCAAAGAAGAAGAAATACAAGGATTACAGTTCTGATGATGCAAAGAAGAAGAAGAAATCTTCAAAGTCTTCATCATCAAAATCCTTGAGGTCTTCATCTCACAAGAAGAGCAGCTCCAAGAAGGCTCAGGCATTCATTGGCAAGGAAATGGACTCTGAGGCTGCATCTGAGGAACATGAGGACGAGGAGGCATCTGAGGAGTCGGAGTCTGGTGTGGCGAGCCTAGCTCTCGCTACTGCATTCGTCAGCAAGTCTATCTTCAACTCTGAAAAACGACTCCACCAACAAGGCTGATGAAGGCAATGATGACTATGCTCCCACCTATTGCTTCATGGCAAAAGGTGCCAAGGTAACTAAATACGCCTCCTCTGACTCAAGTGAGGATGAATCTGATGAAAATCTCAAACCCAGCTATTCTAAACTTGCTAAAATTGCTGTGAAACAACAAAAGGCTTTTGAAAAGGTTCAAAACATGCTAGACAAAAGTGATGATATGTTGGGTGAAGAAATGGATCGCACTAAAACCTTGACTGAAAATCTTCAGAGACTTCAGTCCAGGTTTGACAATCTTCATGGTCATCATAACACTCTCTTATCTGATCACGAGAAGCTTTCTTATGAATTTCTTCAAAGAAAGCAAGATCTTGAAAAGCTAAGAGTGGATTATGAAGATCTTCAGAAGGAGCGTGATTCATTACTTGCTCAACAAATCAGCGCCACACAAGAAGAATTTGTTCCTCCATGTCTGAAGTGCATTGAACGTGAAACTGCTAATTCTTCACCTGAATGTTCAAATGCTTCTAATGCTACAAATTCTTCATATGTCTCTACTATCACTAATTCCTCATCTGAGGACAATGCAAGTATCACTGATGATGCCGGGCTGAAGGAATTGTACATGACAGGCATGTACAAAAGCCTCAAAGGGCATCAAACTCTTTGTGATGTGCTCAAAAAGCAGATCCTCAACAGAAACCCTAGAAAAGAGGGTATTGCCTTTGAGAGGAAACTCAATGCTGATGGAACATATTGGAAGCCTGAGCAGTACCCCAGAACCTCATGGGTTGCTGCAAAGGGACCTTCAGTTGATCCATCCAACTTATCTGGCTTTACATGTGAATCTCCTCATTCTTCTGATGAGTCATTTGACTCTAACTATAAACTGTTCAAAAATCAGAAAGGTGAAGTATTTGCTAGATATGTTGGGACTAACTGCAGGAACGGTTCCCCTATGAAGAAAATCTGGGTTCCCAAAAGTTGCCTTGAAAGTCTTCAGGTGAATGTCCTCATGACACCACCTGTGAAGAAAAGGAACTCCAAATCAAATTCGTCATATGAACCAAATTCTTCATATGGATCCAAGTCCTCAGGTGGACCAAATTCCTCACGTGGATCAAATTCCTCAAAAGGATCAAAGTCCTCATATGCTCATCATCGGGCTAACCCTTCTGTTTCGCAGGGTAGAGCTAAGGGCTATGAATATGTGCATTATTCTTCAAATCATTATGTTCATAAGTCCTCGAAGAATTTCTCTGCTTATTCATATGCTTACCCTAACATCTTTTATGTGAAACGAAGTGGACTGGCGTCCATGCCACCTTTCTCATATGGTGCTCGCAGAGTGATGAATTCTTTGCCACCCCTCTAGATGTGGGTGGTGAAGAAAAAGAACTAATCTCTTATGCAGGGTCAGGTCTCCAGTCGTGCTCAAAACGACCGAAGAATTTGCTGGAGACCTGAACAGTGCCTGATAGGACGCAGGCTAATCATGATGAAATGAACCTTCATTTCACACGTCCTCATACTGATTATCTGTTTCACATTGCTTGATGAAATTGACCTGATGATACTGATGTCATATTCTTCACTGATGAAGTATATGAGTTTGTAAGCTGCACTAATTCATCTGCAGGATGATCAACCCAAGGCAAATGAGTGGGTCCTCGATAGTGGATGTACAAATCACATGACTGGTGACAAGAATCTATTGATGGATGCTCCCTTATCACCATCACATCTGAAGCATATCATCTTTGTTGACAAAGGCAAAAGTCAGGTATTGGGTCTAGGTAAGGTTGCGATCTCTAAGGACATACACATGGACAAAGTCATGCTTGTTGAGTCCTTAGGATACAACCTCATGTCTGTCTCAATGCTTTGTGATCTTGATATGGTTGTTGTCTTTGGCAAGTATCGTTGTGTTGTGATCATGGAAGCTGACAATTCCAAAGTCTTCGAAGGCTTTAGGAGAGGAGACTTGTACATTGTTGATTTCT
The DNA here is from genome assembly GCF_002162155.2 of Triticum dicoccoides. NCBI lineage: Eukaryota > Viridiplantae > Streptophyta > Magnoliopsida > Poales > Poaceae > Triticum > Triticum dicoccoides. Next base: position 184,159,303 of record NC_041391.1, on the reverse strand, counting down.
CTACAGGACCACAACCTGCCGTGTGCTTACTTGCAAAAGCTTCAGAAGGCTGGCTATGGCATCGACGACTTGGTCATGCTGGCATGAGGAATCTGCACACGCTCGCGAAGAAGAAGCATGTCATTGGCATTGAGAATGTCAAATTCCTCAAGGATCATTTATGTGGAGCCTGTGAAGCTGGGAAGATGACAAAGGCCAAGCATCCAGCGAAGTCTATCATGACTACCACTCGACCATTTGAATTGCTTCACATGGATCTCTTCAGTCCTAATCATTATTCTGCTATGACAAATGATGCATCTCTATATGGCTTTGTTATTGTTGATGATTATTCTTGTTACACATGGGTACACATTGTTACTTACAAACATGAAGTGCAGGAAGTCTTCAAACAATTTTCCTCGAGGGCTTCAACCAACTTTGGTGTGAAGATCAAGCACATCAGGAGTGACAATGGAACTGAGTTCAAGAATTCCGGTCTTGATGACTATCTTGATGAACTTGGTATTACTCATGACTTATCTGCTCCTTATACTCCTCAACAGAATGGCGTCGTGGAGCGCAAGAACAGAACCCTCGCTGAAATGGCTCGCACTATGCTTGATGAATACAGGACACCTCGTCGGTTCTGGATTGATGCAATTGATACCGCTTGCCACATCATCAATAGAGTATATCTTCACAAATTCTTCAAGAAGACTGCCTATGAACTCCTCACTAATAAGAAACCCAATGTAAGTTACTTCAAAGTCTTTGGTGCTAAATGTTGGATTAGAGATCCTCATCACAATTCTAAGTTTGCACCGAAAGCACATGAAGGTTTCATGCTTGGTTATGGAAAGGACTCACACACCTACAAAGTCTTCAACAATGTTCTTCACAAGGTTGTTGAAATTGTAGATGTGCGATTCGATGAAACTAATGGCTCACAAAGAGAGCATCTACCTTCTGTGATAGATGAACCAACACCTGAGGATTCTATCAAGTTCAAAGCCACTGAGGATGTCATTCCTACTAAAGAATATACTGAAGAATTCATTCCAGAATGTGATGAACGTCAAGCTGGCGCACCAGAAGATAATGGTGCTGAGGAAAATGCTCCTGAAGAAAATGCAGATCAAATTCCTCGAAGACAACCCGCTCATCCTCGTATTGCAAATGAAGTGCAAATCGAGAAGATCATTGATGACATTGAAGCACCAGGTCCTCTCACACGCTCAAAAGCCTCACAATTATCTAACTTTTGTGGGCACTTTGCATTTGTCTCTATCATAGAGCCCACTAAGGTAGATGAAGCATTTCTGGAGCCTGAGTGGATTCAAGCTATGCAAGAAGAATTACATCAGTTCAAGCTCGACAACGTCTGGGAATTGGTCAAACGTCCAGATCCTCGCAAGCACAACATTATTGGCACAAAGTGAATCTACCGCAACAAGCAAGATGAAAATGGCCTTGTGGTGAGGAATAAGGCATGGCTTGTAGCTCAAGGCTACACACAAGTTGAAGGAATTGACTTCGATGAAACTTTTGCACTTGTTGCTAGACTTGAGGCTATTCACATATTACTTGCTTATGCTAACCATCATGATATTATCTTACAACAAATGGATGTGAAAAGTGCATTCCTCAATGGTAAGATTGAGGAAGAAGTATATGTTGCTCAACCCCCAGGTTTTGAAGATCCAAAGAATCCTGATAAAGTCTTCAAGCTCAACAAGGCCCTGTATGGCCTCAAGCAAGCCCCTCGGGCATGGTATGATACCTTGAAGGAATTCTTCGTGAAGAATGCCTTCAAACCCGGTTCACTCAACCCAACTCTTTTCACTAAGTCTTATGATGGTGAATTGTTTGTGTGCCAAATATATGTTGATGATATCATTTTCAGCTGTACTGACCAACGATATAGTGATGAATTTGCCTATATGATGAGTGAGGAATATAAAATGTCTATGATGGGAGAGTTGAAATTCTTCTTAGGTCTTCAAATTCGTCAACAACGCAATGGAATATTCATATCTCAGGAGAAATACCTCAAGGACGTATTGAGGAAATTCGGCATGCAAGATTGCAAAGGGGTCAAAATTCCAGTGCCCACAAATGGCCATCTATGCACTGATGAAAATGGTAAAGACTTCGATCAAAAGGTATACCGCTCCATGATTGGCTCTTTATTGTACCTATGTGCATCTAGGCTGGATATTATGCTAAGTGTTTGCATGTGTGCCTGATTTCTAGCTACACCGAAGGAATCACACCATAAGGCTGTGAATCATATTCTTCGATACTTAGCTCACACACCAACACTTGGATTATGGTATCCCAAGGGCTCCACTTTTGATCTCATTGGATATTCAGACTCTGACTATGCTGGCGATCGCGTGGACCGCAAGTCAACATCTGGTACATGTCATTTCCTCGGACGATCTTTGATCTGTTGGTCCTCGAAGAAACAGAACTGCGTATCTCTCTCCACTGCAGAAGCTGAGTACATTGCTGCTGGATCGTGCTGTGCTCAACTACTATGGATGAAGCAAACACTCAAGGACTATGGCATCAACATGAAGAATGTGCCTCTCTACTGTGACAATGAGAGTGCCATCAAGATTGCTCATAACCTAGTTCAGCACTCGAAGACCAAGCACATCCAAATTTGTCATCATTTTCTTCATGATCATGTGTTGAAAGGCGGCATCTCCATCGACCACATCAGCACTGAAGATCAATTGGCCAACATCTTCACTAAGCCCTTGGATGAGAAGAGATTTAGCAAGTTGCGGTGTGAGCTAAATATCCTAGAATCTTCGAATGTTCTCTGAAATGGACACGCATCCTAACACTTATGCCGACTTGATGACTTAGATGCGCAACACACGAAGTAACGTTTTTCTTCAATCAATGAAGACTAACCCTCTAAGTGTGAAGAAATTAATGAAGAAATTGATTCTCAGAGCCCTACGACAATTGTACGTGGTGTCTGAAATCAGCTTTCTTATACGGTGGGTTACGCCAGCAACCAAAGTTGAAAATCTTCAATTTGAGTTTTTCTTCATTTTTGAAATTCCTCAGTTTTTCAAATTCTTAAACTTTGCATTGTCTTCACTCTTTCTGGTGTTGTTCTTCATTCGAATATATGTATAAATGAGTTTTAAGTCCTCTATAGCATTCACTTATTGTTATTTCTTCAAGTTGATTTCTTCTGCTAAGTGAATGTGATCGGACCCTTCCCCCTCTATGCTAAACTCAACCCATCAATCTATTCACAAATTCCTCATATGTGTTCTATTTGAAACTCGTTCAAATTCTTCACCGTGTCCTTGACAGCTGAAGAAATTGCAAACAAAACTTTTAACTTATCTTATCTGAATTTTCGGCTTTGCCACTCAAACCGTTCCGCATCCCACGATATACTTATCTATTCACCCACGATCCTACACGATCACCACCTCACAGTACGTGGGTGACACATGTCATGCGAATGAGAAGGGTCAGGGGCAAGTTCGTCCTAAATCTTCGGGCGAACAATTTTTCACTGCGACTATAAATACCCCCTCACCCCTTCCTCACTTCCTTTACTCCGCTCGACCTCTCTCTCCCGCTTGAGCTTCTCAAACCCTAGCGCCGCCGCTACTCCATCATCGCTGGTGAGGAAGAGCTTCACTGCCTCGACCTCGTCGCCATCGTACTCGCGCCGGCCGCGGAAATCTTCACTCCGCCGCCGCCGTAGCCGTCTTCCTCCGCCAAGTTAGGGCATGGAAGATCTGAACTGACGAACTTCACATCTGTTCTTCCCAGTTCGTCGTGTTCTTCACTTCGGGTAATTAAAAGTTACTTTTAACTACTCGCTTTGATTCTCAAGTTTTTATGAAAAATCTTCAAAGGTGTTTATTCTTCAATTCTTCACACACATGAACACCTCACACGTCATCTGTTCTTGATTCGTTTCTCTAAGCTATGATTTTCTTCAAGATTCCTCAATTGTGTGGATTTTCAATCTATACAACTCTGGAACCTAAGACAAAGAACGCTTAGTGAAATTTCTCAAGACTCATCTGGTCAAATTCCTCAAAATTGTTCCTTTTGAAAAACCCTCTGAGAACGCATATGACCTCTTCAAATTCCTCGCAACTACACTCTGTTCATAGGTACAAATGTCTGCTGCTGAATCACTATGTTCTCATCAACTTAACTCATTTGCAGCGTTCCTCGAAGAAAAGTTGCATACTTCTTCAGAGAATTCGATTGTTCAAATTCCTCAACTGAAGAAAATGGCAGATGGTAAGAAGCCACAGAAGGGAGGAAAGAAGCCTGAGGTCATGACTGCTTTTGAGATACCTGAGGATATTTATGCAGGCTATTGCACACCTGATGAGGCCAAGTTTGGTAAGGAGAACAAAAATTAGCGCAAGGTGTGCATACAGAGGATTGAAAGGAGATGGGCACGGGAATGGAGGGAGTACAAGTATGTAACTCCCAAGTACATGAAGAAATTCGCACTCAACCCTCCATGCCCATGACCTCCATTGGCACCAGGCCAGTTGACAGATCCCACTAGCCTCAAGCGCGGTGAGGATTATCCCGATGAATGGGCAAAGCGCCAGGCCAAACTGGCTAAGCAAGCGAAGGGAGCAGTGAGGAAATTCAACGCTGACTCTGCTGCTGCTGCTGCCTCTGCTGAGGCCTCTGCCAGTCAGCCCAAGAAGGCTATGCCCAAGAAAGCCTGCACACAAGTCCAGTGCTTCACCTTCAATGCCCTCATGGCCAAGCTCCTCTGCTATGCCATCAAGGCCAGACTCCTCAAGGCCCTCATGGCAAATTCCTCAGACTGCTCCGTCAAAGTCCTCAGCTCCTCCGTCAAAGTCTTCAGCTGCTCCGACCAAATCCTTGGCACCTATGCATCTCGCCACGTGCCAAAGGACTCAAGGCTTCTCTATTGCCTCAGGAGCATCTGCAAGCTCCTCTGATGCTCGAAATTCCTTAGCTGGTCCCTCTCTGCTGAAGAAAAAGGCCACTGCTGGACGAGGCACTCGCCCAAGTCCTCACAAGAAGCAGGTCGCCTTCCATGTACCTTCTGATGATGATGAGGCTGATGATGAAGAACTTGCCGAAATCATCAGAAATAGGCAACCCAGGGCTGCTAGAGCCAAAGGCAGCAATGTGCCACTGATGTTGGATCCCAAGCTGATCCTTGATTACATTGACTTATGGCACAAGGACCCCAACACGCCTTTGCCGGAGATGAACCTCACTCCTGGTCAAAGCCATTTCCTCACTGCCTTCATTGAAGAAGAGAAATGGAAATTTGAACAAGGCAGAAGTCTGAAGAAAGCGCAGTACAAGAAACATCGCTACCTCAAGGACAATGTCCTCACTCTCACCCCTGATCAGCTCATTGCTCTGCAAGCTGAAATCAAACAATTGAGTGATGAATTTGATCGCTATTATGCTGACTGGAAGGGCGCCAAAGTGCGTTTCGTCAATCTGACGAAGAAATTCACATCAAGTGCTGCTCCACCTGTGCACGTTGAAGTTACTCAGGCCGAGGCATCTGCTCAGCCTACTGAAGAAAATGCCAGCACCATTGATGACAATCAGGCTGCTGAAGAAAATGAGAGTGCAAGGGCTGATGACTCCATTCCAGCCGCTGAAGATATTGCCAGGGAATCCACTAGTGGTGCACCTGAAGAAAGTGAACAAGTCAGGGCAACTGCATCAGTTGTGCCTGAAGAAAATGAACCAATGTCCTGTGCACCTCCTGCTCCTACACAAACTCCAATCCTTCCATCTGCATCAGATGCGAAGAAGACCAAGGCTGCAGAACGTGCAGCTGTGAAAAAAAGGAAGGCATCAGCTTCATTAAATTCTTTAGCTCCGAAGAATATGAAGACTCTGATCAGTTCAATTGATAATCCAAGTGATGCCGTTCCGGTTTCATCAATGCCAGCAAAGGACCTTGTTCCTTTTGGTGAAGACTATGTGATTCCTGATGAATCTGGTGAAGAAACTCCTTCTGCTGCTTCTTCAGAGCAGTTGGACGAAGAAATTGAAGTGGATGAGATCCCTTCAACCCCAATCATTTCCTCACCTTTGCCTAAGTTTACTGCTGGAGAGGCAGGTGTTGAAGAAATTGAAGAGGAGGATGTGGACATTAGCTGTACCACTCCTGTGCTCAATGATGAATTTTGGGACAGTCAACATCCCAACTCTCCAATGTTCACTCCACTCCAAGCTATTCCTCAGTCCCCTGCCGCCACTGAAGTGCAAATGGGATCTGAAGAACCTCATGCAACCCCAAGTGTTCATGAAGAAATTCCAGCCACTAGTGCTAAAGAAATTTTCAATGAAGAATTGAGGACCCAGGCTAAAGCTGAAGAAGAGCCTGAAATTCCTCAGCCTGAGGAACCTGAGATTGCGATTCCTGAAGTGGTGCCGCAATTGACTGACACTCCTCAGCCAAGCCAAAGGATCCTTTCTCTAAGAAGCAAAAATTCAAGGCTGATGATTTCTTCGGTGAGCACGTGTTCTTCACTGACTTCAACCCCTATGGCAATGCTCGTCTTAGAAGGAAGCGTTTCTGGACTGCCAGCCAGGCCAACTTCTATTCCTCAGTGCTCTTCAACAAGGACAAAGTCTTCGATCATGAGCATATTCCTCATGTGGACATGGAATCCATGGCATGCTTCTCTCAAGTCCTCAGCATGATTCATGATGCTGGCTTGCTCAATTTCTGCTCTGACATTGTTGATTGGAATGAAGAACTTATTCTTCAGTTCTATGCAACCTTGCATATCACAGGCGATGCGGCTGACGTCAACTCATGTGTGTTGGACTGGATGACTGAAAACACTCATTACAAGGCACCAGCCACGGAATTGCTTCGTGCCCTACCAATTAGTCCTCCACTTGACGGTGCTCGTTGTCTGTATGATGAGCCTGAACTCACTGATCATTATATGCAAGTGCTCATGAAGCCGCTGAAGCCAGGACAAGCTCCAAGGACCAAATTCCTCGTGAAGGAATTGCTCTATGTGCCAAGGACAATCTACCGCATTCTGACGAAGACCATGAGTCCCATCAAAGGCCATGACTCATCTGATGAAGAAATTATCGGAATGATGAAGAATATGCTTTTCAACATCATGCATGGCATCCCCATCAATTATCATGATTTCTTCATGAGGACTCTCACGAATGTTGCACTTTCTCCATTTGAGCTGAAGCCTTACGCGCCGTGGATCATGAGATTTCTCAGAACAAGGTCTTCACTCAACTACAAGGCTGATTTTCAGAATCACCTCAGCTACTTACCCCTATTGAAGTCCTCAAGTGGACAATTTCCTCATCTGATGAGAAGGGCAAGTCACCAACCGTTATCGATGAAGGCATTGGTCCATTGGATGATCAGTTCCGCAAAGCTGCATCTTACTCCACCAATGATGACTCTGCCACTCATGATACTGCTGCCTATGCTACCAAGACAAGTCCTCAAGCTACTGCTCCTCGTGTGCTGACTGATCGTGAACTGCTGATAAGTCTTCACCAGAAGGTGGATCGCAACCACAAGTGGGTTAAGCGTCAGTTTGGTTCTATTCTTCACAACATGACTTCCACACATAATGCAGTGAAGAAAAACCACTACTACCTCCATGAAGTGTTTGATCGCACCTGGGCTATTCTGTCGCATCTATATGGTGAAGAAGATCTGAAGCAAATGGGCTTCAAAGAAGACTTTGACTGGTCTGCTCCTCCACTGAAGAAATTCAAGAGGGTCAAGGTTCCTTCTGTGGTGGCCAGCTCATATTCTTCATCGCGCGCCACGGACGAGTATGAAGACTTGGACGACACTACAACAGGCCCTACATCGACTCAAGACCCTGACAACGCTGGCGCTCCTCCATCAACATGATATTCTTCAGGGGCGTTAGTCCTCAGTTTCAACCCTTTTGGTCATTCGATGATAAAGGGGGAGAAATTTGAGTTAGTGTTCAAGCGGGTCTATCTTATATGGGCGTTTTTTTGCTAAGTTACAACCCTCGTTCTTCTGATGACTTTGCTGGATCGAGTTGTAATCTTAAACTGTATGGTGACCTGATACTTTTGCTGTGTTCTTCTGCATGCTTATTCCTCATTAATATTAATGCACGCATGCTGAATTACATCAGTCACCATATTTCATCATGCATTTCAAATTCTTCATATTATATATCAAATGCGTGTATGAATTACAAGATATAGGGGGAGATCTCCATGATTATACTCTTCAAGTGTGCATTGCTTCAAAAGCAAATTCCTCACTATGCACATCTTCAGGGGGAGTTCTTCTATATCTTGCAATCAAATTCCTCAATACCAGTATTTACACTTCACATGTTTATCCCCGTTGAAAACTTAACCTATATTGTCATCAATCACCAAAAAGGGGGAGATTGTAAGTGCATCTAGTGCCCCTTAGTGATTTTGGTGTATTGAAGACTTATAGGTTAAGGGACTGATGTGTTTGTGAGTGTACACAGGTCTATAAGTCTATGAGGAGTTTGATATTTATAGAGAAAGTCGACCCCTAAAAATGAAGTTCTTCGTCTGAAGACTTTGGATATCCGAAGACTTTCTGAAGACTTTGAAAGTGAACAAATTGGTGTGACCTTGAAGACTTGGCATTCATTCGAGGAACATGAAGCGTGAAGACTTTTGTTTTTGTAGTTTCATTTTCTCTTTCTTGAGTCATAGGAAACATCGTACTGTTAAAGGGGGTCAAGGAAATACTAAGGAAAAATTTCCATGTGATGCTCAACTCAAAATCCTACACCTACCAATCCCTTCAGTAAAGCCATTGGAAATCTCATACAGTTCAGTCATATTCTTCAGTGATAGAGATAAAGTTCTTCTGGTCTCTGAGGAATTTGTTCTGACTGAGGAGTTAGGAATTCACCAGTGTGAATTACCTACACAGTGAGGAACATGATAGCCCTGAGGATTTTCATAGTCAAAATTCCGACCGTTGCTGTGCTATGCGCCAGCAGTTCCAAAATATCTATCCACCTAACGGTCATATCAGACAAGGGACTTTATGTCTTATCATGTCGGGGTGCTCCCTAGGCTATAAATAGCCGCCCCCTTCAACCACTAGATGGTTGGCTGCTCCGAGAGAAACTGGCACTTGTCAATTGAGAGCATCCCATCCTCCGAGGACTTCGAGCGAAAATCATCAAGTGAGGAAAATAAAACCCAAACCCAACACCTACAAACCCAAAGTAATTGAGCATCACTGAAGAGATTGATCCTGCATGGATCTGACGCTTGTTACCTTTAAAGACTGTGCTTCTTCCAGACGGTTAGGCATCAAGGTCTAGAGCATCCAAGAGGAATTGTGGATCGCCGAGTGACCAAGTTTGTGAAGGTTCGGAAGTCACCTGAAGACTTACCACGAGTGATTGGGCGAGGTCTGTGTGACCTTAGCTCAAGGAGAATACGGTGAGGACTGTGTGTCCGGGACTGGGTGTCCTCGAGTTTAAATACTCAGCCGCTCCAACCAGATGTACAACTGAGACATCAGTTGGGACTGGTCTACCAAATCATTATCTTCACCAAGCCTACTGGTTCTATTTCCTCAACTCTTTCATTTCCTCATGTCTATTGTTGTGTGCCTGTTCATATCTGTTTGAAGACTTTGACTGAAGACTTTCTCAATTTCCTCAGATCAATTTCTTCAGTCTGTCCGTCTTATTTCTTGTGTTATCCTGTGTTTACGCTTTCTGTACTCTATGTTTGTCTTCATCTCGCCATGATGACTATGCTTGTGTTCTGTTCTGTTTACTTCTAAGTACTTATTTCGCTGCTAGTAGTTCTTCATTTAGGAATTTACTCACCAGCAAATTCCTCAGTGAAGAATTCATAAAGATCGCCTATTCACCCCCCTCTAGTCGATATAACGCACTTTTAACCATCGACAATGTCAAAGCCAAGATCTTCACGGGAAGGGGTTAATCCTCCCGGGAACTCGCTTTCCGTTGTCTGCTTCCAAGCCCCGCCAATGACTAGTCACTGGCAGGAGCACCGAAGGGATTAGTACAACGGGCTAAGCCTGCCGTGGCCAGCCATAGCATGGTGTGAGCCGACAGGCATGCACGATCTCCCTTGGAGGCCAAGTCGCATGCGCGCTGGCACCCTGATCGCTTTATGCGACATGCACGCCACTTGCCAGCATGTGCTACAGTGATGGGCACGAAGTCAACAAAGCTGCCCAATGGGACGTTCGTCTGCTCCCGGTTACGTCATCCCACGCCATGTGCCTCTTGCATTTAATGTGTTAGGTGCTCTGCTATACAACCACCATTTTTTACTATGTTATAGCTACTGTGTCAACTCCTTGCAACTTGGAAGGATCGAGAAGATGTGTCTAGAGAGGGGGTGATTAGACCCTCAACAAACAAAGATGGCAGTTTTTAAGTTTTCCAGGTTGAGGTGGTAGATTAACACAATTTCAAGCATACACAATACAATTCAAGCAAGCATGCAAAGAGTATATGAGCAGCGGAAAGTAAAGCATGCAACTTGAAAGAAAGTAAAGGGATGGGATTGGAGTGTGCAAACGCAATTGGAGACACGGAGATTTTTGGCGTGGTTCCGATAGGTGGTGTTATCGTACATCCACGTTGATGGAGACTTCAACCCACGGAGGGTAATGGTTGCGCGAGTCCACGGAGGGCTCCACCCATGAAGGGTCCATGAAGAAGCAACCTTGTCTATCCCATCATGGCCATCACCATGAAGGACTTGACTCACTAGGGTAGATCTTCACGAAGTAGGCGATCTCCTTGCCCTTACAAACTCCTTGGTTCAACTCCACAATCTTGACGGAGGCTCCCAAGTGACACCTAACCAATCTAGGAGACACCACTCTCCAAAAGGTAATAGATGGTGTGTTGTTGATGAACTCCTTGCTCTTGTGCTTCAATTGATAGTCTCCCCAACACTCAACTCTCTCTCACAGATTTGGCTATGGTGGAAAGATGATTTGAGTGGAAAGCAACTTGGGGAAGGCTAGAGATCAAGATTCATATGGTAGGATTGGAATATCTTGGTCTCAACACATGAGTAGGTGGTTCTCTCTCAGAAAATGAGTAGTGGAAGTGTAGGTACATTCTGATGGCTCTCCTCATGAATGAGGAATGGGTGGAGGGGTATATATAGCCTCCACACAAAATCTAGCCGTTACACACAGATTCCCAAAGTCGGTGGACCGAATCAACAAACTCGGTCAGACCGATTTAGGTCAAAATATGAACGTTAGAGTTTTTGATGGGACCGATATAGTCATCTCGGTGGGACTGATGTGCAGGGGTTAGGGTAAAACCTCAACTCGGTTTGACCGATTACCCAAACTCGGTGAGACCGATTTTGGTAATAAGTAAACAGAGGATTGGTCAAACAAACTCGGTGGGACTGACTGAACAAACTCGGTTAGACCGAAAATGTTGTAATAGATCACAAAGAGTTTGCAAGCCCATCTCGGTGAGACCGAAGTGACTAGGGTTTGGCAGTGGCTGAATAAGATGAAACTCAGTGGCGTCGAATAGACAAAGTCGGTGGGGCCGAGTTTGACATTTAGGTTTAGGACATATGTGGGTGTGAGAAAGTGGCTGAGGGTTTTGGAGCATATCACTAAGCACTTTGAGCAAGAAAGTCATTAAGAAACACCTCATCCCATTTTAATAGTATTGGCTTTCCTATGGACTCAATGTGATCTTGGATCACTAAAATAGAAAATGTAGAGTCTTGAGCTTTTGCCAATATTTGTCCTTAGCATCTTGAAGGGGTTCCACATCCTCTTGTCCATGTCCATGCCACTCCAATGCTGAACTTATCTGAAATGCACTAGGTAGAAGTATTAGTCCAACAAGAGATATGTTGTCATGAATTACGAAAATCACCCAGGGAGCACTTGTGCTTTTAATCTCCCCCTTTTTGGTAATTGATGACAACATACATCAAAGATTTAGATAAATATATAAGGGAAGAGCAAGTAAAGATTTGGAAGGACATGCAACATGCATTGGCTCCCCCTACATGTATGCAATCATGTGATGATAGATCATAAGAGTATGAGAATGCATAAACATGTGCAGAGCAAGTAATGAGTTACATGTGTCTTGGCTATATGCATCAGAGCAAATGATATAGATACTGGAATTATACCTTCATGTTCATGAGTCTCTCTTGCAAACAATATGTACCACAGCAAGAGATCTTCATGCACATGAGTGTGATGCATATACTTACCTTGTGGTCTTGAGCTAGCTTGAAGAAGATGTACCTGGGTAAAAAAGGTTAGATAACACAAGAACATCTACTAGACAGAGCAAGAACTAAAGAGCACAAGAATACCAAGACTGGGATGACATGTAGAGTGTGAAGACTGGGATCACAAAGATATGCAATGAATTCCAAAGATTTTCTTCCCTTAGATCTCTTTCTCCCCCCTGAATTTGACATGGGATAATTGGAGTAGATAGGGTAGCAGAAAATAGAGTGCATTCTCTCTTATGTGATAAGCTTTGATGTGCTCTCTATCTCTCCCCCTTTGACATCGGGACTTCTGGAGCATGAGTCAAGTAGGTTTGGTCCTGGAGTCACATTTCAAAGCCACCTGTAATATTGATGCTGGTAGAGGACAAGTTACAAAGAGTGGAGCTAGGACAAATATGCAGAATGCAAGTGACACAGATTTTGTCTCAGGACTGAAATCGGTAGCACCGAGTGGTTGCAATCGGTGGCACCAAGTTGATTCGGTTCAGCCGAAGAAATCAATCCGGTGAGACCGAGTTCAACCCAGAGAGTAACTTCTTGTCACCTCAGCCGAAGATATGCAAGGAATCAACTGAATGATTTGCAATGAATTGGATGCAGGGAAATGCAGAAAATAACAAAGAAAAGAATAGAAATCTAGATGAAGTTTTTTTGAAAGGGGAACTAGCATGCATGAGACAAATGCAAGAGCACAAAGAAACAACGGAGAACTTCATCTAGAATTGGTCGGCGACAAAGTCACCTATGTTAGAGCATATTGACTAAGGAGTCAAGTGAAGACACTTGATCATAGGTCATACTCATTGTTTAAGCTCAAAATGAGGTTGCCATTTTTCATTTAAGCATTTTGATGTATTCTCATCTTGTTGAGTTGCTTTGACCCATGTCTTGGGGTTAAGCTTCTCTAAGATGGAATGGCATACCTTGGGTGGTGGTGATGAACTTGGTCATGTAGTTGAACTTGTGTAGGGTGCTCAAGTTGACGTAGATCATCACGAGTTGGGAGCACCACTTGTGGTTGAAGTTCATCTTCCTGCATGGGTTAGTCTTGCAAGGAAGAGCACTTGTGTATCCAAGATGACAATCATGAAATTTTGATATATGGAATTTTTCAAAGGATATATTGAATGGATTCGTGCTTCCTTGTCTTCATCCACCATTGTAGAGACTTGGAGATGTAGAGATTGCTTAAAATGTGATTGAGCTGCAATCTCATAGAGTTGGGCTTATCCAAGTACCTACAAGGGTTAGATAGCATGCAAGAGTACAAGAGTATCAAGGACATATGATCATCATCATAAGAGAATGGTGAAGGATTAGTCATAGTAAGGCTCATGCCTTGCATGCATCCACATGGAGTTTCTACTCCAAATTTGAGGCATCAATGATGTTCAATTCACCTCTCAACCCGCAAAACACTTTCTCATCAAGTGGTTTAGTGAATATATCCGCCAATTGCTTGTCGGTATGAACATGCTTAAGTTTGATATCTCCCTTAGCAACATGATCTCGAATGAAATGATGATGAACTTCAATATGCTTAGTTCGAGAATGTTGTACGGGATTATGAGAAATATTAATAGCACTCTCATTGTCGCAAAGCAATGGAACATGTTTCACATATATCCCATAGTATTTAAGAGTTTGGGTCATCCAAAGTAATTGAGCACAACATGAACCAGCGGCAATGTACTCTGCTTCAGCGGTGGATAAGGATACTAAGTTTTGTTTCTTGGAGGACCAAGACACAAGATATCTACCAAGAAATTGACAAGTACCCGAAGTGGACTTTCTATCAACTTTTTCACCGGAATAGTCCGAGTCGGAGTAGCCAACAAGATCAAAAGAAGACCTCTTAGGATAACAAATGCAAAAATTTGGTGTATGTATTAAGTATCTCACTATCCTTTTCACAGCCTTAAGATGACACTCTTTGGGGGCTACTTGATATCATGCACACATGCACACACTTAGCATGATATCGGGACGGGAGGCACATAGATATAACAATGAACCAATCATAGAGCGGTAAACCTTTTGGTCAACCGGTTCGCCATCCTTTGTCAAGTCAAGATGTCCACTAGTAGGCATGGGAGTATTCATACCTTTGCATTCTTGCATGTTGAACTTCTTGAATAAGTCCTTAGTATACTTCGTTTGAGAGATAAAGGTTGCCTCCTTAGTTTTCTTGATTTGCAAACCAACAAAGAACTTGAGTTCACTCATCATAGACATCTCAAACTTCTCCGACATAAGCTTCCCAAACTTCTCACTAAAATGTGGCTTAGTTGATCGAAATATGATATGATCAACATAAATTTGGCACGCAAATAATTCTCCATTAACACTTTTGGTAAAGAGTGTAGAATCAATTTTACCAATTTCGAACCCTTTATCAAGAATAAACTTAGTCAAGCATTTATACCAAGCTCTAGGAGCTTGCTTAAGACCATAAAGAGCTTTGTGAAGTTTGTAAACATGGTCGGTTTCTTAGGATTAACAAAGCCGGGAGGTTGTTTAACATAAACTTCCTCCTCAATTTCACCATTGAGAAAAGCACTTTTGATGTCCATTTGATATAAGGTAATGTCATGATGATTGGCATAAGCAAGTAAGACGCGAATGGACTCAAGTCTAGCAACGGGGGCATAAGTCTCACCATAATCCATACCTTCGACTTGAGTGTAGCCTTGAGCAACGAGACGAGCCTTGTTGCGTACAACTTGTCCATCTTCATCTTGCTAGTTGCGAAACACCCATTTGGTTCCAATGACATTGTGCTTCTCAACCAACGTCCATACTTGGTTCCTCTCAAAGTTGTGTACATCTTCGTGCATGGCATTTATCCAATCCGGATATTCTAATGCTTATTCAACCTTCATAGGTTCAATGCTAGAAATGAATGAGTAATGTTCACAAAAGTTAGCCTAATGAGTTTTAGAGCGAGTAATTCTCCCAGTTTGAATGTCATCAAAGATTTGTTCGACGGGATGATCTCTTGAGACTCTTGCTCCAACTCGTGATAGCTTTTGTTTGGGTCGGGGTGGAACATCCTCTTCATTGTCTTGTTCTTCTTCTTGTCTTTCTTCGTTGTTGTTGGCGTGGTATTTCTCCCGTGGAGGTGGAGAACGAGGTCGTTGAGGTTCATCTTGTTGTACACCCTCGTTCTCATCGTCTTGACGTGTCCTACTTGTGTATGCCTCCAAGTCAACTCGTGGTTCACCTTGGCGTCAGGTTGAGGCTTCCACTTGGAAAGACGAGGTACTCTCCTTCACCTCCGTTGGGCGAATCTTGCCAATAGACAAGTCTTGGATTGCTTCCGAAGGATCTTTGTCATCTACATCAATTGGCGATTGCTCTACTTGCGAGCTGTTAGATTCATCAAACTTCACATCTACCGTCTCTTCAACCTTTCGGGTGAAATTGTTGTAGATACGGTAAGTGTGTGAGTTTGAGCCATAACCGAGTAGGAAACCTTCATGAGACTTAGGAGCAAATTTCGAATGACGATGCTTGTCAAGAATGTAACACTTTGAGCCGAATACCCGAAAGTATCCAACTTGGGGTTTGTTACCGGTGAGGAGCTCGTATGCCGTCTTGCCGAGTAGCTTGTGAAGATATAGACGATTTATTGCATGACAAGCTATCTCAAGGCTTCTGCCCAAAAGTCTTTTGGCATCTTGTACTCATCAAGCATCATTCTCGCCATTTCGATGAGCGTCCGGTTCTTCCTCTCAACAACTCCATTTTATTGAGGTGTGTACGTAGCTGAGAACTCAGGTGAGATCCCTTTTTTGTCAAGAAAGGTGTTCACATTGGCGTTCTTCAACTCCGTTTCGTTGTCGCTGCGAACCTTCTTGATCTTCACTTCAAATTGGTTTTGGGCCTTCCTAGCAAAGTTTTTGAAGATCTTTTGAACCTGCGATTTATCATCGAGAAAGAACACCCACGTAAATCTTGAAAAATCATCAACGATGACTAGTCCAAATGAGTTACCACCGAGACTTTTATAGTTGTTGGGACCGAAAAGATCCATGTGAAGTAGCTCGAGCGGTCTTCTCGTGGTCATGATGTTGTTCACGGGGTGGCTTCCTCCAACCTATTTTCCTGCTTGGCAAGCGCTGCAAAGTCTATCCTTATCAAATATGACATCTTTAACACTAAGGATATGATCACCTTTAATAAGCTTATCAAGGTTTCGCATGCCCACATGACCTAACCGTCTATGCCCCAACCAGCCTTTGGAAGGTTTAGCAATTAAGCAAGTTCTAGGTTGAGACTTTTTAGTGAAATCAACAATGTATAAATCACCTCTACGTATGCCGGTAAAGATCATTTTATGATTATATCTTCGAAACACTTGGCAATCTACTTTAGTGAATAGGACATTGAAACCAGTCAGCTAGTCTAGATACATAAAGTAGATTATAGCCAAGAGATTCAATAAGCATAACATTTTGTATGGAGCTATCATGTGAGCTGGCCACCTTACCGAGGCCAACCACCTTACCCTTTGAGTTATCACCAAAAGTGACATACTTTTGAGGGCCGTCATTTTCAGCAAGCTCACGAAACATATCTTTATCTCCGGTCATTTGATCGGTAAATCCACTATCAAGGACCCATTCCTTTCCTCCAGCCATGTAGCCGCGAAGGTTAGCCATAAGACCAAAGTGTCTCATAAATTCTTCAAGATCAAAGTCATTATCATCATCTTCATCATAGTATCCATATTCAACATCATCTTGCAAATGATCATTTTCCTAGAGAGAGTGATTCATTAGATATATGATTTTGACAATGTTCATCTCTATGAATTCTAATAGCTTCAGAAATAATATTGCTAATGATTCCAACATATCCTTTGGCACGCATAAGATTGGTAACCTCAAATAAACAATCTCCAAACTTAGGATCATTGGGATTCATCTTATTCAAAGCAATAGACTTGTGAAGAATCTCATCTAAGTTTTTCAAGGAATAGTCAGGAAATTGTTCCTCAAGAAATCTCCATATAGTATAAGCACAATCAAGAGTTGGCAAGTGACCAATCAAATTTCTAGGCAATCCTCTAATGATAAGATTGATAGTTCTAAGATTGCGAATCATGTCAAGAGACTCATCATTGGTAGGATGCAAGGGATCAACAAGGGGTTCACAAGGAGTAGTAATGTGCTTGTCCAAGTGATATTCATGAAAAATTCCAAGCATCTCATTTTTTCACTCACTAAAGAACTCTCCATCAAGCATAGGCACTCTACGTTTAAGACTCCCCAACTAGACTCATCCATCTTCCTCCAATGGTGATTAAACCAAACCAATGAGACCAAAGCTCTGATACCAATTGAAAGGATCGAAAAGAGATGTATAGAGGGGGGGGGGGCTGATTAGACCCTCAACAAACAAAGTTGGTAGGTTTTAAGTTTTTCAATTTGAGGTGGTAGATTAACACAATTTCAAGCATACATAATACATTCAAGCAAGCATGCAAAGAGTATATGAGCAGCGGAAAGTAAAGCATGCAACTTGCAAGAAAGTAAAGGGTTGGGATTGGAGTGTGCAAACGCAATTGGAGACACGGAGATTTTTGGCATGGTTCCGATAGGTGGTGCTATCGTACATCCACGTTGATGGAGACTTCAACCCACAGAGGGTAACGGCTGCGCGAGTCCACGGAGGGCTCCACCCATGAAGGGTCCACGAAGAAGCAACCTTGTCTATCCCATCATGGCCATCACCCACGAAGGACTTGCCTCACTAGGGTAGATCTTCACGAAGTAGGCGATCTCCTTGCCCTTACAAACTCCTTGGTTCAACTCCACAATCTTGACGGAGGCTCCCAAGTGACACCTAACCAATCTAGGAGACACCACTCTCCAAAAGGTAATACATGGTGTGTTGCTGATGAACTCCTTGATCTTGTGCTCCAAATGATAGTCTCCCCAACACTCAACTCTCTCTCACAGATTTGGCTATGGTGGAAAGATGATTTGAGTGGAAAGCAACTTGGGGAAGGCTAGAGATCAAGATTCATATGGTAGGATTGGAATATCTTGGTCTCAACACATGAGTAGGTGATTCTCTCTCAGAAAATGAGTAGTGGAAGTGTAGGTACATTCTGATGGCTCTCCGCACAAATGAGGAATTGGTGGAGGGGTATATGTAGCCTCCACACAAAATCTAGCCGTTACACACAGATTCCCAAACTAGGTTGGACCGAATCAACAAACTCGGTCAGACCGATTTAGGTCAAAATATGAACGTTAGGATTTTCGGTGGGACTGATGTGCAGGGGTTAGAGTAAAACCTCAACTCGGTTTGACTGATTACCCAAACTCGGTGAGATCGATTTTGGTAATAAGTAAATAGAGGATTGGTCAAACAAACTCGGTGGGACCGACTGAACAAACCCGGTTAGACCGAAAATGTTGCAATAGCTCACAGAGAGTTTGGAAGCCCATCTTAGTGAGACCGAGATTCCATCAGTGAGACTGAAGTGACTAGGGTTTGGCAGTGGCTAAAAAAGATGAAACTCGGTGGCACTGGATAAAAAAATTCGGTGGGGTCGAGTTTGACATTTAGGTTTGGGACATATGTGGGTGTGGGAAAGTGGCTGAGAGTTTTGGAGCATATCACTAAGCACTTTGAGCAAGCAAGTCATTGAGTAACACCTCATCCCCTTTTAATAGTATTGACTTTCCTATGGACTCAATGTGATCTTGGATCACTAAAATAATAAATGTAGAGTCTTGATATTTTGCCAATATTTGTCCTTAGCATCTTGAAGGGGCTCCTCATCCTCTTGTCCATGTCCATGCCACTCCAATGTTGAACTTATCTGAAATGCACTAGGTAGAAGTATTAGTCCAACAAGAGATATGTTGTCATGAATAACCAAAATCACCCAGGGAGCACTTGTGCTTTCACAACTATAAAAGGAGGCCAAGCTAATTAAATTATATTAGGGTTGGATTCTAAGAAGGTTAGACCCTCAAAAGGTGGAACACCCACATACCATAGTGCGTTTCCTCGTCCCGGCAAGCCCCGACAACGGAAAGCGCTTCTTGTTGTTAGAAGGGAGAGAGAGGATTGGTGGAATAGTTCGTTGTATTGATTGAGCCTCATGGGCGTATATATAGTGAGTACATGACCTGCTTGGCGTACAAGACAAGGTAGAGATAAATCCTATACTTCCTAATAGTCATGATACTCAACATCCCCTCGCAGTCACAATGGTAGCAAGCAGACGATGAGACTGGAGAAGAATCCAAAGACAAGCCGACGGACACTCCCCCACAGTCGTAACGGTCGACGCATTGCAGAAGTTGTGGCTGGAGTGAAAGCCGATGAGGTTTCTCAAGCAAGGCGATAGCCCTTTGTGCCGATGTCGAGGTAGCCGAGAGCGTAGGATGGTGTAGTCGTGGTCGAGGTAGCCGTGTGAGGGACATCGTGGTTGATGTCGAGTCAGGGTGCCCGGTATCGAGGTAGTCGTCGTGGACCGGGAAGAAGAGCGGAGGTGGCGGCCTGAGGAGGCGGCAGCTAGGTCAGAAGCGCGATGACAGTGCTCAAAGTAGGCGATGAAGAACCCGACAGCGTGACGAAGAACGGCACGGACAGTGGCGTTCCAACGCCTAGAAAGATGGCACGGCGCATACCACACAGGAGTCGACGTGAGTGGACGATGAAGTGGATCATGTGCCGCGGTGCCACGGCCTAAAAGTGCGACGCAGTGGCTATGCGCGAGTCGGGGCGACGGCGGGGAAGACCTCAGGGCGGTGGCATGGACCGCGTGCCACGCTCGCTATGACCCGATGGGTGGCGTAGTAGTAGCGCGAAGGTCAGTGCAGCCATGGGGACAGCCTGGAACGGATGGCCTTGGGGCGGCGATGGACAGTGGGCCGCGGCACTACGGCCCAAATGGGCAATGTAGTGATGCTACCTCTTGATCTTGCATTGGTTTTCCTTGAAGAGGAAAGGGTGATGCAGCAAAGTAGCGTAAGTATTCCCCTCAATTTTGAGAACCAAGGTATCAATCCAGTAGGAGATGACGAACAAGTCACTGAATACCTGCACAAACAATCAAGAACTTGCAACCAACACGATAAAGGGGTTGTCAATCCCTTCACGATCACTCGCAAAAGTGAAAACTGATAAAGACAATAAAGTAAATATTTTTGGTATTTTTGATATATAGATTGGAAAGTAAAGATTGCAAAACAGTAAACGAGATTCAACAATATGGAAAAGAGACTTTAATATAATGGAGAAGAGACCCGGGGGCCATAGGTTTCACTAGCGGCTTCTCTCGAGATAGCATGTATTACGGTGGGTGAACAAATTACTACTGAGCAATTGATAGAAAAGTGCATAATTATGATGATATCTAAGGCAATGATCATGGACATAGGCATAACTTCCATGTCAAGTAGACCAAACGATTCTGCATCTACTACTATTACTCCACACATCGACCGCTATCTAGCATGCATCTAGAGTATTAAGTTCATAAGAACAGAGTAACACATTAAGCAAGATGACATGATGTAGAGGGATAAACTCAAGCAATATGATATAAACCCCATCTTTTTATCCTCGATGGCAACAATACAATACGTGCCTTGCTGCCCCTACTATTGGGGATATAACCATTAGGTATGACCCACCTAGGAGGGGCCGGGTTATACCTATGGCGATTCATCATATGAAGCCCATGAGGATATTGGATGGCGGTTTAGTTAAGGGCCCAAGGCCCAAAGGCGACTTAAGGCCCGTAGGGGCAAACCGCCATATATGTAAAGACTTGTATTGTAAGGCATGTAAAGATAGTCACCGAGCCGGACACGTATCTATGAGCCGGCCAGGACTCCGTGAGCTGCTGGGCGTCAACCTGTGTAGATAAAGGGACGACCCGGCGGCGGTTCAGGACAAGAAACAACAGATCGAAAGCTAGGTCAAGCAGATTTGCTCCATGGTAATCGGGACATAAGCAATACCACCTCAAACTGGATTAGGCCTTTACCTTCACCGCAAGGGGCCAAACCAGTATAAACTCATGTGTCCTTTGTCCTGTTTAACCCCTTTAAGCTACCTAGTTGCGATGGCTCCACGACTAAGTGCTTTTGCTAGGACATCTGCCATGACCTTTCCATGACAGTTGGCGCCCACCGTGGGGCCAGCGCACGGTGGTTTCGAGTTCTTAAAGGGCAGCTTCGAAGGGCTCAAGGGATACGCTATGGGCTGGATGACCAAGAGTCATCGCGGCAAGCTCTACATCGAATATGCAGGCTGGGGCCCCGAGGACGACTCAATTGAGTACGGGTACCAGGTCCCCTTCGGCGGAATCCACGTCTTCATCGGCAAGATCGGTGAGCCGGGCCCTGAGCCGGACATCTGCACCGACATCATCGAGACGGATCAGCGTGCGAGACCCGCCCGAGCTCAGCCCGCCATGAAATGTGCCTTCGTGGGATGTATCCATGGAGCAGAATTTGATGAAGGATCTATGTCTGGCGGTGAGACGGCCATCTACTCTGATGGTGAGTTGTCCACGGGCGAGTCTACTTTGTTGTATCAACTGCAAGATGGTGGGCTTGGGGGCTATTCCGATGGTGACAGTATTCCGGACCCCTATGAGCCGCCAAATAGAGTCGGGATCTTCATGGTTGGTACCCAGCCTGGGCAAAATTCTTCAACTGCAGCGGCGATGACCTCCAGGTCAGCGCGGTGATGGCAGCCGGGGTAGGAGGCCGTGCGCGCTCGCCGGCTTAGGTTTTGATGGCTTTAATGGATAAATTGACGGCTCTATTAACAACAGTGGTCAACCCGGTGAATCAAGCTTAGCATGATGCGGAGGTGGCAAAGTTACATGATGAGGTAGCACTAGCCAAGGAAGACCTGGTGGTAGAGGACATCAGGATAGCCGCGGAACGGGCTGCTTTGGATGCTTAGGCCCAACGGATTCAGTCAGAGGCTTTCCAGCTTACGATGGATCAAAACGCTTCAAATGAAATCATGAGGCACTACAAAAAAAGACACATCCGTGACATTTTGGGCCGAACAATTTTTTTTCCTGTCATACTTATGACACTTCTATGACGATAATTGTGACAAAACCCGGTATCATCATAGATGTGGTGGGCTCCTACTTCTATGACAAAAAATCATGACAGAAAATGGGCTTTTCGTCCTGGGCGGGCCGGAGACGCAGCTGCATGACATTCTTTGGGCCGTCCATGACGGAAAAAACCGTGGTAGAAGCGAGGGCGAGGAAAATTTTGGCGAGTTCCCGGTTACGGTGGGAGGTCGGGGGCCGAGCGATGCGCGTTTCTCTCGTGCACGTACGCGCGTGTGTGCGAGGCGTTGGCTCTAACTGAACCCGAGCGAGGTGTTGGGCTCTAACTGAACCCGAGCGATTGCACTGCAGGCTACGCATTACTGAACCCGAGCGATTGATCGACGGCTGTTAACTGAACCCAATCGAGTGATTCCTTCACTACTGCTGCTAACTGAAGCCGATCGATGCTGCCTCTGGATGAACAGTGAGC
>NC_041391.1:184113850-184136203 GCF_002162155.2 Triticum dicoccoides | reverse complement strand
CGTTGCTTCTGGATGAATAGGACCCCGATCGATCGAGCCGGTTGGGGCTGGATGACCAGGACCCCGTGGAGGGCTGGATGAACAGGACGACCCCGTGGAGGGCTGGGTGAATAGTAGACGGTAGAGGGGTGCCCGTGGAGGGGTGGTTGAACAGTAGCCGGTGGAGTAGCGCGCGACGGAGGCTGGATGAACAGGAGCCCGTGGAGGCTGGAGGAGGTCGACAGTAGCCCATGGAGGCTGGAGGAGGTCGACGGTGGAGATGAACAGTATCCCATGGAGTCCTGTTTTGCGGTACGCCACACCCCTCCCGATGAACAGGACCCCTGTTTTGACCGTAGCGCTCCAACACAAGTCTGTTTCGTTCGTTTTGTGGTACGCCACACCCCTCTCGATCAACAGGACCCCCGTTTTGACCGTAGGAGGTCCATTTCCTCCGTTTTGCGGTATGCCAGACCCCTCCTGATGAACATGATTCCGTTTCGAACGTGGCCGGTCGAACACAAGGCCGTTTCCTCCGTTCTGCGGTACGCCAGGCCTCGTTTCCATCGCCTGTTCCATCCAAGCTGGTTGGCTCCTACGCGTTTCGTTGCCTCCCGATGAACACGACGCATTCTGTTGCCTCCTGATGAACATGACGCATTCCGTTGCCTCCCCATGAACACGACGACGATGTAGTTTCTCCCTTCTGACCCAGCCATGTACACGAGCCCTGGCCGTACGTATGCGCGAGTAGGCGTTCGAGACCCCGCCCATATGTACACATACATGGCCGTATTTTCTTTCTTGCACACTGGCTGCTGTACGTACGTGTACATGCTACGTGCGCGCCTCTACTACGACACGTGCGTGCCTCTACATCCACCAGTATGTACGTACACGTTCGCGACCAGAATGACAACGCTACATACGCTTCGACCAGGTGGGTCCCAACTGTCAGGCACTTCCTTGTGTGCGAAGATGTAGCTGGTGGGTCCCAGCAGTCAGGGGGGCGAATCATTTTTTTTCGGACGCACTTCCTTTCGTGCGAAGATGTAGCTAGTGGGTCCCAGCAGTCAGGGGGGCGAATCGTTTTTTCCCAGACGCACTTCCTTGTGTGCGAAGATGTAGCTGGTGGGTCCCAGCAGTCAAGGGGGAAACATTTTTTTCATGAAATACAGTGGCCCATCCGATGGGTCCTAGCTGTTAGGTGGAGGAATCATTATTTTCCGCGTAATAAGGAGTTACTTCCATGCTGCGTCCGTGGACCCAGCTGTCAGCCTCTCCACGTACAGTCCACGTCCGATGGAAGTCGTTCCTTGACCACGTTGACCACGCCGCGCCGAGAGCACCACGGTAGTGGACGACGGCGAGGCCTAGGAAGGGGATGATGCATAGATGGGGAAGACGCGGAAGTGGATGCCCACGCGGAGAGGAGTACGAGGGTTCACTGGTTCGGCTGCGGTGTGAGGCTGCCGTCGCCGCAGAATAACAGGGGGTGTGGGTGAGTGGAGGGATGGCCTGGCCAGCGGTGGGAGTAGTAGGGCGCGGTGAGGCCTCCGCGGCAGCACAGCCGGCCATGGGAGGCAGGAGCAGGCGGCACGACCGGCGCTGCTTTGGGCGGCTGGAGCAAGAAGACTGGAGGTTGAAGTAGCACAACGGTCGTTGGATGGACATCGTACGGTCACTGCAGCTAGAATCGTTTATATTGACTAAGTTGACAAAGCCCTTGGTACGTCAACTTAGTAGGCCCACAGGTCAGCTTCCGAAACTGTGCGCCCCAGATGTCAGGGGGAGGAATCATTTTTTGGGCGGGTGAAGCTAGAAAGTCCAATATTGAAGAAGAATCACGGCATCCATTGGATGGACATCCAACGACCACTACTGCTATAACTGTGTGTTGACTATAAGTTGACAAAGCCTTGCATACGCGTCAACTCTTTTTTTTATGGGACTCGTCAACTTAGCAAGGCCACAAGTGTGTGGCAGAGAACTTATAGCCCATTTGAGATTTGTAAGAATGTGCAGCCCATTTTTGGATTCTAATGGAATTTACTACAACCCATTTACACTTTGTTAAAAGTACAACCCATTTCAACCAACCGTTCAAAATAGAATTCAATAAAATTTCTCACATTTTGATGGGATCCAAAATATTTTTATCCCAAAATTTCTAGTCTGATTAAATACAATTTCAATATAAATTTATATTATGTAAAAATCCAGCAAAACATTGCGCTCGCAACAATTAACGAAATTAAAGTTTTCATATCCAAAAATAATATTTCTAAAGTACGTGTTTGGTGCATTTTTTATAGTTAATGCCCAGTTTTTATAATTACATCCCATTTATTATTTCTTAAATCCTATTTTCTTGTTAAGCCTAATGCATCCCTCCTAGGAAAGATTTGCAGCCCAGCGGGGCGGAGAATAACAACTTGACCTTGCTTGGGTATTCCTAAAAAAAGTATAGCTGGGCTAGCCATGTTCAGCTTGAAAAAAATTAATATCTGGGCTGGATATCTGGTCTGGGCTAGACGGGCCACAGCCCGCCCAGTTAATACCTGCAGCGATGTTTTCGTTGTTGTTCAGAGAAGAAAAATTAATATCTGGGCTAAACATTGAAAAACTCTGCAGTGCTCACACCTCAAAAACACAAATACTGCTCGAGCTGCTTGGTCCCAGCTGTCGGCCACTTCTTGTGCAATTCTCTCGTTTATTGACTACATAGATTGACAATGGTGTGGGACCGTGATGTTAGGAAACCAAGAGGAAGCAAAAAAAATTATATATATATATTCCTACTAATAAAGCAAGGTGCGTTTCTCCAATATTTTCATCCGTTCACTGCCAATTTTTTTCTATCCGAGGTGGTACTAAATTTTTGTTCGTCTCTACACTAGAAAAGACAAAAAAATTGTCCAGAATTCCGCAATTGGGCCAGGCGCACTCCAGCCCAACAAAGCCAACCCAGTAATTATCATGCCCATGCGTTGGGAGGACCTTATTTGTCGCACGTGGCGACTAATAGTTGAAGGTACTGACAGGTCGCCCAAGACTGGGCCGGTCCGTTTTTATTTGTCTAGTGTTCTGTTTCTATTTGGTTTTAATTTTCCCCTTCTTTATTTTTATTTTTCCGTGAAATAAGAATATACAAAATATAATCGAAATTTCAATTTTTGTTTAAATATTCAAAAAACCAGCATTACAAATTTTTATTCCTGTTTTGAAAAATATTAGAAATTTAAAAATACCTGGTTTCGGAATTTCGTCAACATTTTAAAAATGTTGCCATTTAAAAAAATCAGAAAAGTTGGAGATTTTTTTATAAAATTAATATTTTTTAAAATGTTCCATATTCAAAAAATATTCCTATTTTAGTGAAAATTTAACAAAAACAAAATAATGTTTGCTTCCAAGAAAACATTTTTTAAAATTATTTTGAATGTTCCCATACAATGAAGCTGATGAGCCATACAATGAAGCTATGGGAGAGAGTCATTGAGCACCACTTAAGAAGAATGACAAGCGTGACCAAAAACCAGTTTGGTTTCATGCCTGGGAGGTCGACCATGGAAGCCATTTTCTTGGTACGACAGCTTATGGAGAGATATAGGGAGCAAAAGAAGGACTTGCATATGGTGTTCATTGACTTGGAGAAGGCCTATGATAAGATACCGTGGAATGTCATGTGGTGGGCCTTGGAGAAACACAAAGTCCCAGCAAAGTACATTACCCACATCAAGGACATGTACGATAATGTTGTGACAAGTGTTCGAACAAGTGATGTCGACACTGATGACTTCCCGATTAAGATAGGACTGCATCAGGGGTCAGCTTTGAGCCCTTATATTTTTGCATTGGTGATGGATGAGCTCACAAGGGTTATACAAGTAGATATCCCATGGTGTATGCTCTTTGCGGATGATGTGGTGCTAGTTGACAATAGTCGGGCGGGGGTAAATAGGAAGTTAGAGTTATGGAGACAAACCTTGGAATCGAAAGGGTTTAGGCTTAGTAGGACTAAAACCGAGTACATGATGTGCAGTTTCAGTACTACTAGGTCTGAGGAGGAGGAGGTTAGCCTTGATGGTCAGGTGGTACCTCAGAAGGACACCTTTCGGTACTTGGGGTCAATGCTGCAGGAGGATGGGGGTATTGATGAAGATGTGAACCATCCGATCAAAGCCGGATGGATGAAGTGGCGGCAAGCTTCTGGCATTCTCTGTGACAAGAGAGTGCCACAAAAGCTAAAAGGAAAGTTCTACAGGATAACGGTTCGACCCGCAATGTTGTATGGCGCTGAGTGTTGGCCTACTAAAAGGCGACATGTTCAACAGTTAGGTGTGGCGGAGATGCATATGTTGAGATGGATGTGTGGCCACACAAGGAAGGATTGAGTCCGGAATGATGATATACGAGATAGAGTTGGGGTAGCACCAATTGAAGAGAAGCTTGTCCAACATCATCTGAGATGGTTTGGGCATATCCAGCGCAGGCCTCCAGAAGCTCCAGTGCATAGCGGACGGCTAAAGCGTGCAGAGAATGTCAAGAGAGGGCGGGGTAGACCGAATTTGACATGGGAGGAGTCCGTTCAGAGAGACCTGAAGGATTGGAGTATCATCGAAGAGCTAGCTATGGACAGGGGTGCATGGAAGCTTGCTATCCATGTGCCAGAGCCATGAGTTGGTTGCGAGATCTTATGGGTTTCACCTCTAGCCTACCCCAACTTGCTTGGGACTAAAGGCTTTATTGTTGTTGTTGTTGTTATTTTGAATGTTCCCATTTTCAAAAAAAATCAATAATGTTGTGTTTTATAAAAGGTTCATTATTTCAAAATAAAATATACGATTTCAATTACTATTCCCATTTCTAATTTTGCTTTTTTCAAAAATTATATTTAATTTTCGAAAAAATGTTCACATTTTTTAAACTGTCCGGGCTTTGAAAAAAGTTAACGTTTCGAAGAATATTTGGCAGTTCATATTTCTTTGAATGTTCAAAAAATAAAAAAAATAAATCAATCTGAAGCTATCGTATTCTCGTAAATATTTGCGATGGACATTGGTTAGCAGCGCTCGTTTGTTTATCCTGGTTGGATATAAGTTAAAAAGATTATGGACATGTGCCAATAAAAGAGAAAATATTGATTGGCTCTAATTTAAAAATTTTTTGGATACACGAGCGCTAAAATAATCAAAGAGAATAAACCGTGATAATGAAGGGACATTCATGCCTGATTATTCTTATGAAGCATGATTTATGCGATGCAATTAGTAATCCATCAGGTTACGCCGTCGTAGGAGAGTGGTCCAAACAACCGTGTCCCGAAGGTCGTCACACATCCACCAAATGAGGAGGCATGCACAACCCCGAGATGGAGGCGGACGCAAAAGAAAAAGGCATGAGTTGGGTGCTCGCCACTACGCCTACCAACCTTCCACTATCAAGATTTCACGGGCCAAATATGTCCAATGAGAAGACTGCAACTCGTTGCTCTGTCACCTATCGTTGTGGAGATCGTTTTTTTGTGGACACATCGATTATCTCTCTCGTTGCAACGCACATGCATATGTGCTAGTATATATAAAATAAGGAGGCACTTGCGTACGTGAGGCTATGGCCCTGGTGGGTCCCCATTGTCATCCTCTCCAAGTAAAGTCATCTCCTCGCCCGCGCGCGCTTCTCACCCGAAACAGTCAGCGCCGCCTGCCCCGCTTCCCGGTGTAGGCGATTGCTCCGCCTTCAAATGACACAAGTGCCGTCCGTCCGTCCATCTGCCGCCCACATTAATGATACACGGTTGCCGAGGCGGCTACTCTGGCGCCACATGTCCGTCCCTCCGCCGCCTACCGTTGCTATATAAACTGCTACGCTGGCCATAGTCGCAGTCATCCGCATCCGTTCCCTTTCTCCTGTCCACACCACTACTGCCCACCATGGCTTCCTCATGCTCCAGCACTCTTCGGGACGGGCGGACGACGGACCACAAGGAGATGGCAGCCATTGCTGCCGACCGGCTGGCCGACAGGCAGCCGGAGGATGACGACGTCCCAATGAAGAACATGGTAGTCGAGGATTCGGCGCCAACCCCCTCCTCCGCGCCATCCTCGCCGATGCATTGCACCATGACCATCGGCGAGGCCCGTGCCCAATATATGGACACGGTGAGGCAGATGCGTGAGGAGCAGTTCCGGGAGGCGCAGGCCGACGCCACCTACAACCACCATCTCCTACAGGAGCACCTGCAGGCGAAGGAGCAGATCGCCGCGGAGCGGGTGGAGCAGGAGGCGCTGCTCGACTTGTACCGCTCCGCCCGCAAGGGCCGCCTCGAGCACTGGCGGTACCTCATGCGGGTGGCGGCGGCTGCGGCCGCCTACAAAGAGGGCGATGAAGATGGCAAGGCGTTGTTTGGCGAGACCGAGGATGAGGCAGAGCATAATGTCGGCTCTGAGGAGTGCCCCGCTCTGCTGGCGTCGACGAGGCCCTGCTCCGCCGAGGCCCCGCGGCACCAACAACGAGGCAAAGGACACCGCCGGCTCCGCCGAGGCCCCGCCCCACCAACAACGAGGCAGAGGACATCACCGGCTCAGCCGAGGCCTCACCCTGCCGACAACGAGGGGGAGGATTTCCACCGCTCCGCCGAGGCGCTGCCCGCCGCACTACTAGGAAAAGGCATGCTAGTGGCGCACCAGTTTTGCCTTCTAATGCGCACTACTGGTGCGCCACTAGTGTCGAATTTCGGGTTCCGGCAGACCCTCAAGGTTCAAACTCTGGGGTGTGCACGGAGATCACACCCCCTGCCTACCCGTGTCTCGTCGCCTCACAAGGATCTAAAACTACACGAAGAAAAACACAAGGGACACGGGATTTATACTGGTTCAGGACACCATTGTGGTGTAATACCCTACTCCAGTGTGTGGTGTGGTGGATTGCCTCTGGGGATGATGATGAACAGTACAAGGAAGAACAGCCTCGCGAGGGTCTGTTCTCGGCTGGGGCGATGAACTGCTAGGGGAGTTCAGTCGCCTCTCTCTCTATCTCCAGATGCCGATCCGGATCCCCCTACCCTATGGGTGGCTAGTCCTATTTATAGGTGGAGGCCTTGGGCCTCTTCCCAAATATTGAGCGGGAAGGGCGCCAACAATTGGCCATTTGAAGGGGAACATCTAGTACACTTATCCTGACTAAAGTTGGTCCTCGCTTGCCAAAGACCCTGACGATGATGCCGGCTTGGGCTCCAGGATGACCTCCATTCTGCCGTCCTGCTGGTCTTGGTCTTGTTGCACCGAAATGGTTGCCTTTGCTTGATACTCTCGCCTGCGCTTGCCCCCTTTGCACCAAAGAGGAAACAAGGACTCTACGCAGGCCGGCGCCCGCCTGGCACCCGCCTGGCCTTGGTCTTCATGGCTTGTGTCACGAGCACCTTGCGAGGTACCCCGCCTTGATCTCTCTACCTCCTCATGAGCCAGCCTGACGAGGCCGTGCCCGAGGAAGCCTTCTGTCATCCGCCCCGCGAGGCTTGGCCCCTCGCGAGGGTCTTGAGCTTGCGTTGATGAAGATGGGTTGTACTGGGCCACTCCTTGAGCCACGCCGTAGGCCGCAGGCAGGCAAGTCTGGGTACCCCCATTCCCAGAACACCGACAGTAGCCCCCGGGCCCAAGGCGCGCCTGGACTTGGCTTAGCAGAGAACCGAAGGGGCAAGTGCGAATTGCCACGGGCCCCAATAGCCTGCGGTCTTGGGCTCCGCGTGGCGGTTGATTGGACGTGGGCGTCCTGGCTCCCCCACGACACCTCGGCAACTGCACGAATTGACAAGTCCCTGCATGCAAAACGGGCCATGATTACCTGTGATCGTGGAGGCCGGCGGTTGGCCTCCCTCAGCTATATGTGCGGAACGGCACGAGCCCTTCCAGTTCACCCCTTCTTGCTAATCCCCTTCTCCTGCGCGAAAAGAATGTAATCCGGTGCCCCACGGGGCGTGCTGAACTGTCACTGTTTAATTGGTGCACTGTTTCTACTGTCTATGTGCTATGTTTTCGTTCTGCATGTCTATGCGTGGAAATTACTTATCTTGGGGGGAGCTCGTCGCGGTCCTCGCCTCCCGAGGTTAGGGCCTCGTCCTGCGCCTTGTGTCCTGCAGAGTTTAGTCAGCAAGGGGTAGTCTCCAGCCTCGGTAGCGAGGGCAACCATCCCAAGCCCCGTGATCATGTCGCGATGCCCATGGGGCACGGAATGGGAGGGGTGCTCCCGCAACGGACTCGGACAGGGAAGTTCCAAACCACTAGGCAGAAAAACACTCGCAAGGGTGCCCGTGCTCCTCCCTCGTGAGACTTTGCGTGAGAGAAAAGGAAACAAATAAGAAAAAAGGACGAAGGGTCGCGAGCTCGAAACGGCAACATCCTTAGAAAAACTTCAAATAGAAACAAACAAGCCAACTGCGGAAAGCAAATGAAAGAAGCCGCGTTCGGCACCTAGTCTAGTCTTTGACATCTTCTCACCAGCGCGGAGCTAAGTGCTGCCACTGGGCATGGGCGGGAGCCCCCGAGGCCCGAGGGCGGCTCTCCGGAGACTCCGGGCGTGTACAACCCCACTCATTATTACGTGAGAGTGTCATGGGCGGCGAGCTTCACAGGCGTTTGCCTTCTTCACAGGCACCGGGTCTTTTCCAAAACGCGGCTACTTCACAGGCATTCGCCTTCTTCACACGCACCGGGCCTTTTCCAAAACGCGGCTACTTCACAGGCATTCGCCTTCTTCACAGGCACCGGGCCTTTTCCAAAATGCGGCTACTTCACAGGCATTCGCCTTCTTCACAGGCACCGGGCCTTTTCCAAAACGTGGCTACTTCACAGGCATTCGCCTTCTTCACAGGCACCGGGCCTTTTTCATGGGTAAAATCTTTGGAGATGTTGGATGTTCCATGCGTACTTGATGGGCACCCCCTCCTGGGTTTCCAAGCGTGCGGAGCCAGGCCTGGAAACATGAACAACCTTAAACGGGCCCTCCCACATGGGAGAGAGCTTGTGCAGTCCCTCCCTAGAGAGAACCCGTCTGAGCACGAGATCCCCTACCTCAAGAGTCCTAGGGCGGATGTTGCAGCAGTGGTATCGGCGCAGTGCTTGTTGGTACTTTGCTGCCCGCAGTGCGGCTTCTCGGTGATGTTCCTCCCCCAGCACGAGATCCATCCCCCGCATGGCATCCTGCTGCGCTTCATCAAACGCCAGGACCCGCGCGGAACGACGTCTGACCTCGTGAGGGAGGATGGCTTTAGCTCCATAAACCAAAAAGAATGGGGTCTCGCCAGTCGGCTTGGTTGCGGTCGTGCGGATTGACCATAGCACAGACTGGAGCTCGTCGTGCCAGCCCTTCCGCAGGCTTCCAGCTTCTTCTTGAAGGTCTTGGTTTTGAGGCCCCTCAAGACCTCCGCGTTGGCTCGCTCGGCCTGACTGTTGCTTCGTGGGTGCGCCACCGAAGCGTAGCATATATGTGTTCCAAGGTTAGCACAGTATGTTTTGAAGAGGTTACCAGTGAACTGCGAACCATTGTTGGTGATGATGCGGTTCGGCACCCTGAATCGGCTCACGAGGCCCTTGATGAATTTGACCGCGGAGCCCGCGGGGATGGTGCGGACAGCTTCCACCTCAGCCCACTTGGTGAACTTGTCCACGGCGACGTAGAGGTAGCGGTAGCCTCCTGGTGCCTGAGGGAACGGACCCAGGATATCCAGCCCCCAGACTGCGAATGGCCACGAGAGGGGTATAGTCTGCAGACCCCCCGCCGACTGATGGATCTGTTTGGCATGGAACTGACAGGCCTCGCAAGCTTTCACGAGTTCCACAGCATCATTGAGTGCCGTGGGCCAATAGAAACCGCTGCGGAATGCCTTGCCAACGAGAGTTCGTGACGACGAGTGATGCCCACAGTCCCCACCATGTATGTCTGCCAGTAGCTCCTTTCCTTGCTCCCTGGAGATGCAACGTAGGGACACATCATTCAGTTGTCTTTGGTAGAGCTCTCCATCCTTAAGGCAGTATGCCGTGGCCTGCCGTGCCACACGTTCCGCTTCCTCCTCCTTTTCCGGCAATGTGCCTCGTCTCAGGTAACTCCTGAGCTCTGTGATCCAGCACCCCTCCTGAGGCTCCAGCGCCAGGAGCAGGCGCACTCCTGAGGTCGGGCCGCAGACCGGGGCTCCTGAGGAAGGGGGCTGGGGGAGCTCCCCCCGAGGCTGCGCCGTGCTTGACAGTGATGGCATCGCCGAGGGCTTGAAGAGCCGCTCATCAAAGACACCGGGCTCCTGAGGAAGCCGCCTGGATGCCCTTTTGGCGATGTCATCAGCCTCTTGATTGGTGCTGCGGGGCACATGCTGCAACTCCAGCCCCCAGAACTGCTTCACCATCCTGCGGACTTCCGCGAGGTAGGCTTCCATGTGCTCGTCCTTCGGCTCGTATACTTTGTTGGAGAAGTTGACGAGGAGCTGCGAATCGCCCTTGATGGTGAGGCGCTTCACCCCCAGGGCGACTGCGGCTTTCAGGCCTGCTATCAGGCCTTCGTATTCTGCTATGTTATTGGAGTCCTTTTCTCCGTGCTGGAAACAGAGTTGCACGGCGTAGTAGACTTTGTCTTGAGTGGGAGATACGAGCACCGCACCTGCCCCCGCGCCGTGTCGGGAGAACACCCCGTCGAAGTACATGACCCATCCGTCCGGTGCCTCACTTCCTGGGGAGAGTGATCAATCCTCGCCAGCCTCAAGGCCTGGCGCTTCCGCCCATTCTGCCATGAAGTCCGCGAGAGCGGCCTCTTTGATGACTCTGGTTGTGCTGAACTCTATATGAAATGCTTGCAACTCGATGTTCCACTCAGCGACTCTTCCGCTGAGTTGGGGCTCCTGAGCACCCTTTCCAAGGGATATGCTGAGACGACCTTGATGAGATGGCCTTGGAAATAGTGCCGCAGCTTGCATGAGGCTACTAGCAGCGCGAGGAGGAGTTTCTGAGGCATGGGGTACCGCGCCCTCGCGTCCCGCAACACCGTGCTGACGAAGTACACAGGGTGCTCGATGAGGTGGAGAGTGCTGGCGCCCTCCAGAGGCTGGGGCGCCTCCCAAGACAATGGAGCCCCCGGCGGCTAGTCACTTAGATGAGGGGCCTCTTCTGTCCTGGGTGTGCTTCCCTGCTGTGGCTGGTCCTTCTCGGCTGCAGCCGCGGTCTCTGTGAGGCCCTCTTTGTAGTGCTTTG
Source organism: Triticum dicoccoides (assembly GCF_002162155.2). Classification (NCBI taxonomy): domain Eukaryota; kingdom Viridiplantae; phylum Streptophyta; class Magnoliopsida; order Poales; family Poaceae; genus Triticum; species Triticum dicoccoides. The sequence continues at coordinate 184,124,990 of NC_041391.1, read as the reverse complement.
CTTTAACCCGGACGGTTGCCGCGGTCTTGGTCCTACGCTCCTCCCTAACAGCCACCAGGGCTGCGCTGGCAGAGTAGGGGGTGGCCGCAAGGTAGAGCACCAGGGGCTCTTGAGGATGCAGAGCTACCATCACCGGAGGGCTGGTTAAGTACCTTTTGAGATCCTGGAATGCCTTGTCGGCCTCTTCAGTCCATTCAAAGGGGCCCTTCTTCTTCATCAGCTTGAAGAAGGGCAGCACTCGTTCCCCCAGCTTGGAGATGAAATGCCCTAGTGCGGTCACACGCCCGATGAGCTTCTGCATCTCTCTGAGGGTCTTCGGCGGGCTCATGTCCTTGACTGCTTTTACCTTTTCTGGGTTGGCCTCAATGCCTCGGTGGGATACGAGGAAACCCAGGAGCTTGCCCGAGGGGACTCCAAACACACACTTCTCCGGGTTGAGCCGCAGGTCCACTTCGTTAAGGCTCGGGAAGGTTTCCTCCAAGTCCTGTATCAGGATCTTTGCCTCCCGAGACTTCACCACAATGTCATCAACGTAAGCCTCAGCATTCCTCCCGAGCTGCCGACCCAAGGCGATGTGCATCAGCCGCTGAAAGGTTGCACCGGCATTGCGCAATCCAAACGGCATGCACGTATAGCAGTATACTCCGCACGGGGTCAGGAAAGCCGTCTTTTCTACATCTTCTACTGCCATCTTGATCTGGTGGTAGCCGGAGAAGGCATCCAGGAAGCACAACAAGTCGCACTTAGCGGTGGAGTCGACGATCTGGTCGATGCGAGGGAGCGGGAATGGATCCTGCGGGCAGGCCTTGTTGAGGTTGGTGAAGTCGACACGCATGCGTTCCTTTCCCCCCTTCTTCGACACGACAACTGGGTTAGCCAGCCAATCTGGGTAGCGGAGCTCGCGAATGACCCCTACCGCCTCCAACTTAAGGGTCTCTTGGATGATGAAAGCTTGCTTCTCAATGGACTACCGCCTCGCCTTCTGCTTCACGGGGCGCACGTTGGGGCACACATTGAGGTGATGCTTGATTACGCCCCTCGGGACCCCTGCTAGCTGATCAGGTTCCCATGCAAATACCTTCTTGTTGGCGTGTAGGGGAACTTCACCAAGGCTTCCTCCTGTTCGGGCTCGAGGTTGGCGCCTATGGTGAAGGTGGCGCTGGTAGATCCGTCATCATCGACCAGTACCTGCTTGGTTTCCGCCTTGTCCTGAGTGAATAGCTGCTTCTTCTTGGCCGGTGCAGACCTCTTGGGCTCGGGGGCGTCTGAGCCGGCGGGTTGCGCCACTGCCACGGCCTTGAAGGTAAGCTTGAGTGCTTGCAATGCATCCCCTGTGTCTCCAGACACGGTGAGGACGCCGCTACTCCCGGGCATCTTCTTGAGGTTGTACGCTGGGTGAGTTGCGGCCATGAACCGGGCTAGTGCCGGGTAGCCAAGGATGGCGTTGTATGGGAGGGTGATGGGGGCGATGTCAAAGTCGATTAGCTCCGTGCGGAAGTTGTCGTAGGTGCCAAAGGTCACCAGAAGGCAGATCTGCCCCAGGGAGCCAGTGGAGCCGCCTCCGACGCCCGAGAAGGGCTTGCTGGGCTGCAACTGCTTCAGCGGCACGTGGAGGAGGCTGAAGGCCTCCACTGAGAGCACGCTGAGGCCAGCACCGCCGTCAATGAGGGTCCTGGTGACGGCCACCTAGCAGATGGTGGGGGTACATAGCATTGGGAGCGCGCCCGAGCAGGCCGAGTTGGAGGGGTGATCCTCCGAACTGAAGGCCAGATCGGCTTTAGGTACCGCCCAGCCCAGAGGTGCCCCACGCGGTGCGGAAGCGGCGCTGATCTGGCGGACGAATGACTTGATGTGGCGGCCTGAAGGTGGCGCATGCGAGCCGCCTAGGAGAGCTGCGATGACCGGGTGCACCGGTGCGGCGTACTGGGCGAGGAAGAGGCTGCACAGCTCCCCCAGGAGGCCACGGAAGCCGTCGGCAGGTGGAGCATCCACATGTGTGGGACGCCAGTGAGGGCCATGGGAAACTAGTTAGCCATGACCCTGTCGTCGCCCCCGGCCTCGAGGAGGGGCTCCTCGTATGCCAGCAGAAAAGCCAGCGGATCGGCCGTGCCGTCGTAGCGCGGTGGCATCTCGGGCTTGAACTTGTTTGGCCATTGCACCTGTCGCAGAGCGGGGGCCAAGGCTCGGAGCCCCCTGGCCCTCGTGCTGGCGATAGCGACCGGAGCGGGCGACACGTTGCTTATCATGAGGGCGAACCGCGGTGTTGGCGGAGAGCAGGTCGGTGGAAGGGAAAGCTCTGGCGCAGCCCCTACCTGGCATGCCAAATGTCGAATTTTGGGTTCCGGCAGACCCTCAAGGTTCGAACTCTGGGGTGCGCACGGAGATCACACCCCCTGCCTACCCGTGTCTCGTCGCCTCGCAAGGATCTAAAACTACACGAAGAAAAACACAAGGGACACGGGATTTATACTGGTTCAGGCCACCATTGTGGTGTAATACCCTACTCCAGTGTGTGGTGTGGTGGATTGCCTCTGGGGCTGATGATGAACAGTACAGGGAAGAACAGCCTCGCGAGGGTCTGTTCTCGGCTGGGGCGATGAACTGCTAGGGGAGTTCAGTCGCCTCTCTCTCTCTATCTCCAGATGCCGATCCGGATCCCCCTACCCTGTGGGTGGCTAGTCCTATTTATAGGCGGAGGCCCTGGGCCTCTTCCCAAATATTGAGCGGGAAGGGCGCCAACAATTGGCCATTTGAAGGGGAACATCTAGTACACTTATCCTGACTAAAGTTGGTCCTCGCCTGCCAAAGACGCTGACGATGACGCTGGCTTGGGCTCCACGATGACCTCCATTTTGCCATCCTGCTGGTCTTGGTCTTGTTGCACTGAAATGGTTGCCTTTGCTTGGTACTCTCGCCTGCGCTTGCCCCCTTTGCACCAAAGAAGAAACAAGGACTCTGCGCAGGCCGGCGCCCGCCTGGCGCCCGCCTGGCCTTGGTCGTCATGGCTTGCGTCACGAGCACCTCGCGAGGTACCCCGCCTTGATCTCTCTGCCTCCTCGCGAGCCATCCTGACGAGGCCGTGCCTGAGGAAGCCTTCTGTCGTCCGCCCCGCGAGGCTTGGCCCCTCGCGAGGGTCTTGAGCTTGCGTTAATGAAGATGGGCTGTACTGGGCCACTCCTTAAGCCACGCCACAAGCCGCAGGCTGGCAAGTCTGGGTACCCCCGTTCCCGGAACGCCGACAACTAGCATCACGCCATTAGAATTTAATTCTAATGGCGCACCACTGGTGCGCCATTAGTATCTGGTGTTCTAATGGCGCACAACGTAGTGCGCCATTAGTATTGCCCACAGTGCGCCATTAGAATTCCTCCCAGGGGGCCATATGTACCCATGTGCTTTGGCATACTAATGGCGCACCAGTGGCTGATCCGCCATTAGTGTGATTATCACAGTGCGCCATTAGTGTCTTGTGTGGTGCGCCACTAGTATGAATATTAGGGATTTTTTTTCTTTTCTGATATTTTCACAGGTTACAAAATATATTATTGGACAAAATTTATACGACACCACACAACAACAGCAGATTCATCGAATACAATAGAAGATTAGTCTCTGAATACAATGCATCATATTAGTCTCTGAATTCAAAAGACCGAACAAAGATAGAACATTACAAGTCTCAAGACCGCGAGTAGCAAGTTTGTCTTCACATTACAAGTCGATATCGATCATCTAAACTACCATCACATAGAAGAGAGCTGTGGTCATCACGATGAGCATCATCACAATGAAACTGGTCTTCATTCGGTTCCTCCAATGCTCCCTCCTCTCTCCCGCTAGATAGCGGGCGTATCTAGATTCCGCCTCCGCCCTAGTGGTGTACACTTTGTAACTGTTACCGCTGAAACGGTGAACCTGTCTCTGACACTCCTCCCAGTCGTCGTAGACTCCAGGAACCTTACCCTTGTACACGACATACGACGACATCTCTATGCACAAGCCAAACAACAGACAATACATAAGCAATATATAAGTATGCAACAAAAGGATCGGAAGAGAAAAGCAAGACATTAATAGCACGATTCATGGTCCTACTAATAAATAGCATCGATTACATCTAAGTTGAACGACTGTCCAAACCAAAGAGACGTACAAGTTCATTAAAGTTTAATTACAACATGAACCAAACAATGTTTCAGAACTACACATAGCATCACTACTTTCGACTCGACTCATGGGACCAGAGCGTGGATGAAGCCGCCGTCTGTCATGATGGTCATGAAATCGCGGGCGTTGTCAGCCTGCATTTGTAGCGTTGTGTCTATCTCACTGTTGGACGGTTGATATCTGAGGTAGAACTGCCCCGAGGTACGAAGGACATCTTGATGGATAATTTCCGCAAACTCCGACTGGATGCGAAAGAATTCTTGTCTGATGACCGCGTCCTGGATTGCTGACAAGCTCGCGGCCCAATCTTTGAGATTATCTGGTAGCAGAAGGTGATGATGGTCCTGTATGATCACCCACAGGTGATGGAGGGCGTAGTAGGCATCCTTCTGACCGCCAGGCGGCTGCTTGACGCAGGAGAACTTTGTATTGTGGGCAAATACGTGCGCACCGTACCGCCTACGAACTGGCTTCACAAAGGTGCCTCCAGATTTGGCATAGCCGGGGAGAACATCATCAAGAACTTTCTTGATATTTGTGTAGTCTATCTTGGAGTCACGGTCCGGGTCGAAATACGTGGCCATGGAATATTTCGGGCTTAAGAGGATGAGTGTGCAATGTGTGTCACTGCACAGAACACGAAATGTTAGAAAAAAAAGAATGATCGAGATCTAAGAAATCATATGTTACGGGGCGGTTAGGGGATGACTTACTCGGGAAAGTAAGGCACGTGGAAGTTATCCTTATCTGGGTTTTCCAGAATGACGCCTTCGAGGTAAGAACTCGCGACATGCCGGTCCCCAGTGCTGCACAAGTTCTTGGCACACATATAGAAGGGGTCGACTATCACGATGTCCGGGGTCTTGTCTCTAATGATCCGCATCTCCATACTCAGCGAAAACAGCCGAACGAAGGTGTAGTGCAGCGGATGAAGGTTAAACATAGCAAAGATGTCATCAAACCGCAGGACGATCATACCCCCGATGGGGCCATCCACAAAGCCCTTGCCCTCTGGCACCTTTGCCATGAAAACGGGGTATGCCACATCATTCTCTCTGAGACGCCGCTTCTCCAAAGAAAGAACACTGTCATGCAGACTCTGCATAGCACCGGTTGCAGCATTGAGCATATGTCGGTAGCATCGCCCTACCCGCCACACGCACCCTCCTCGAGATATCCTTAGGTGAAGGTGGCCGTCCTGAGCACGGATCGTACTCGGTGCCGGCTGGCTCGCACCCTTGTTACTCTTTCTTCTCCACCCCTTCTTCTTCTGTTGTAATGGGACCGAGTTCTGCTCACAGACCGCCTTCTTGAGTGTGTTGGGGCTGATAATATTTGGCTCCTGTGCTATCCGAGGCTCGGTGAAGTCAGCAGTTGGAGGCGTCTCCTGAGAACTGAACGCCAGACGACGCCTATTGCAATTGGGTTTCTCCGGCGTACCAGCTAGACCATGGTCATATTTTGTAGGGTTGCGTTCTTGAGAAAGAGGCCCGCAGAATTCGTCATCGTACCCATGTTCGGCAAAGTACTTATCGACGTTGCTAAATGTACGGCCGTCATCGTTGTCGTCGTCGTCCAGATCCTGTGCCATATGCATGTTCGCATCCTGTGCCATAGGGATGTCCGGCATGTCCAGTAGCGTTGCGGCGGTCTTGCCATGGCTTGGCGCCGGCACGACTGGCAGTGTTGTCTTTGGGGTGGTGTCCCCCGCCCCCAAACGAATCTGGCTCTTCGGCCAAAGCAGGGGCCAGCTTATGCAGGCGCTGAGGGTCATCAAATCATCTTCGTCGGCCCCAGCGGGTCGAATCGGAGGTAACAACTCGTCGCAGCCTGGCAGCACCTGAACCAGTTGAACCCTATACATGGTGGGTGGCATCGGTTTACCGTGGAACATGGGGTTGCCCAGTTGAATGATTTTTCCCTTGGCGAGATCAACCAACTCGTCGTTCACGAAGTGCAGGAGAGTGCACGGAACGTCAGCGGCGCCCTGCGAAAACATGTAGGGCGTCAGGGATGCCCAGTCAAAGGCAAAAGGAGATGAAGTCCTCAGCCGAGAGGCTTAATTAGTTACCGTGATGATGGCGTCAAGCTCGGCTAATGTCGAGGCACCACCAACGGCGGGCGTGCAACTGACGGAGGAGCCGCTTGCTGCCGAGGTGCCGGCCGGCGTACAGCCGGGTGCATTAAGCTCCAATGCCGGCCGTGCCGGCGTCGGAGACACCAATACTGTCGCAGCTGGAGACACCAATGGCACCGCCGGAGACACCAATGGCGCCTCCTGCGCGTTGTGTGAGTTGCTGGCCGTGAAGCTGGGAATCGGGGGCGGCCCCTGTTGGCCACCCGCAATCCACATCGTCAGCCCATGAATCAAGGTAGGCATAATGCCGGTGAGCGTCGATCCCAGTTGTTGTTGCACTTGCTCTTGGATAATCTCCGGAATCCACGCCACTTGTGCCTTGAGTTCTTGAACCTCGCGCGACTGGCTTTCCGAGCTGGTCTTTTTCTCCTTTCGCCCACCAGCGGTATAGTATGACGACCATTTTGTGGACAAGCCTTTGCCGGCCACACGACCAGCTGACGACGGCTTACTGAGCTTATCCTTGTTTTTAATTATGTTCAATGTCCTATTTAGAGTGCTGTCCCAAGCATGGGTGCTCTGAGACGACCCCGCGCTACTGCTTTCAGTCTCCTTCACCAGAACAAGCTCAAGTGCCCTGGTCTTCGGATCCGTGGTAAGCTCCTTTGTTATCGGGTCCTCCTTGTACCGGGCCCTGACATAGTTCCTGGTCTGCTTGTCACTGCTGTATTTCTCGAAGGGGGCGGTAGGCCTTGCTCGGCACACCCCGCGTCCTCTTTGTCCCATATAGGCTCCGCCACTCTGTAACCGCCGGGACCGAGTTTGTGTTCCCCTAAGTTCAACTCCTGCATTTTTCCCTCACTGACTTGATTCGGAGGTTGCACTGCTCTCGCACTTGATCTTGAACTCCTTGTAGTCATCTTCGCTGATCGAAGGATTTTTTGCCTTGATCTTCTCATAACTATCACCTTTCTCAATCATTCTCTTCACCATGCTTCTCCAAGTAGACAGGGCCGTGCTCATCCTCGTGAGGGCGGCACTGTTCATTTTATTCCCTGAGAGGCGTGTGTTTTCAAATTCAGCGGGGAACTTGTATCGTTTGTGCAGGTTCGTGAAGAGGAGGTTGCGCAAATTCCCTCGGTCCTTATGCCTAAGGTTCTCGGTGTTGATCGAGATGGTGCTCCGGAGAATGCACCCGAGCTGAACCGAGTACCCCTTGACTATATGTTTGGGCTCTGTTGGATGCCCGTCGGAGTTCACTTGAGTAAATTCCTCCTTGACGGTGCGGAGCGCGTTCGGGCGCCGGTCATTTCGTTGCCTCTTCGGTTGGCTGCCATCTGTGCGTGCGCCGCCATCATCAGTGGTGGCATCCTCGGCGGCACCATCAGTGGTGGAATCCTCGGCGGCACCATCAGTGGTGTCATCCCCGACGCCACTAGGGGTTGTGTAGTCAGGATCGGTGTCTTCCGCGGCGTCCTCATAGCGGTGAGGTTCTTCCTCCAACTCCTGGGACAGCTCCCAGAATTGCTTGCTGCCCGAACCGCCGGCCTCATCGTTGTGGGCCATGTTTCGCTCTAAATAGGAAAAAAGTTTGGTCAAAAAGTTGGTTATTGTCAAGGAACAAGATCATGGTCTCATCATTTAGGGTTTGTCGACATCGAGGCATCCTAAAAGCTAAGCTTTTATCATTTAGGGTTTGTCGATGCCGAGGCACCCTAAAAGCCTAAGCGTACATCATTTAGGTTCTCATTGACACTGAGGCACCCTATAGAAGCCAAGGTTTCATCATTTAGGGTTTGTCGACGCCGAGGCACCCTAAATGCTAAGATAAGTTTTCATCATTTAGGGTTTATCGATGCCGAGGCACCCAAGGTTGGGCCTAATCACTTGGCACTAATCACTTGGCTCTATTGCCACCTATGTTGGGTTTATCATCTAGGGTTTATCGATGCTAAGGAGAATTCTAAGTTGGGCCTAATCACTTGGCTCTATTGCCACCTATGGTCTAATGCAGCAAGAATAAAGGGGCAGTTGATCCTATTGAACTAAGTACTAAGATACCCCGGCCCATGCATTAGTAGCAAGTACCCCATATGTCCGATTTTTAGCAAAGTCATGCTAAAATTCACGGAAAATTTCAGCATGACCTTTGCTGAAAATAGGACATATGGAGTACCCGAATTTGCTGGAACGGAAGTTAATCAACATTCCGGCAAACTCAAGGGCCTCTCGGGGTACCTACAAATTCATCATGACACAATGGTCGGAGACAAAACCCAGCAACTTTACAAGTCTTTCACAGATTTGTTTGCAAGTTCTGATATGTAATAAAGATGAGCCTCAAAGATGAGCCTCCAATGCTGATTTGTTTGCCTCAAGACAAGATGAACCTCCAATGCAACAAGTAATAAAATGTTCAACAATGTATCAGATTCGGCAACAGTTTAACGTCCACTCCAGTAATTATACAACACCATGACCAACATTTCTCCTCTCCAGAAATTAGAAACAAAATAAAGGAACATTACATAGTAGCTATCAAATTAAAATAACATATACAGTACATACAGGTAGGTAATACTAAAGCATGTTCGTATTAGCTAGTGACCATTATATTGCTTTAGGTTAGGGCCCTTACATTATTCTCTCTCTATCCCTTTCTTTAGTTGCACTTCATCACAAGGCAAATATGGTTCAAAATAAAATACTGCTGAATAAGCACCTAGCAGAATAGTAAAATAATCTTAAAAAATGCATACAACTTGACATACAAACACATACAAGTTTAAACCCGTTTCAGGTCACTTGTTTTAGGAGTATAAACTGAGTATGCAAACTGGATATACACTGAATTTAAATAAATTTACACTGAATCAGCATGTTTTATACTCCTTGCGACTTGAGTATGCAAACTGGGATACATGCTGATTTTTAAACCTGCCTACGCCTGATCTGCCTACTCCAAGTTCAGTAAAGTTACAGGCCTAGCACTCTAGTAGTCGTGAAACTATAGTAAACTAATGACTGCAAATTTATGAAGTTCAGAACAAATGACAGCTACAGAGAGTAAGTACTCCTGAATGTACTCCAGGTTCAGAGCAAGGAGTACTTGCTGGACTAGAGGAGTACTTGTTCAGGATCAAGTTCACATAAACTACAGTTCTAAAATTAAAGTTAGAGTAAACAACGGTTCAAGATACAGTTCTGAAACTAGAGTACCTCTAGCACACAGATATCTTGCAGGTACCAAGTACTCCAATGCACATGGAGTAATAATTATTCATGTTTGCTAGGCACTACTCCCACAATTTTTTGAACCTAATTTGACCTAAATTCGAGAGGGATTTGACCACATTGTATCTAATTTGACCACACTAAATTCGAGAGGTGATTTTTAGCTATTGTAGATGTACAACCCCTAAATGGTGGATGCAAATGATGAGTTACCTGGTCTCTTGTGTCTCATGATGTGTTTTGGTGGACTGAATATTTTTAGTTCAGTTTTCAATTGTCCTGGCTGAAAAATGCAGTTTAATTTGGAGTACATTTTCAGCTTAAGTGTAGTGTAGTTCACTGTATGTGTGGTGGGTGTAATAGCAATTTTGGTTTTTAACTGAATCTGTGTGTACTTTCAGTGTAATTTAATGCACATTTTTTCCCTGTAATCTGTTTGGGTGGCTGATTTTTTTCAGTTAAGTTATAGTGTTTTTGGACTGTATTTTTCAGTAATATGTCACTTATAGTAATCTGAATATTTTTTGTAGTAACCCTGCAACTTTACTGCCATGTGATCTGAAACTTCCATATTGTCAAGTTTAAACTGTATATCCCTGTAATTACAGTGTTTCTTTTTCAGTAATTTGGATTGTATTCCTGCCTTTTTCAGTGGTAGCAGCACACTTTAATTACTGATGGCGGAGGAGGAAGAGAGGAGAAGAGAGGCAGAGGGAGGAGGGATACCTGACCACGATGAGGTGGTGGCCGGAGCGGAGACGACGGAGGGCAGAGACGACGAGCTTGGGGGAGGCGTGGATAGACGGCGGGGAGGTCGCGGGCCTCCTCTCCTGGTGGACGTGGAGCCTCCTCTCCTGGTGGACGTGGGGCGGCTCCGAGGCTCCAAGTCTCCGGCGGCTCAGAGGCTCCAAATCTCCGGTGGGTTTCTAGGGTTTCGAGGGAGGCAAGGGAGGCGGTGCTAGCGGGGGAGGCGGGGCTCGGGGGGAGGGAGGCGGTGCTCGAGGGGGAGGAAGGGGAGAGGGAGGCGGCGGGGGCGCGTGTGCGGCTGCGGCGCAGTGGGTCGGGGCAGCGGCGTGGTGGAGGGAGGGACGAGGGAGGGAGCGGCGCGATGGAGGGAGAGGGACAAAGTGTCTGGTGAGAGGGAGGGACGAGGGAGGGACGAAGTGTATGGATGGGGGAAGCTTTCTAATGGCGCACCCCGCAGCGGTGCGCCATTAGAATGTTTTTTAGATAGCAATGGTGCACCCCCAGCAGGTGCGCCATTAGAATGTTTTTTTATATATAGCAATGGCGCACCAGCAATAGGTGCGCCATAAGTAATTTTTTTTATTTTTTGTTGCATCTAATAATTTTTAGGAAAATGAATATGATCAATATGAAACAGTAATAATTTTTTATAAAAACAGTAACAATTTTTTAAAAAATATCATCAAATTTGTTATTTGAAAATATTTATGAATATGAAAAAATATCATCAAATTTATTATTTGAAAATATCATCAAATTTGTTATTTGAAAATATAATCAAATTTTTTTTTTCAATTTTAGTTGCACTCATTTGTGACGGTGGAGCAGGCCGGGGAGGGTGCGGTGGGTCGTCGGCGGCGGGGGCCGGGAGCGGGGGAGAGTTTGCGGGGGGCCGGTCGGCGGCGGCGGCCGGTG
>NC_041391.1:184087689-184113426 GCF_002162155.2 Triticum dicoccoides | reverse complement strand
TGCGGTGGGTTAGCGATCGAGATGGAGGGGGATCGAGATCGAGTGTCCATGACATTTAAAAAATATTCATGAGTTCAAAATTAAAGTGCCCATGAAATACAATCAAGAAATATGAAGGCTACAATTTAAATACAATCGATCTTAGCTAGCTAGCTATCTGTTCACAATCTTCTTGCCCTTCTTTTTCGCAAATGGAGTTCTTTTGTGGAACGGACGTCCTTTAGGTAGGGTGGTCCTGCTTCTTCTTGTGGTGTATGCTGCTACTTCATCGTCGTCGTCATGTTCGATCTTCGGGTCGCCGTACTTGTCGAATTCTTGCTCATTGGCTACTCCATCCATTCCGATGATCTTCCTTTTGCCTCTCCTCACGACAACACGACTGGGCTTTGACGGGTCGGTAATGAAGAAGCATTGGTCCACTTGGGAAGCCAGTACCCATGGCTCATTTTTCACGGTGACGTTTGCGCCCGCGGTCTTGGATTTGGCTTCGGGTATAACCATGGTGGTGAAATACCGGTCTTCTTTTAGGACGCTCTTGGCCCATCTGACACGGAACATCGGGACCTTCTCTCCAGCGTAGCTCAGCTCCCAGATCTCCTCGATCCTTCCGTAGTATCTGTCCTTGTCGTTACCGGTGTAGGATTCCATCGTTACCCCAGAGTTCTGATAACCATCGCTCTTCATGTCCTTGTCCTCGGTGTAGAATGTGTAGCCGTTGATATCGTATGCCTCATAGGTCATCAGGTTGTGCTCGGCGCCCTGTGACAAGGCGAATATGAGTTGTTCTTCCGCGGAAGAATCCTCATGTAAAGGGTACGACAGAAGCTTCTGCTTGAACCAACGCGTGAAACATGAGTTGTGCTCTTTGATTATATCTCCGTCCATCCTCTGTTGGCCTCGGTCATTGTACGTCTTCTCAATAAAGGTTTTGTGGTCTACCACCCAAGGATCGACCAAGTCTATGTGTTGTAGCGCGACTAGGTTTGCTCTTTCAAAGTCGGCGAGTCGACCCTAGAAGTCAACATGCATTTCGCGGCGACCCTCACGGTGACCCCATCCAGTGAGCCTGCCGAGGTGCCTGTTGACGGGCAGACCAACGGGGTCCTCGATTCCTAGATAATTCATGCAGTAGGAGATGCACTCTTCGGTCAAAAATCCCTTGCTATGCTTCCCTCTGGATGTGACATGTTGCGAATGTATCCTTTGATGACACCATTCATCATTTTGAACGGCATCATGCTATGCAGGAACGTCGGCCCAAGTTGGATGATATCCTCCACGATATGGACCAGCAGATGCCCCATAACGTCGAAGAATGCGGGCGGGAAGTACATCTCAAGCTCGCATAGTATCACCACGATCTCTTCCTGTAGCCTTCTGAGTTGCCTCACGCCAACCGACTTTCGAGAGATGACGTAGAAAAAGTTGCATAGGCCAAATAGCGTTTCACGGACGTGCGCGTCCATGATCCCACGTATTGCAACTGGAAGTATCTGCGTCATCAGCACGTGTCAGTCGTGAGACTTCATCCCGCTGAACTTCTGCTTCGCTGGGTCTAGGTATCTGCTTATCTTCCCCGCGTAACCGTAAGGAAGTTTTACTCCTACGAGGCAGGTGAAAAACTGCTCAATCTCCTCCTGACTTAGAGTGAAGCACGCGGGAGGGTAGTCATTTCCGGTCTTCTTGGCCTTTTTTCCTTTGCGACGACTTTCCGTGTCCTGCTCCGCCTCATCATCATCATCATCATCATCATCATCATTAGCGTGAAGCTCCTCCCTGATGCCCATTGATTTCAAGTTTGCCCTTGCTTTCGGCCCATCTTTGGTCCTCTCTGGCATGTTGAGCAGGGTACCAAGCAGACTCTCGCACACGTTCTTCGTGATATGCATGACATCAAGGCTGTGAGGCACACGGTGGATCTTCCAGTACGGCAAGTCCCAGAAAACAGACCTCGTTTTCCATACCTTCAGCAGCGGCTCTGGCGCCTTTCGCTTCTTTCCCAGCTCTGGCGCCTTTTGCTTCTTTCCCGGCAGTGGGAAATCTTTCCAATTTTTCAACAGCTGGTCTATTTCCTCGTCGCTCCTCGTACGCAGGCGTCTTCGGGGTTCGGTTTCACCATCGAACAGATCCTTGCGTTTCCTCCACGGGTCATCGTCGCGAAGCCACCTTCGATGTCCCATGAACACGGTTTTCGAAGACCCGGGATCTCTATCTAGCTGGCGATACGTTGTGTCATCCATGCACCTGACGCATCCAGAAAATCCGTGGACCACCTGCCCCACGAGATATCCGTAACCGAGATAGTCGTGCACCGTCATGAGCAGTGCGACTCTCATAGGGAAATATTCTTTCTCTGCAGCGTCCCACGTATTGGCTGGCGTTTTCCACAGCGTGTCTAGCTCCTCTTTCAGCAGCCCCAGATATAGATTGATGTCGTTCCCTGGTTGTTTCGGCCCTTCAATTAGCATACTCATGTGAATGTACTTCCTCTTCATGCACAACTAGGGGGGAAGGTTGTACATCCACACAAACACAGGCTAGGTGCTATGTGTGCTTCTCTGGCTGCCAAACGGATTGACTCCATCGATGCTCGCGCCCAGCACAATGTTCCTTGGATCCTTCCCAAATTCTGGGTGTTCGAAGTTCAACGCTTGCCACTGGCTCGCATCCTTTGGGTGACTCAGCATCTTATCTTCTTATTTATCTCCGGATCATTTGCGTCATCTTCTCGCTTCTTCTCCTCCCTATCCGCGTGCCAACGCAGGAGCTTTGCTACCTTAGGGTCCGCGAAATACCGCTGCAGACGAGGAGTGATCGGAAAGTACCACACCACTTTTCGAGGAGCTTTCTTCCTCTTCTTGTATCAAGTGACGCCGCACACCGGACATATGGTAGACTCCGCGTGCTTGTCCCGATAAATGATGCAATTGTTCATGCACACATGGTATTTCACGTGCGGTAAATCTAGAGGAAACACGATTTTCTTCGCCTCCTCGAAACTGGTCGGGCACTTGTTCCCCTTGGGAAGACGTTCGTGCCAGAATGACATGTTCTCGTCGAAGCATGCGTCGGTCATTTTGTGTTTTACCTTCATCTCCAGAGCCATGAGCGTTACTTTCAGGCGGGTATCCTCGGGCTTGCATCCTTCATACAATGGAGTAACCGTGTCTATCTCCAGTTGATCCAGCTTGGCTTTCTCTCGGGCGATAGCTCTTGCGTTATGCGTCTGCTTGAGAAGTAGCTCTTGAATATGAGGGTCATGCACCCAGCCCATCGATGGTCCATCGCCGTCTGCTCCGCCGGCATCTTCATCTTCATGATCATGCCCTTCGTCTGCTCCGGCATCTTCCTCATCATCATGTCCGGCATCTTCTACATGATGACTGTGTACATCATCACCGTCGTGATCATGTCCTGGAGATTCTTCGTCTTCTCGCCCGCCCGAGCCGCGGTGGTTGTCTTGCTGCCCTTCCTTAATTCTTGCCCTGCCCCCATGGACAACTTCATAGTCATCTTCATCACCTTGCCACCGATAGCCATCCATGAAACCACGTAAGAGCAGGTGGTCCCGCACCTGCCCGGAATCCGGGTTCACAATAAGGCTTTTCAGCTTGCATCTTCGACACGGACATCTTATCTCTGTCTCGTTCTTTTGAAGCATCTCGGCCTTCGCGGAGCTCAAAAACCTATTCACGATGCCTTCGGTCATCGTGCGGACCATGGTCGCCTGCGGGGTAGAGCAAAACGATATTTTAGAACCAAGAAAAAAATTTGGCATGACTTTTCCTAAAAATAGGACCAAAAAGAATGCATAGTGCCAAAATTCTCGCCGAAACGGAAATGAATCAACATTCCGGCAAAATATTGGCAACTATCGCATTTCAAATACTTGTACCTGCAAACACAAACATATATGCAACACCACAAACATATGCAACACCACGAACATACATAGATCTAGCTAGGCCACAAAAAGTGCATGTGCACGTTGTTGGAGAGGGAGAACAACATAAAGATAGCTTCCCCCCTTACTTACCTATCAAAAAAAGGTAATTTAACCACTTAATTTGGATGAATCTATGGTACAAATGAGGTGAGGAGGAGGAGGCAGCCGAGATAAGCTTGGAGGAGGAGGTGGAGAGAATGAAGTGGGGAAAGTGAGTGGGTAGGTGGGCTATCCAAAATATCTTGTTGGTCCCAGGTTACTAATGGCGCACCATATGCAAATGCGCCATTAGTAACCCTGGTTACTAATGGCGCACTTGCTCCTGGTGCGCCATTAGAAGTTTTGCAAAAAATAAAAAAGTATATATTCTAATGGCGCACCATGCCACAGTGCGCCATTACTAGTTTAAACTAGTAATGGCGCACTATGCTACGGTGCGCCATTAGTAGTTTTGCAAAAAAAAGAATAAAAAAAACAACAGTAGTGGCGCACTGTGTGGCCGGTGTGCCATTACTAGTGAGCACTAGTAATGGCGCATCGTGCCATGATGCGCCATTAGTATGTTTGGAAAAATTAAATTTTTTTGTTACTAGTGGCCATGTGCCTGGTGCGCCATTAGTGTCTTCCACACTAATGGCGCACCTGCACATGGTGCGCCACTGCTATATAGTAGTGGCCCACCACATGACAGGTGTGCCATTAGTGTCCATCTCATCTATAGCCCTTTTCCTAGTAGTGCCGGCAACGAGACAGAGGACATCGCCGGCTCCGCCAAGGCCCCGCCCCACTGCCAATGAGGCCGCGCCACACAGAAAACAAGGAAGAGTAGAACACGGTAGGTCGCCACCACTCGGGTCTAAGTAAGGCCACCGCTGCTACACTCCGGTTGAAGCCAAGCTAGGCGTGTCGTGGGATTGTCACGGCAGATGTCCTCTTGCAAGGACTTAGTTGTGGAGCCATCGCAACTAGGAAACTTAAAGGGGTTAATTCGGGACAAAGGACACGAGAGATTTATACTAGTTCGGCCCTTTATGGTGAAGGTAAGGCCTATGTCTAGTTGGGTTGGTATTGCTTGATGTTTCAGTGACCAGGGAGCGAGATACACTATGCCCGGTTCTCGATGAGTTGTTTCTTACCCTAAGCCGCTGGCGGGTCGTCCCCTTATATACACGGGTTGACGCCCTGTGGCTTACAGAGTCCCGGCCGGCTCATAAACAGTGTCCGGCTCGGTGACTAGTTAAATCTACCTTATGATACAAGTCATGCCATTATGGCGGTTTACTACGACGGGCCTTAAGTCGCTGGTGGGCTTTAGACCCTTTATTGAACCTCCATCTTCATACTTGGTCTTGGGCTTCTTCTGATAAATCTCTCTTTGCATAACCCGACCCCTCATAGACAGCTTATACAAATAGTTACATCCCCAACATTAGGCCCCAGATTGATTTGAACGGTTCATGTCAATCTTAAAATACCTTGAGAAATAAGCCTTCGGTCTTCTGTCTGTGCAAAAGGGTTTAACCTGCCATGACGTCATCTTCTGGATCCACGTTAACCCGTCATGACGTCATCTCCAAGTAAATCCTTATTTTATTCTGCTATATCTTCAACGGATCTTTGCCTTTACTGATCATCCCGAAACCCGAGGCACCGGGGTCGCTGGATAATGATATTCAATCTCCTCATTTCTCGCATCGTCCCAGTCGGCCCTTCCCTATAAATAGGCTCGACCTAGGTCCTTTTCATTTTCTCCCTCAGTCGTCTTCCTCTTCTCCCTGCCTCCATGTTACTCGAGTTCCGCCACCGCCGCCACCGTCGAGCTCCTCGTCTTCTCCAACTCAGGCCGCTGCATCAACCTGACTTATCCAGAGAAACGCGATGGAACCCTGCAGCAGCTCTGCATTCGTAAGCCCCTTTCCTTTCCTGCGTTTAGATCTACACTGCGGCCTCCCGAGTTCGTCGGTGTTCATCGCCGCCCATTGCAAACCCTTGATATTTTTCCTTTCCCGTGCTCCTTTTTGATCTTTAGATAGCTAGAACTACTGTGGTGGCTGTTCAGCATCCATCTCGGATAGAAACATATCTCATTTCCCTTGTTTAAAGGCCTCCTTGAGTGTATGAACTTCTCTGTACTGGTTTTAGATCTAGAAATTTTTCTTTTCAGAGCAATTGTTTGACCCAAAATAATAGCTGAAACTTGTGAAACTTGTTTGTTCCACACTTAATCAAAAATCTGCACCTGTTGACTCTGTTCAACCATGATAGTCCATACAGCCAGTTTTAAGATAATGACACTGTTTGGTCAACCTTGCTTGCTTCCGGCGATTTAAGAAAATTTAACTGCCTTTGATACTTGTAGCGGCTTAAATACCACTGAATAATTACCCATATGCCATTAGGCCCCTTCTTATGCCGCCGTTTCGAATAATTTCACGATGTCCTCCTCCGAGTTATAAGTTGAACCGGAAATTTTTCTTTTGTCATAGGTTTCAATTTGCCTAATGGCACCCAAGGCTCCCAAACCTTCAGTGACCTGTAACTTGGTCAAGTCCGTCGTTACAGAAAGCACTTTGTCTGATTTTGTGAAATCCGGCCATCTGCCCAAGAAGGAGGTCATGTCTTATCGTGCTCCTAACCCGTCAGAGGAGAAGCCTCAACCCAAGGAGGGGGAGCTGATCATGTTTACTGATCACATGAACCGGGGCTTCGCTCCACCCGGTTCAAAATTCTTTAGGGATGTTTTGCATTTCTTTGATCTCAGACCTCAAGACATCGGGCCCAATTCCATGTCAAATATTTGCAACTTCCAAGTCTTCTACGAGGTGTACCTTGGAGAAGAACCCAGCTTACTTTTATTCAGAGAATTGTTTTACTTAAACCGGCAGAATGGATGCGCCAACGGGCCCAGTCTGGAACTTGGTGGCATCTCGATTCAGCGGCGGAGAGACTGCCTTTTTTCCTTATGCTGAACTGCTGAGTCATCCAAAGGATTGGAATCAGACGTGGTTCTACTGCCAGGACACTTGTCTGGCTGAGGAAAATCCTCTGCCCGGCTTCCGCGCCTTGCGCCTTGAATCCAACCACCCGTTGCCGAATAAACTGACTGCTGTTGGACGTCTGCCATTTGCTCCCACCATTAGTAAAATCAAAGCTCTTTTGGGAAATGGCTTAAATGGCATTGACTTGGTCCGAGTCTGGGTTGCTTGGCGAGTGATTCCGTTAAGCCGCCGCCCCGGCTTAATGTGCACTTACTCAGGCGAGAAGAATGACCCACTGCGTCATAGTCCCGATGACTTACCAGATGATGTGGTGGAGGATACGACCCAGACGTTGTTGAAAGAGGGCACGGTGACCAGTAATGCCTTTGGCTTACTTCCTTTCTGCAAGAAGAACCCGGCCCCTGCAGTAAGTCATCAACCTCAATAACTACTCCTTACTGTGTTATACCTTGCTTTTATTTATAACCCTTTACCGTTTTTTCTTAGGCCAATGACAACTTCTGGAAGGTCAAGTATGACCATGAGGCTGCCAAACAAGCCAGAGCGGCCAAGAGAACCGAAAGGAAAGCCGCCAAAACAGGAACTTCAAGGAAGAGGAAGCCAAGCGCTTCAGATTTACTCAAATTGGACGACACTTCTGACGATGAAGAAGAGGTAATCCTTAATTCTCCTGATTCTTTTATCATTATCTTATTGACATTCTATCCATTCAGGAGGACACGGGGAACAGCCAAGCGGTTGACGAAGAGGTAACTATAATCTCCTCTGACTCAGAGCCTTTGCCAAAGCAAAAAATCCGAAGGGTGACCCGAAAAGTAAGATTTTCACATCCTATAGCTTATCAAGATCCTCAATTTCTTTTGAAGCAACAGACTCATGAAAACCGGAGGCATACCCGGATCTCCAAGGATGCAGAACTCTCCTCCGGCTTACTTGATGTAACTAGGAAGCGCCAAACTGAGGTTATCTCTGACTTATATTCTGCTTTTCCCTTAGCGGGCTTAATACGTCCTCCTCTCAATTCATCTGACTCAAATTATCAGGAGACCTCACCTTCCTCCAGCGAGTCTATGCAATCCAACTACCGGCTTTCAAAACCGCCCCCGGGTAATGTAAACTTATTTACCTTATATTTTACCATACTCATGTTTTTGTACTCACCCTTCTGCCTTGTCTACAACGTGCAAGTGAAGCCCAGTAAGAGGGAAAAAAGAATAAGCCGTCCCAAGATCCGGTCATAACTGAACCGGAACTCGGAACAGCTGCCCCTGATACTTCCACTCATCAACCGCCGCCTAAACCGGTTTATGATATTCCAGCACCAACCTCTGATCCGCCCACTGAGGAAACTCTTGGCGGTTCTGATAAACCGGAAATTCCTAACCCGAGCAAGACAATTGATCGGGAAGTTGAAATTCTCAAGACTCAGTTTGTCGAGCCGGGTCAGCCCACTGTCCTTGCCAAGTGCTCTGCCAAGGAGGAGCTTTTGGAGCGCCGAAAGGCCAAGTTAGACATTGCAGAGTATACTCATTTGAGTATTGGGGATATCATCTCCAGCTATATCAGTCAAGCACATAGCAGCCGCAACCTGGAAATTGACATGGTGAGGCAGATACAGCAAAAATCTGAGGTATGACCTATGTTACTTTTCCTTAACCATACTTACTGTACTAGCCCCCAAGTCTATTGCATATAAGTAAATATGCTGTAGACTTAGAAAATTGCCTAACACAGCTTGTCCGGCTTGGAAAGGAAGTTATTTAACCCGATTGTAGCATGATACTTTGAACTTGCGATACACATTAGCCCCCAAGTGTCAAGCATCTTTGCTGGCAAAGTGCTTGGGACTTAAATTTCCATGAACCGGCGTAGCAATTTAAAGTTCTTCAGTATACATTATCCCCCAAGTGTCAAGTACCTTTGCTTGCAAAGTGCTTGGGACTTAATGTTTATCTTATAATGATTCTGACTATAACCCGACATCAATACAGGCCACCATAAGTCAATTTGAATAAGAGGTTGCTAACCTAAAGAATTGCCTGGCAGCCCAAGAGCTTGAAATCCAAAAGGCCAACTCCAAGTTTGAATTCAATATCTCTGAACAAGAGAAGTTGAAGAAAAACTTTGCAACAGATAAGAAAAACTGGACTGATGAAAAGGCTTCACTGGTGACCCGGGCCGAGACGACAGAGGCATTGCTTGCAGAAGCAACAGTGGAGCTATCCGACTTAAAGCGCCAGATATCTCAAATGGTCTCAGCAATCTTTGGTAAGTTGCTCATATAAACTTTAAATTTTGCAAACCTTCTTTCAATGATTACTTCAATTGTCACCTTCGGCTCACCTTATGTTTAATAATGCAGGCCCCAGGAGCACAAACCTCAAGCAGAACATGTTGATCAAGCTGAAGGCGGTTTACACTCTAGTGGAACAGCTCTACACCGGGTCACAACATGCTTTGGCCGTTGTAGATTTATCAAATGACGTTCCTCACCTCCTGCAAGACGTGCTGAAGTGGCTTGCTGTGTTACCTCAGCAGGTCCAAGATCTAAGGCGGGCGTCCGCCAGAGCCGGGCCCATAGCCACGTTGAGCCGGGCGAAAGCATGGATTCCAGAACTAGACCCGGCTGACCCCGCTCTTGGATACCCGAGTCTGAAAGAGGATGGGACTTTATTTGATGAATAGGATTTCACTGCTTGTGTCAAAGATATACGCCCCGTGGCTACTCTTACTGGGAACGATACTGATCTTACCAAATATCAGCTGGGTTATGATAGCGAGAATCGGAGAATCCCAACGCCTCTTTATGACGATGTCAGCCTGATCCCTCCAATCCGTAAGCATACCTTTGCCCCTGAAGTCGACACAGCCAGTTTAATAGATGACGGAGCTGAGTTTGAAGCCTTGAGTGGCATTGACTGGGCATCGTCCACCTTCCAGGACAGGGTAGCTGACGGAGAGGCGGAGAAGGATAACCCGGATTCTTCAAGCCAACCAAATGAGTGAACCACCAGGCGTCATATGTTTATGTCTTTGTAAAAACAATGCTTCATTATTCAGACTCGGGGAGTCTTGTAATAGGGTAGGAAAAACCTCTCGACTTTTGCCATGCCTTCACGCACGTTTATGGTGCTCAATATTTCCTTAAGCCGCCATCGCTATATCCTTCCAGCTTATATTGATCTTCTATTTCCTTTATGTTAAACAAAAAAATTGCTCGCCTTGTCCTGCGATCCTTTTGGTAATCCCGCATGCTTATACGACCCAACCCATGCGGGTAAATTTAACCCCAAAAAGTTGGAACATATAATGTTCACCTGGCACTTAACAACCTGGGGTGATCAATATTAAGCCAGAAAAAAAACCATCTCATAGTGCTTTCAAGAAGGTCTCAAGATAGTCAAGTAATTATGCTTATGAATTATAATGGATAATAAACAATATCCAAAGGCTTCTGATTCGAATACGATCAGTAAACCGTTCCAAAGGGGTTAAGCTAAGATTCAGATACGATCATATAGCCCCCAGTGGCTTTGGCGATGCCGATCAAGCAGGTATCGACAGCTATGTTCTCTTTGGTTCAAATACGACCTATGTTTGAACAGGAAGCCCCCAAGTGACCATAAGAGTTGTTTAATGACGCTGATTCGAATACGATCCACGTTAGACCCAAAGGGGTTAAGCTATGATTCAAATATGATCAAGAAGCCCCCAAATGGGTTTGGCAGTATGCCGATCAAGTGGGTATCGACAGCTATGTTCTCTTTGGTTCGAATACGACCTATGTTTGAACAGGAAGCCCCCAAGTGATCATGGCTAGATTCAGATATGATCATAAGCTGGACCAAAGGGAAAGCTGGATTCAGATATGGTCCGCTCCCTGTTGGTTATTTCCACCACCTGATAAAGAAGACATATAAACCTTTGAGGGTGAAAAGGACAGAGGTCTTGCTTTATTGCTTTATATAATGTATACATCGTCATAATATATACATCTTGAGAGTCGGTGGCTCAAGTAAAATAAGGCCGAAGATGAGCGATATTCCACTGCCGGCGGGTCTCCTCCTCCAGCTTACGTGAGTCTTTGTGCTCTCGAACATCGATGAGGTAGTATGACCCGTTGTTCAGATTCTTGCTGACCAAAAAGGGTCCTTCCCAAGGTGGGGATAGCTTGTGCATATCAGACTGATCCTGGATGAGCCGAAGCACTAAGTCGCCTTCCTGAAAGGTTTTGCTTCTAACCCGGCGGCTGTGATAGCGGCGCAGGTCTTGCTGGTAAATCGCCGAGCGGGCTATTGCCAAGTCTCGCTCCTCATCCAATAAATCAAGTGCATCCTGACGAGCTTTTTCGTTATCAGCCTCAACGTAAGCTGCCACGCGGGGTGAGTCATGCCGGATGTCACTTGGCAGGACCACCTCTGCTCCGTACACCATGAAGAAAGGTGTGTAACCCGTAATCTGTTAGGCATAGTATTGATACTCCAAAGCACAGAGGGTAACTCCTCCACCCAACAACCCGGCATTCGCTGTAAGGGGACCAAGAGCCAGGGTTTAATACCCTTCAAAATCTCCTGATTAGCTCTTTCTGCTTGACCATTGGATTGAGGATGAGAAACAGCCGAAACATCGGGCCGGATATGTTCTCGTTGGCAGAACTCTTCCATGGCACCCTTGGAAAGATTAGTGCCATTATCAGTTATAATACTGTGTGGAAAACCAAAACGAAAGATCACCTTTTTTATGAACTGAACCGCTGTGGCTGCATCACACTTACTGACTGGCTCTGCCTCAACCCACTTTGTGAATTTATCCACTGCCACCAGGAGGTGTGTTTTCTTGTCTTTAGACCTCTTTAAAGGTCCAACCATGTCAAGCCCCCAGACTGCGAATGACCAAGTAATTGGAATCGTCCTCAACTCTTGAGCCAACACATGAGCTCGTCGTGAGAATTTCTGACATCCGTCACATTTACTGACCAGATCCTCCGCATTGGCATGAGCCGTTAGCCAATAAAAGCCATGACGGAAAGCCTTAGCCACAAGAGATTTTGAGCCGGCGTGATGACCACAATCCCCTTCATGGATCTCACGAAGTATCACCTGACCCTCCGCAGGCGATACACAATGTTGAAAAGCTCCAATGACACTGCGATGATGTAACTCGCCATGAACAATTGTCATGCATTTGGACCGCCCGATGATTTGTCTTGCCAAGGTCTCATCCTTAGGCAACTCTCCCCGGGTCATGTAAGCCAAATATGGCACTGTCCAATCCGGGATAACACGAAGAGCCGGTACCAGCTGTGCCTCCGGGTCTGGAACTGCTAAGTCCTCCTCTGTGGGCACCTTGACAAAAGGATTATGCAAAACATCAAGAAAGGTGTTAGGTGGCACCGACTTTTGCTGAGATCCCAGCTGGCTTAAAGCATCAGCTGCCTCATTCTTCCTTCGATCAATGTGCTCCACTTGATAACCTTTGAAATGCCCAGCCACAACATCAACTTCACGATGGTAAGCCGCCATTAAGGGATCCTTGGAGTCCCACTTGCCTGATACCTGTTGAGCCACGAGATCTGAGTCACCCAAACACCTTACCCGGCTCAAATTCATCTCTTTGGCCATCCTGAGACCATGTAGTAAGGCCTCATACTCAGCTGCATTGTTAGTACAAGGAAACATAAGCCAGAGCACATAGCAAAATTTGTCACCTCGGGGGGAAGTTAAAACGACTCCAGCCCCCGAGCCTTCCAACTGCCTAGACCCATCAAAGTGAATAGTCCAATATGTGTTATCTGGATTCTCCTCAGGTGCCTGCAACTCTGTCCAATCATTGATAAAGTCCACCAAGGCTTGAGACTTAATAGCGGTACATGGCATGTACTTCAAACCATGAGGCCCAAGCTCAATAGCCCACTTGGCGACTCGTCCTGTGGCCTCCCTGTTCTGGATGATGTCTCCCAAGGGGGCCGAACTTACCACAGTTATAGGATGACTTTGGAAGTACTGCTTTAGCTTCCGGCTTGCCATAAACACTCCGTAAACAAGTTTTTGCCAATGTGGATTCCTTTGTTTAGACTCAATGAGCACCTCACAGATGTAGTAAACCGGCCATTGAACCGGATGCTCCTTGCCAGCCTCCTTACGCTCCACCACGATGGCAACATTGACGGCTCGTGAATTAGCAGCTACATATAACAACAACGACTCTTTATCAATGGGAGCCGCAAGGACCGGTGGCTCAGACAACTGTCTCTTTAAATCTTCAAAGGCAGTATCAGCAGCATCAGTCCAGACAAAAGTGTCCGTTTTCTTCATCATCTGATACAACGGTAGGGTCTTCTCACCTAACCGGCTTATGGACCGGCTTAAAGCAGCAACACGACCAGCCAGTCGCTGAACATCATTGATGCACGCCGGTTTAGCCAGAGAGGTAATTGCCTTGATCTTCTCCGGATTAGCTTCAATGCCTCTGTTTGAGACCAGAAAACCTAAGAGCTCTCCTGCAGGTACACCAAATACACACTTGGCCGGGTTAAGCATCATCTTATAAACCCGGAGATTATCAAAGGTCTCTTTCAAATAAGATATCAAGGTTTCCTTCTCTCTGGACTTCACCATGATGTCATCCACATAAGCGTGAACATTGCACCCAATTTGATCGTGGAGACAGTTTTGTACACATCGCTGATAAGTTGCCTGAGCACTCTTGAGCCCAAATGGCATAGATACATAACAGAAGGCTCCAAACAAAGTGATGAAAGACATCTTCTCATGGTCCTTAACTGCCATTTTGATCTAATGATAACCAGAGTAAGCATCCGAAAAGCTCAAACGCTCGCAACCCGCCGTAGCATCAATGATTTGATCAATACGGGGGAGAGCAAAGGGATCAACTGAACAAGCTTTATTTAAGTCCGTGTAATCCACACACATCCGCTAGGTGCCGTTCTTCTTGAGCACGAGCACCGGGTTAGCCAACCACTCCGGGTGAAAAACTTCAACAATAAACCTAGCCGCTAAGAGCCGGGCGACTTCCTCTCCAATAGCTTTCCGTCTCTCTTCGTTGAACTGTTGAAGAAACTGCCTGACCGGCTTATACTTCGGATCAATATTGAGAGTGTGCTCAGCGAGTTCTCTCGGTACACCCGGCATGTCAGAAGGTTTCCATGCGAAGATGTCCCGGTTCTCAAGGATGAACTCGATGAGCGCGCTTTCCTATTTAGGATCCAAATTGGCACTGATACTGAACTGCTTAGATGAATCGCCTGGATCAAAATCAACAAGCTTGGTTTTAGTAGTCGACTTAAACTTCATTGTCGGGTCATGCTCGGTAGTTGGCTTCTTTAGAGAGGTCATATCCGCCGGGTCAGCATTGTCTTGATAAAACTTTAGCTCCTCGGCTGCACAAACAGACTCAGCATAAGCCGCGTCACCCTCCTCACATTCCAGGGCTACCTTTCGACTTCCATGCACGGTGATGCTGCCCTTGTGACCCGGCGTCTTAAGCTGCAGATAAACATAACACGGCCGTGCCATGAACTTGCATAAGCCGGCCGTCCAAACAGAGCATGATATGGACTCTTGATTTTGACCACCTCAAAGGTTAATTTCTCAGCTCTAGAATCATACTCATCTCCAAAGGTCACTTCCAGTTCAATCTTGCCAACTGGGAAAGCCGACTTACCAGGAACCACTCCATGAAAAACAATGTTGGACGTCTTCAAATTCTTATCAGTTAACCCCATGCGTCGAAAGGTCTCATAATAGAGGACATTAATGCTGCTACCCCCGTCCATGAGTACCTTAGTGAATTTATATCCCTCAACCTGAGGTGCTACCACCAAGTCTAACTGACCCGGATTATCAACCCGGAGGGGGTGATCTTCCCTGCTCCATACAATGGGCTGTTCTGACCACCTCAAATAACGGGGAACCGCCGGTTCATCAGAACTCAGGGCCCTCTTATGAACCTTCTGGTCACGTTTGCACAAGCTAGTGGTGAACACGTGATACTGCCCACTATTCAGCTGCTTCGGATGGCTTTGATAACCCGACTGCTGCTGCTGTTGTTCCCCTTGACCAGACTGCTATTGATTATAGCCGCCTTGATGTCCCTGAAAGTCGGAACTTGAACTGCCGCCCGGGCCATGAAAGCCGCCAGCTCCTGAGCCGCCGACCGACCCATGAATGCCATCAAACGTGTTGGAATTCTTAAAAGCCTTCATGATCATGCAATCTTTCCATAAGTGGGTGGCAGGTCGTTCCCGGGTGCCATGTCTCGGGCAAGGCTCATTGAGTAGCTGCTCAAGAGATGGGCCTGACCCGCCAGATCGAGGGGGCGGTTTGCCCTTACGTCTCTGATTGTTACTCTGTGCATTGGCATTGGCTACAAACTCTGAGTTACCCTCCGACTTACGCTTATTGCCTCCTTGATTCATCGGGTTATGCTGCTGACCCTTTCCATTGCCGTTCTTCTTTCCCTTCCCTGTCTTTTCCTCATTAGAGGCGGGATCCTTGGTACTATCAGAGTCGGCGTATTTGACTAAAGCTGCCATCAGCGTACCCATATTGTTGCAATCACGCTTAAGGCGCCCCAGTTTCTGTCTCAGCGGCTCAAAGCGGCAGTTCTTCTCCAACATGAGGACTGCAGAGCCGGCATCCATCTTGTCAGACGAATGTATTATCTCCGTGACCCGGCGTACCCAATGAGTCGTGGATTCACCCTCCTCCTGCTTACAATTTGTCAAGTCCACAATCGACATAGATTGCTTGCGAGTGTCCTTGAAGTTCTAGATGAAACGGGCCTTTAGCTCTGCCTACGAACTAATGGAATTGGGTGGCAAGCCTTTAACCAAGACCGGGCCATTCCATCTAACATCATGGTGAAGTACTTAGCCATTGCTACGTCGCTGACCTCCAACAGCTCCATGGCCATCTCATAACTTTCGATCCACTCTCCGGGCTGTAAGTCGGCCGTGTAATTCTGCACCTTCTGAGGTCCCTTGAAGTCCTTGGGTAAACGTACATTACGTAGAGCCGGCACTAAACAAGGAACACCGCCAGTTCTGGTAGCCACTCCCGCCTCAACGGAAGTCGTCGGATAATCTGGAAAGTCCTGATGAGCCGTTTGTTGAGCCGCTAGCTGAGCCGCCTGCTCGTCCTCCTGACGTATTCGGTCCTGCACCGGGTTATAACCACCGGGCTGGTTACGGCGCTGGGCGTTGCTTGACAAAGCTTCTGACTCCATGTGCCTGCTATAACTAAGACTCCGGTTTGGACGAGCCGGAGCTAACCTAGGCGGAGGAGTTGAATGAATCCTGTCCCGGCTATAGGAATAAGTCTCTTGCTGAGCCAGGGATGTCTGGACGAGGTCTCTGATCCTTCGGGTCACCACTGCTGTTGGATCATCACCGTCCACCGAGAGAGCCGCCAAACGTGTTGATGCTGTGATCAAGTTCTCCATGGGGTTGGAAAAGTGACCCGGCGGTATCGGCATGTAACGGGGCGGTGCCATGTTCCCATGAGGAGGTGCCATCTCCCGAGGCTGAGCCGGTCCTCCTGTTCTGGCAGTCATAAACTGATTTGCATCTGGCGGGTTACTTGGGCCGGCTCCGGGTGTAGCGAAAAGATTTTGAGGATCATAAACCGGAGGTAAATGGGACTGGGTTTTCTGATGTCTCCTCCTCATCACCTCGTTAGATGCGTTTAGGCTCATCGTAAGCTGGAAGGCCTCTGACTGTAGCTACTGTGCCCGTGCATCCAAAGCCGCCCGTTCTGTGGCTAACCTGGTGTCCTTAGCTGCCAAGGCCTCCTTGGCCCGAGCTATCTCCTCACGCACCTGTGCCACCTCCGCGTTATGCTCATCTTGATTCGCAGGGATGACTGTGGTGGTTAATAGGGCTGTCAGCTTATCCATGAGATCCATCAGCACCTGAGCCGGTGGGCGCACAGGGCCTCCTGCCCCGGCCGCTCCTGACCCAAACGTTATTGCTGCTGCAGCCGTTGAGTTTTGACCGGGTTGAGTACCAGCCATGAAGACTCCTGCCCAGCTTGGTGGCTCATAGGGGTCCGGAATACTAGAGCTGTCGGAACAGCCCCTAAGCCCGCCATCCTGTAACAGATAAAACGACTCTGTTGAACCGGCGGACGAATCACCGTCGGAGAGGGCGTCCGTCTCACCACCATCTATAGATCCTTCAGAAAGTTCTCCTACATGGATGCAACCCACGAAGGCACGCTTCACGACGGGTTGAGCTCGGGCAGGCCTCGCACGCTGAGCTGTTTCGCCGAGGTCGATGCAGCAATCTGGCTCAGGGCCCGGCTCACCAATCCGGCTGATGAAGACGTGGATTCCGCCAAAGGGGATCTGGTACCCGTACTCAATTGAGCCGGCGTCGGGGCCCCATCCTTCGTCGTCGATGTAGATCTTGCCGCGACGACTCTTGGTCATCTGGCCCACTGCGTATCCCTTGATCCCTTCGAAGTTGCCCTTCAAGAACTCAAATCCACCGTGCGCTGGCCCCACGGTGGGCGCCAACTGTCGTGGGATTGTCACGGCAGATGTCCTCTTGCAAGGACTTAGTTGTGGAGCCATCGCAACTAGGAAGCTTAAAGGGGTTAATTCGGGACAAAGGACACGAGAGATTTATACTAGTTCGGCCCCTTACCGTGAAGGTAAGGCCTATGTCTAGTTGGGTTGGTATTGCTTGATGTTTCGATGACCAGGGAGCGAGATACGCTATGTATGGTTCTCGATGAGTTGTTTCTTACCCTAAGCCGCCGGCGGGTCGTCCCCTTATATACACGGGTTGACGCCCTGTGGCTTACAGAGTCCCGGCCGTCTCATAAACAGTGTCTAGCTCGGTGACTAGTTAAATCTACCTTATGATACAAGTCATGCCATTATGGCGGTTTACTACGACGGGCCTTAAGTCGCTGGTGGGCTTTAGACCCTTTATTGAACCTCCATCTTCATACTTGGTCTTGGGCTTCTTCTGATAAATCTCTCTTTGCATAACCCGGCCCCTCATAGACGGCTTATACAAATAGTTACATCCCCAACAAGGCGGGTTGACCATTGACGGCCGGTTAGCTTCTTGGCAGCGACGTGGAGTCGGAGAGCTGTGTTGGAGAAGAACGCTGCTTCTACTTAACTGCTGGTGCAGTTGGCTGACTGACACATGGGCCCAACATGCCACATGTCAGTTACGCAACTTCACCTGCAGTTAAGTCACTGAAGCTTCTGTTCGGCTTAGCGGGACACAGGTGGGTAGCTTCGGTTAATTAATTATACCTCCAGCGCACCCCTTTTTAGTTGAAGAATGTATGAAATGTAATGAAATCTGGCATGTTTATATCAAATCCGATCGTGTATGAATGAATTTATGTCGATTAGTTCGAATTCCTGTATCACTGGCATTGGATGAACATGCAAAACAACACGTACTAGCATTATTCCCAGGTTGATCACCTTGTTTGCAGCAGTTTCACATGTACTCCCTCCGGTCCTTTCTAGTTTGCACACAAGTTTTGTCTGCAGTCAAAGTATCTCTACTTTGACCAATCTTATAGAAAAAAGTATGCACTTTCACAATGTGCAAAGTAAAAAGGAACAGAAGGAGTACAAAGAGTTTGAGCAGCTTTTTAGCATTTCTGTACATTGCAATCAAACACACAGGGTTCATAGAGAACATTCAAAACAATCTATGATTATGCATCGCAGCGACTCACATGTCAGAGGCAATATTTACTTCACAACTAAAGAATAAAGAAAAAAATGATCGACGCTGCTGACAGCAAAGGGCGTCCCATTCGAAAATATCAAACGCATGTCTTGCTAAAATAAATGAGAAACATTTGACAAGGCTGTCCCATTCCAAAATATCAAATGTCTACGATTGTGGAATGGGCAGGGTTTGCCATCAGTTCAGACATTGACATGGCACCTCGTGCTAAATAAACCAGCTGTTCTTTTTGTGCAGTTCCACCAAAATCAACCAAATTCACGAGTAGCTTGTATGATTTCGCCCTTATATGTTGTAACGCCTTGATTTATCGGCACCTCCTTTCTTGTGGTGGAAATGAATGATTCAATGTATTCATGAACATTTCGTGCAGTTCCCACTAAAATCAAGCTGAGCACCCCTGTTTGCACAAATACAAAAAAAGTGATTAGTATAAAGCAAACTGTACTATGAATTGATAGTTTAAACAGGCACCTACATGTTCCATGTATAGCACACTTTTAGAAAAACGGAACTCACCAGAAAGAATCCTAGAACAACATTATACTCGCGCATCACAGCAAAAAATGGAGATTTGTCAGTCCTTGTGGGGAGTAATGTAACCATCCTTCAACTGCTCCTTCTGATGAGAAGATAGACAGGGCTTCTTCATACTGGCATAATCGGAACTAGTCACTTCACGTAGTCCATATTCTTCTTCAGAGGAAGATGATCCTGTTGTGCAAAGACAAGAGGACAACTAAATGATAGCATCCCTGTTTTCTCGAAAAAAAGGAAAGGAAATATTTAAAACAACTCAGATGAAGCACTTCTCAAGGACAATACCACTTTTTCAAGACAATATCTAAACAGTAGCACAACACCAATAGAGATGACAAAGCTCAATCATATGGATGAAATCAGTGGGCGAGTACCAACCTTTGTCAGGAGGCTTATTTTGTAGAGCATACAGATGAAGCACTTCTCCAGAACCATCTGTTGCTATCTACTGTGGTGGCCATGCTTACTATATACTCCTCGATTAGTTTAATGTTTCCAACATCTTCT
Organism: Triticum dicoccoides; assembly: GCF_002162155.2. Lineage (NCBI taxonomy): Eukaryota > Viridiplantae > Streptophyta > Magnoliopsida > Poales > Poaceae > Triticum > Triticum dicoccoides. The sequence goes on along the minus strand of NC_041391.1, from coordinate 184,093,691 downwards.
TGTGCAGTTCCACTAAAATATATGGTATCTTCAAAGAAGATCCCTGTTTGCACAAGTAGAGATAATTACGTATTACATTAAGAGTGGCATCAAATCAGTGGCAAAACAATTGCTTGTTCCAGCCATAGCAATAAATTAAGATGCAAAACTATATCATTACTTGTGTCATCATAGTTCCAGTGCTTCATTACAACATCGGGAGTTGATTTTTGTTTTTCTTTCGCTTGTTCTTCCCCTTCATCACTTGGTTCAATAACAGACAAGCTTCACCTTCAATGTAAGATTTGGCATGACAATTAGGGAGCACAAGTATAGTACTAAAGTTAATTTTCTGATGAAAGTGGAAAAATACAGGCCAATAGTTGTGAAATATCCTTATCTTACCTCAATGGGATATTACGGTGCACATACATATTTGAAGTCTTGTCTCCATTTGTGCAGTTCACTAAAATCAAGCAACATTATCGTACAAGTAGCACAACATATGAAAGCACACTGCAGAATCATGTGAAAGAAGGCTAGTACTGACCTCTCATGATGCGGAATTCAAACCACTCACAAGAAGAAGATCTGAACCAAATTTTCCAACACGGATAGGAAGTAAGATCTCCTCTTGTGCAGTTCCACTAAGATCAAGCAATCAAGCAACATTGTCGGTGTGACATTTTGGTTGAACTGCACAAAACACTCTTAAAACAAAAGTGTTTTGTGCAGTGCAACAAAAGGTCACAATGGCAACAAGGTGAAGTAGATAACCCTGTTTACACAGAGGTGCAAAGGAAACAACTAGTGGTCAATAACGATGGATGACACATAAGCAAACAAAAAGAAGCATCTACCTTATCTAAATGGGAAAGAAAGCAAGACAGTAGCATTTCTCAAACGGTGGCATTGATTAATATTAAAATAGAGATTATATTAACAATAAAATTCCTTAAACATGTAATTTGCTTTTAACTGTGGCATTTCATCAATTTTCGAGCGGCATTATTAGAGGGTGTTTGTTTATAGGGACATTTTGTGTAGGGACTAAAAAAACTCTGTGTCAGTCCCATCTAAACCAAACAGGAGGGAATTTTAGGGACTAAAAGTGGCATTTGGGACTAAAGAAAGAAGACCCCGAGGGAGCCTTTTTGGGACTTTTTCCAACAGTTGCCCCTGCCACGCATTGCACCTTGTCTCTATTAGTTCATTACTAGGGGTAACATGGTATTTTAGCATGTCATTTAATAACCTCTAGTCCATGTTTAGTCCCTGGAACCAAGCAGGTAGGGACTAGGGAGTTTTTAACCAAACATGGCCTAAGATTAACAACAGCTAATGAGTTGCACGGGACAGTGGACGCACCAACACCATGTGCATCTACCGATTTACTATGGTCATGCACAGTCTGTTGCAACAAACAACAAACAACCAAGGAGCATATTTGTATTGGTCCCAATTTTGTTACCTTTAGACACCTTTCCCTATGTGAGCACGGCAAATCTAGTCCTGCTCAAACTCTACAGCCTTGTCCCCCCAAACAAAAGATCAGTTCGTTACAGATGTGCATACTGCGTTTGTCATTGTTTTCCCTTTTCGACCAACGTAGGTGCTGGATAGCCAGTCTGTACTAGTACTTTCGCCCATTCCTTTCCTCCTTGAACCACATCCTAGATATATGCGATACAACTTTCCCCACTACTTTCCCCCATTCCTTTCCTCTTCGAACCATGTCCTAGATTCATGCTATAAAACATCCCCCCTTTCTTTTCTCTTTGAACCACGTCCTAGATTCATGCTATACAACTTTTCCCACTACTTTCCCCCACTCCTTTCCTCTTTGAACCACGTCCTAGATTCATGGTATACATGCAGCTAGAGCAATGCATGTGGAGTAAGTAAATTATACCTTAAGGTTCTTGGGGTGTGGTTCGGTGGGCGACGGGACAACGGCGAAGAAGAAGGGGTCGGAGGCCCTCCCGCGCCGCCGCTGGGTGAAAGTGAACAGCTGTGCCGGTAATGGATTTCTTCCCTTGCCGACGGCAACAACGTTAAGGCTCCTTCCCTTCCTGGCGGACGGATCCTGCCAGCTCTTTGAGCAGCAGTGAGGGGAGAGAGAGGCCAGCAAAGTCTTGTTTAGATCTGGAGAGGGTGAGAGAGTGTGAAGAGAGCAACTACAAGCGCTGAGGCTCTAGCGTGTATATATATACTGGAGAGAGAGTGTGAAGCATGCAAACCCTAGAAAACAAGCGCCGAGGCTGCAGCTTATACGTGATGAGGTGATTATACAGTCACTACGAGATCGTATAGCTCCGTATCCATCCATTTTGACCTGTCAAAGAATCCTCCTAGCAAATATTATGCTCAAGTGTAGTTATCGAACCCGAGACCTCAAGTTTGATGAACGAACAGGCTAACCAGCTACACAACCCTCCCGTTATGTTCAACGAGTGGAAAATAACCTTTTATACATTCCTGCATTCGTGTGACAAGCATGCCGTGTTTTGTGTGTGTGTGTGTGTGTGTGTGGGGAGTCATTGGGATTTCAATCATAATCGTGTCATGTGGCTTTGGTGGTAAGACTATCCATAGTGGTGCAGAAATAATGCAGCCTTAGTCACCTTACCTCTCTCCACGTAGTACGTTGGGTACCACCAGTCAAAGGGTGAAACAAACAAATTAATAAGAAAAATTAAAAGCGCCAGCGGTGTATCTTACCTCACACATCTCGCTACTGCTCGGGAACACTGTCCAATTGATCCCTCTATTCGGTCACATACTATTTTAGGTGAATCCTTATTATAACATGCACACAATTTAGGGCACTTGTATTCGACCTAAGTCAGTGTGCCACCGTATCTCGTATACTTACTACTCCCTCCGTCTAGGTGTAATAAGTCACGTTAGAAGGTGCAACGGGACCAAGGTGCGTGCGCGTGTGTGTGTTTAACAACATGTGTGTGTTAGAGAGAGCGACAGATTGACATACTCCTACAGAGAGATGGTGTGTAGTGTACGATTTTAGCCGCAAGATTCGGTGCATCCTCTCGTTTCCGGGCGTGTCCGGTAGGGACATGCGGACAGCTGCCACGCCCGCTCTTGACCAGCCTGGCCCACCCAAGGCCCCTTCATTGCCTGCGCGCGCTTCCCGCCCAAAACGGTCAGCGCCGCTCCAAAGAATTGGTGCCGCATTCATACCCGGACAGAGCGGACGCGACCTCTCACTGGCGCAAGAGTGATGGTTGCTTCATCCGTCCAACTTACTGCTGGGTCTATGTGATTTGACGACTCATTGGTCTTTATTACTGAGGTGGTAGGACGGCTGGATGTCCCACGCTTTCTGCGAAAGGAGGTACTACTAGATTACAATTTTCTCCATTCTTACAGCGGAGGAGTGCAAGAGCAGTGAAAACACGCTGGCTCAGTGATTACATGGCCCACCTCACACTATCACCATATTTTCTGGACATCGTGCGAGACCTAACTCTTTACATAGTACTCCCTCCGTTCCTAAATACTAGATGAGTCCCCGCGCGTTGCCGCAGAACAGCCGTATATCTCTCTGCGCAAAATTATCGATTTCATACAACTAAAAAAAACTCTATAACCGCATGACAAATGTGGTAGCCAAACTAAATAAACTCCCATCATCATTTAGATCATCCCATGTAAGGAAAAAAGATCAGCCAACTCCTACTACATAATGGGATTATATTTTTCTTTTTGACATGTTAATGGGACTTAAAAGCTCACTTACATGCATGCTATCGGTGCATGCTTGCATGCAGACATGTTGATGTGATTTAAAACCCACTCACATGCATGCCACGGTATTTCTGCATGCTTGCATGTGGCTTAGTGTGGAGCCTCTCAACGTCTAGATCAGACGGCTATTATAGACTAATTTAGTTCATCTAACGGCTACATTAATTTTGATGATGTGGCTCAAGGAGAGGATAGAGAATTACTAGTAGTGGGGGCTAGCTATTACTAGTAGATAAGTCTTTGTAGAGATTCCACTAGGTGAACTACATACGGAACAAAATGAATGAATCTACACTTAAAATGCATCTATATACATCCGCATGTGGTTCATGGTGAAATCTCTACAAAGACTTATATTTAGGAATGGAGGAAGTACTAGTATAGTACGTACTGTAATTTATCAGCGAGATAAATTTGTACAATGCTATGAAGCTTCCAACTTCTGTTACATGTATCTTGCGTCCAAGGTTGCCCATTGCAACATTTCATCAAATACAAAGGAGACTAACATGCATGCTATTGCATCTCAATGATTGACAGATCATAGCAAATATGTACTCCCTCCGTTCCAAAATAACTATCTCAACTTTGTGCAAACTTTAGTATAAAGTTGTACTACTACTAAAGTTGACACTTATTTTGGAATAGAGGCAGCTAAATAAAAAAACGATCCATGCAGTCCCTAGACCTTGAACCGTGAACCCCAACCAGGCTTCAATTTACTGGCAACGTTCGAGCTTCCTAAGAAATGAAGTTTGCAACCTTTTGACAATCGGATCATTTTGTGCAATTTCACCAAAATCGAGATGAGCATCCCTATGGCAAAGAAATTGAAGAAGCGTGATTAGAATAAGATTACTGGGACTAGTTGATGAGACATAAACTCATCACAAATACAGTACGTAGAAGCTAGTAGAGGTATGTGTGGGGCAAAGAAGTAGAGAAATATCGACATGGAGTGATGTGGGCAGCTGGAGCAGTGGTGCAAGCCGGCTGTAAAGGGAGTTGTACCTATGGGACGTAGCTCAACCTTGAGGAGGGCGGAGGGAGGCGGCAACTGCCCACATCGCGATAGTGAGCAAGGGACGAAGGCAACCTCACCGACTTTGTGAGAGAGAACGGCGGGGACCCCTGATTGGGACATGCCGACAGTGGGTTTTCACTGTCGGCGATGGCGACCGCATCTACACTAAGCATCCACCCCTTCCCCCGGCGGACGTGATCCGTCGGGATGTTAGAGATGTGGCCACAGTCATTTTGTGCGAGAGAGTGTGAAGAGAGCAACCCCATCAAGCAACCGTGTAGGCTGGCCCGTCCTGACTATGTATATAGTGGAGAGGTTTCCTTTTCTCTCCATATGAACCTATGATATTGCGTACGTGCCATTGAAGAAAAAAAACTTTATTTATAAATGACGCGGCACCTACTACTCGTTCTCCTATAACCTTAACCTTGCGATTGGCTCTTCGCCTCTTTGGGAAGTCAAGCAATAATGGTAGTGCAGTATATATCATTCTGGCTATATGAGACCGAATGAATTGTTGCACATCCACCACGTGGGCGAGGGTCGAGGGGCGAGGGAGAGTGCTACATACGGAGCAAAATGAGTGAATCTACACTCTAAAATACGTCTATATACATCAGTGTTTGGAGTATGTACTAGTAGTTCATATTGAAATCTACTAAAGGACATATATATTCCAAACAATATGATATAATCTCTATAACCAAGGTAGTAGGGACGAGGAGTAAACGGAGGGAGTAGTAAATTTTTCTCCTCGTCCTGCGAGCCACCGCGCGCATGGGCGAGGGAGCGGGCGTAAGGCGGAGCAAGCTTCACCTCATCCTGCGAGCCACCGTGGCCGTGGGCGGGGGAGATGGTGTACTAAGCAAGCTTCTCCTCGTTCTCCAAGTTGACGGGACACATCAAAAGTACTCCAGTGTATAGAGCCTTGCCTCTAAGGTAGGCCCCACATGGTTTGCCCCTTTTTTTTAATTTAACATAACGCGTCAAGTCGCAATTTGTTTGTTCACCCGTGGTAGACGATCCTCCCTCCACCAAGTGGACAACCAGTACACGTGCCAAATTACCACGTGGGCTGCCTTTTTCATACAGAAATGAGCTCCACCATGTACCCGTGCGGGTGTGGTTGGGAAAGAGACGGGAGTACGTGCGCCGTGCATGCACCTCTTCTCTTCGTGCACGTCCCCCACCTACGTGGGTGTGTGTGAGAGATACAAACCGCGTTCGTGAG
>NC_041391.1:184084381-184087211 GCF_002162155.2 Triticum dicoccoides | reverse complement strand
CAAAGATATAGGGTGACTGACCTACCGAAACGTCAGAGGGCACATGTCAAGTTTGTGTGTGGCAGGGAGACATGACTAGAGTGCTTGATGTATCAGTGTGTGTATGGGGTGGGGGAGGGGGTGGGGGGAGGGGTAGGCAGAGGCCTAACTATAGAGGTAGAATGACTCGTATATGTGTTGAGAAGGAGAGACCCAGCTATGTCTTGAGGGAGATCGGTCGACATCCATACATAACTGAAGGACGGGAAATATGATGGGACAGAGAGAGAGAGAGAGAGAGGATAGAGAGAGGGAGGGAGAGGGGTAGAGTGTTGGATGGGTGATGGAGTTGCTTCCCAAAGATGGTGGGAGAGGCCTACTAGACAAACTAAGGGTGGAACTGCAATGTTATCAATAAGAGTGGGGATGTGTTTCTGTGTGTGCCCGTGCATGATAGATCTGTCGGGACGCATCCATCGATGATGAAGGGGAGCCATGTGTTTGGTAAGCAAACCTAACTAGATCAGTAGATCAATTGTTGTTTGTTAGAGGAAGGGAGAGACATAACTAATGAGGTAGATCGATCGACGCTTGGGTAAAAACGAGTTATAAGGACCTAGCTAGCTATATGTATAGCGAGAGATCGGTCGGTGTACGTCCATTTGTTAGAGGCAAATAAGGCCCAGTGAGACGGATAGACAGAGAGAATGGAGCTAGGAGGTGGTGTGAGAGGCCCAGCTACTAGCTAGATAGGGGGAGGAGTGGGGCGAGAGTTTACACGTGTGTGTGACCGTATGAGAGACACGAGGCAAGGACACATAAAGGAGGAGATTGAAGGTGTGCGTGTGTATGTTGTAGGCAGGCATCGCTGGAGAGGTTTATCGATCGGTGTGTGTCGGAAAGGAGTTGTGGAGACTCTGGGAGAACAACCTAAAGAAAAAATGAATGTGCCCGGTGGATAGAATGCCAAGGGAGGGGGAGGGTGAGGAGGGTGTGTGCATGCACAAGAGAAAGTTAGTGGTAGCTACAAAGGTTAGAGGATTGTGTGGGTGTAAGAGACTAACAAAGGTCATAATTTGATAGGAAAGCGGATTAATATATTTGAATAGGAGATCATAGTGTTTTAAACATATGCATGCATGAATATAGCAGTGATACACGTGCTGTGCACATGTTATACCATATTGTGATAATGCATGGCGTTTGCAACTCACAGCTAAATGCTGAACAATCTAAACCATACTATACATCAAACAATCTCACATTTTATTTGAATTTGTGATAATGTGTGGCATTTGCATCTTACAACTAAATATCGAACAATCTAAACAATACTATATATCGAACATTCTCACATTTTATTTGAATTTGTGGTAATGTGTGGTGTTTGCAACTCACATCTAAATACTTGTAGGTGTAGGGGGCGGGGCACCATACATAATGTGATAAACACATTATACATATGAGACATGGTTTAGATTATGAAGATCTAGCTAGAGCTAGAAATGTAATGTGATTTGAAATCAACATAAAGTGGATTTAAAAAATCGAGTTTGAGTTCATATAGTTCTCATAGTTCATATGTAACTCGAGACTAATCATGTGGTGTGCTGTTAAGATAATACACAAACAATGGTTTAACTTGACAATAATGATGATTGTAGATCTTATTAAAACAAAGAAACGAATTCAAATGCTTTGACTTCACAACAATCATCACTGTAGATCTTATTCAAATAGGGAAACGAATTCAAATTTAGTTCATATTGAAGCGGTAGTATATATGTTTGGAATGCACTAAAACGTTCATTTGAGTAGTAGGTTGCATGCATTATACACGTAGCGAAATATTTTAATTGAACATAACATGAATTCAAAGTTTTGAGTGACATTTGTAGTGCGCATTGATTTGGTACAGTACACGCTAGGCTTGTCCGGAAATTTCAACCCGCGCCTTGTTAGCCCGAAATATTTAAGATATATCTTTGTCTCGTCGTGCTCCGACAACTCCCTCCATCTCAACCTGCGCCTTGCTATTCCGAAATTACAGGGCACGCGAAAACTCTCACCTCCTGTGAAATCCCGACACGCAAAATGCCCGTGGTACCCCTGAACCGAAAGAACCGCCTCAAATCGGTGGGGGTACTTTCGTAACTTACCCACATTTCGGACAAGCGCGTCCCTAAGACATGGTTCCCCATTGCCATCCCATCCGCCCACCCATTCGTACAACGAGGCCGCGAAAACCCGCGACAAAGCCCAACACCCTGCTTCGTCCGCCACCCACCCGGAGCCTCTTCCCCGATGACGTCGTCCACAACAACACCTCGACGTCTCTCATCCACCGTACCGGATGAGGATCCGTTGTCGATCTCGTCATCGCGCCGGTTCAGCCACCCCGCCCTCCACCTCCAAGGAGCTGCCCCGATGTTCCCCTCATCTTTCGCGCCACCTCCATTCCCACACTGCCGTCTTCACCTGCACTACCGGAAGAGCATCATCATCACCGTTTCCTCGGATGAAGCTGCGGCCTAATCGGTGCCACCAAAGAGGTTGTACACTAATCGCTGCATTTTCTTCTTGCTTCGATCTCACGGTGATGCGGCGCTCGGTCCCGAGCTGACACGGCGCGGCTCCATCCACGGCGGTGTCGCCGGCCACTTCCTCCACGACATCGCTCCCTCGGCGGCGACGTCCACATCAGTAGGAGATGCTGCTGCTTTAGCTCTCGCTCGCGCTGCTGCTCTACTCTTGCTCTCGGTCCCCTGACTGGTCTGCTCTTGCTATTGCTCTTGCTCGCGCTGCTGCTCTCGCTCTTGCTCTTGCTTGCGATGCTGCTCCGATTTAGCTA
>NC_041391.1:184050091-184083917 GCF_002162155.2 Triticum dicoccoides | reverse complement strand
GAGGAGGGGGGCTTGTCGGAGAGGTAACCCACTATGTATCTTAGGGTTTAGGGTGGGGGAGGTGGTCACCGGCGGAGGCGGGGCAGTGGCGTGGGGATCAGCGGAGAAAAAGCTCGGCATGGAGGGGCCTAGAGGGATGTCCGGGGCGGCAGCGCGCCGGTGGTGGGGAGTGTTTTCGGGGCGGGCGGGGTGGCGGGGGGCTGCTGTTTGGCCGGTGGTGGCTGGCGGCTTAGGGGGGTGGAGGTTGAAGATGAACTGTAGGTCCTTGATTTCGTATCCAACGGCTACAAAATCGACTGACTAGAGATGAAAAAGCCAGTCGACCGACGTGTAGCCTCACCTTGCTAGTGCGTTCAGTTTCGACAACAAAATTTAGTTTCGACAGCAAAATTCAGTTTCGATAGTTAAGTTCAGTTTTGACAATTAAGTTCAGTTTTGACAGTTAAATTCAGCTTCGACAGTTAAGTTTAGAGATGAGTGGCTGATGTATTTTACATCTAGAACTTTGTGGTTATGTATTTTACGTCATGTATTGGAGATGCTATTAGAATTCCACTCAGGTTAATGTTGTCTCTCTTGTCCTGCTTCAGCCTCGGCGTCGTACAACTCACCGGAGCTGCTCCAACGATGAAACCCTCCATCATAGCAGAGCAGTACCTCGGGCTCCATCTCCAGACGCCTAAGATCTTCTTCCCCTCCTCCGACAGCCAAGTCAGTTGGAGCATCCTCACCGGCCAACCCAATCACGCTGAGATCGACATGGCTTCGCCAAAGAGGTTGTACACTTGTTGCATCTCTTTTTTACTCTACATGTTATATATATTGTCCACTGAGCACACGTAGTAACGGGAAATACGATTATTTTATCCTACTATATGACAAGCAGTGAGGTACCAGGCAACTTATCTTTCCGTGATGGACTCTCTTGAACGCCATCATTATTTATCTCTGCGTGTTTGAGCTGTGCATTTGTCGATGGCCCTCGGAGTTGAGCTAGTAGGGCAGTGGCCTAGGTCCAAAGTAATAGAAGTAGCACAAAAACATTTTTTAGTGTAGGCTTTTCCTTGCTCAAGCCTGCCTACTAGAATCGCAAGTGCTTGAAAGGAAAAGTGAATGAAAAACATAGGAATTGGAAAGTTTCCTATGGTACTACTATTCATGAATTTGGTTCAAAGGAATGGAGCAAAGGAAAACTGTAGGATTTGTTCCTTTAGTGTCTCCTTGAAAGAAAAAGCGTAGGAATTTTAATTTTCACTTGTCCCTCCTTTTCAAATTCCTATTCATGAAGCACAAGACTAAGAGATATTAGCATAATAGCATTATAACCATACATTTTCTTGTGGTTTGACTTAATCTCACCATGCTTCTTTGCATCCTGTGATCTTCCAATTGTTGTGAATCAAACACCCAGATTGGCAGAAATCCTGTGTTTTTAAATTCTCTGTTTTGCACGTGCATTCCTATCCTATTCCTGTCTATTTCCTATCCCTGCATTGTTGGAATCCTCCAATTCAAACGAGCCCTTACAGAATTACTTCTCTTATAGATAGTTGTCAAAGAAAACCTTGCGTGGTTTGTCCCACTGCTGCTGCACTGTCGTCCACCCTAGCTCAGCTGCTCCAATGACAGAAGGGTCTAGCATAGCAAGGATCCGGCCTCCAGAATGTCTTTCGCCGCCTCAGATCTTCTTCCCCGCCGCCGGCAGCCATGAAAACTGCATTACCATCATCAACCAAGCAGATGACCTCGAGGACTACACGGGTCCGCAAGAGAGGTCACACTCTTTCGTGTCTGCTTACGTTATGCATCGCTTAATATTACATGCTACTTTATCGTCCTGTTCACCAATTAGACTCCGAGTCAGCTCCAAACTAATGGTCAAACTTGAGTTTTTAAATGGTTGTGGGTTACATATCAGGGCCACAATCAATAGTATCTATCTACTATCTGGTTAATCTCCGGTGTCTACTATGAGTTTTATGTTGGACAAACAGTAAAGAAGCCATTATCTGTCTTTTTTAACTAAAGCCATTATCTGCCTGCTATTATTGGTTTTGGGTCTATCCATAGGTTGCTACCATTACTCTGGATTTCTGCATGCACTTCTTACATAATCTCACTATGTTTTATTCCTATGCATGACAGTTATTGTAAACAATGGAACTGAACATGTAGAGCAAAAGAGACGAGCCTTGCGTGGCAATAAAATTTCATGCAGACGTTGCTCCATGGTAGGTGCAAAGGCAGCCCCCCTCCACACATTTCGTATTGTAATCGAGAGGAAGATATCTGTTCTGAGGGGGATTCAGAAGGAGAAGACAACTCCTATTTACCCCCTGAGGTCCTCGCTCTAACTTGGCATGCTAATGTTGGTTATATCATGCATATGGTGCCTTGCATTGCTTACTTTATACATCAAATATGTCATCTGCTTAGTTTAGACATCCTTTGTGCGAATGCCATCTGCTTAGTTTATTCCTCGTTTATGTGAATTATGCAACACCGTCTTGTTTAGCCAGGCATCATATATGTGAATTTTGCAATGCCATCCTGCTTAGCCAGTCATCTTATATGTAAATTATATTAGGCATCCTTTTTTTTGTTACATATTACATTTGTCAACAATGTTAGTACATTCAACTGCTCTTCGTGTGCATCAGCCATTTGACACGGCGATGGCAAATTCTGCAGTGAAAACAAGGTCTTCAGAGCAGACTATGCTATCTGACGAAGCGCATATCTCACTGGTTACGGATAGCTCCTCAGAGGAGGATTCAGAGACAGATGACCAGTCCTATCCCCCCCTGAGGTGTGTGCTCTAACTTGGCAGGGTTATGTTGCTCATATCATGCATATGGTGTCTCGCATTGCTATGTCATTTGATTAGTTTAGACATGCTTTGTGTGAATGCCACCTGTTCAGTGTCTAATTACCATATATGTGAATTATGCATTGCCATCTTGTTGCAAGACATTATATATGTGAATTATACAATGCTATCTTGTTGCAAAGGCATTATATATGTGAATTATGCAATGCCATGCTATTTAGACAATCATCATCTATGTGAATTATATCATGCTATCATTTTTTTGTATTACGTGTTCCATTTGTCGACAACATTTGTATATTCAACTACTCTTCTTGTGCATCAGCCATTTGAAGCGGTGATGGAAGTATCTGGAGTGAAAACAAGGTATTCAGAGAAGACAATGCTACCTACTGAAGCAGACATCTTGCTGGTTACAGAGAGCTCCTCAGAGGAGGGTTCAGAGACTGATGACCAGTCCTATTTCTCCCCTGAGGTCTATGCTCAAACTTGGTAGGGTTATATTACCCATCTGCATACTATATAAATCATATATTTGAATTATATCATGCCATCATGTTTACATAGTACATACACATCATCTATATGAATTATGGCATGGCAACCCATTTAATAAAGACATCATATAGTTATATCATCTCATCCTGTTTAGTGTTTACAGTCATCATATTTTGAATTATGGCATTCTATCCGTGAATGTATGTGAATTATGGCATGACACCTATGTAATAAACACATTATATAGTTATATCATGTCATCCTGTTTACATATTCTCATATTTTGAATCTTTTTTAGTTAGCCATCATAATGTGAAATTGTGTCATGCTATCCTGTTTAGTTAGCCATCATATATGTGAAATTGCGTCATGCTATCCTGTTTGGTTAGACAACATAAATATGAATTATTTCACGCCCTCATTTATTCCCCACTATCCATTGCACCTGTCTATCATACAATGTCTATACTTATAATTTCTTTTCTTGTTTATCAGTGATTTGAATTGGAGAGGGTGATGGCAGTATCTAAGGGAGTAACAACACGGTCTTCAAAAAAGATAGTGCTACCAGTTGATGCAGATAGAACCACGGCTGTACTTGCCCAAGGACGAGATCCACCACACATAACCCAGACTCTCGCAGATTGTACCCCTACCCAGTTGGACAGAGAACCAGCTACACCCCTTCTAACCCCAACCCCGACAGATAGTAACCCAGTTCCAATTGACACAACACCGTCTCCACCTCAGAGCACCCAAACACGAGCAGTTAGTAAGGGAACTGCAGTGCCCAAAGCACGAGGACCACCACTCCGAATCCCAACTCAACGCTTAAAGGAGAAGAAGATTTGTTCTCAGGTCAGGTTATGTAGCTATGGTTCATACTCCTTTGCTCTTGCATTACTGTATTTACTCATACCAACTATTTTCAAATTTGAAGGATGGAATTGAAACTCCAATGGCACAACATGTATGTTTTAAACCTGTTTCTTTAACTGGTTTGCTGTTGTAACCTGCTCTATGTTGATTTTAGTTTCAATTGAATAAACAGTTACGTTCTCATGTCATACACATTACAAGTGTTGTTATTGCTCTATAGTTTCCCACACTCATATTCTGTCTATTCTGCTTTGTCTTGAACAAATATTATTTTAACTGTGTCTCTATCTTGATTTGGCAACAAAAACTAGAATGATATAGACCATAAAGTGACCATGGTACATAGATATATGTTTGTTTCATGCTGTTATCCTGTCCACTTTACTACTGAACTCATTTACCAAAATGAGTTTCATATACAACATGGTAAACATGTGATGTGTCTTCTTGTTTCTCTTTTAGAATGCGGACAAAATATTGGAGAACAGAACCACGTTATCCATTGGTAAAGTAAGTAATACAGATAAGGTTCAAGATAGTGAGACATCCCCGTTGGTCTCCAAGAAAACTGATAAAAACTATCTTGATGACAGTGAGAGAACCCAAAAGTCCTGTCTTGATGTAGTGTTCGAGTTACTGGCCACTACTACTGGCACAAGCTCTTCGAACTCGCTGCCTGAATCAGTTCGTCTTCTTGAGTCTCAACTTCAAGTTGAAAGACATCGATCAGATGTGCTGCGACAGGAAGCTAAAGGACTGAGGAAGTCCCTGCAGAATTCAGATGCATATTTCCTGGTGCAACAGCAAGCGCTGGAGGATTTAAGCACCAAAGAAGAGAAAGTTAATAAGCTTGCTAAGCATCTTTCCAGCATTATGGGTACCCAGGATATTGTTTCTTGAGATCTTCTAAAGTGGTTTCAGTTCTGGATTTGTTTTGCTGCAGCGTTTATTTGCGCTGGTCGCCAACTTTGACAACCAGTGTATATGATATGCTGCTTTGTTCCCTATATTTGCACTGTTGGCGAACTTTGATGCCCAGTGGATGTAATATGTGTAATAGCCGTGATAGCCTAGCGTTAGTTGCTTGCTTATTTATTTCCTTGTTGTCTTGTTTATTTGTTTGCTTGTAGTCATTGCAGTTCTTTTTCCGCGGTTTGCTAGTGGCTGCAATAACCTATTTTTTAAAACTAGGCCACAATAACCATGGGCTAATATTTGCTGTAGTGACACTGGGCCTCCTACGGGCCGTAGAAACAGTGGGCCTTCTACGGGCTGTAGAAACAATGGGCCTTCTAAGGGCCGTAGAAACATTGGGCCTTCTACGAGCCGTAGAAACGCGCCTTCTATGGGCCGTATCATCAATGGGCCTTATACGGGTCGTATGATTGATTGGCTGAACATGGGCCAAACAGACCACATTATGGCCGTAAACGGGCTAGAGTTGGAATCGTCCGTTCATTGGCCGACCATAACGGGCCATCGTTAATAGGCCGTATTTGATGACACTATGAAAACGGCCCAACGTATTAATGGACCACAAATGGGCCGACTGTAACCACAGGCTGAATTTGGCCCACAAGCAGAAAATGACTATAACGGGCCGTAAGTAAACGAATGCTGGAAATGAGCCCAAGAATAAATGGGCTCTGAGAAGGCCGAAAGATAACATGGGCTGGAAACGGCCCAACGGAATAATGGGCCGTTAATGGGTATAAAGTGATACACTGTTCATTACGGGCCAGTTTCACCACGAGCCGTTAATGGGTGTAAAGTGATACACTGTTCATTACGGGCCAGTTTCACTGCGGGCCGTTAATGGGCCAAGAGTTACGAAGGGCCTCATATGGGCCGAAAGACATCATGGGCCATACATGGGCCAGAAGGGAAAACGGGCTGGAATCATATTGGATGTCCCAGATGACGCTAATGGGCCTAATTCGGATAGGGCGTAACGGGCCTTGGGTTAGCGGGCTGTAAATGGGCTATATGCGAACATGCCGTTAACAGGCTTTCCATGGGCTGGCCCGCCACCTTTTGACCAAGTCAAACTGGCCGGCCTTTTCACGGGAATGGGCCTCTGTTGGGCCGTGCCACATGCCGACGTATCGTAGGTGCCTTCTGTCCAATGAGTGGATGACATCTGTCCCAACGATGAGCCGACACGTGTTTCCTCCAGCCAATGATGATTTTACACATGGAAAATCCCCATTGGTCGGGGCTGTTAACGGGTTATCGGATCCAAAACCCGACACGATAGCTTATCGACGTTCCATTACGGTGGATGCCACGTGTCGGTCACCCTTGACGAAAGCACTTCTGTGACGCGCGATTTATCATCATGGAAGTGGACACTTCCGTGATGATAATTTTGGTAATGTCATGGAACACTTCTACGACAGCACATGTATGACTATCTTGATTCTGTCATAAAATCGTCATGGATGTACATGCATGACAAAAAATGCGACCTACTGTGACAAACACGTATCATCATGGAAGTGTATTTTTTGTAGTGAGGAGGAGGCACCAGTCCCGTCTACCTCCGGTTTATGAGCCTAGAAACCTCTTCCGCACGCCCGGTGCAGGGCCCGCTAACCCGTCGGAGATAAACTGGGCTGCGGCACCCGGGGTTGGGGCACCGGTTCAACCACGCATGACGAAACCCCCTCGTCTATATATCGCTCCACCTCAGCATGTACCTACACCACCGGGTCATTATTCTAATCCTTTGGATAACATGATTGCTGCGGCAACATGATTGGCAGCTCTCTGGGCGGATGGCGACTCTCCAACGGCGGTTGAAACACGAAGGGTCAGAGAACTTCTTCAGACGGCACTGGCACAACAGGAGGCATATTCTTACAGTCGAAATAGGATTCACTCGACCCCTCGGCCAAGCCGGAGTTATAGCAGGAACATGGACTCACCAGCCGTTTCAAGAAACGCCCAACGCCGTGACCAGCCGCGTGGGCATGACCTGGCGCGTGATGGAGCTCTTAACTTGGTTGATCAGGATAGAGTGCGTTAAGAAGCCGAGCAGGCGGCTCAACGGGCGGCTCACCAGCCCCTTCCAGTTTATCCAACGAATTTGATTGAGGCAGGTGTGACCTCTAGATCTACAGGTGTACCCTGTTTGGTGCCAGCTCTGCATAATGAGTGTTTTCCCAAGGATTTCAAAGGACCTCGAAAGGTGCCTAATTACACAACCGACTTACCCCCTGAGGCGTGGATTGAAAGTTATGAGATGGCCATGGAATAATTGGAAGTCAGTGACACTGCGTGTGCCAAGTACTTCACCATGATGCTGGATGGAACGACCCGTACTTGGCTAAAGGGGTTGCCGGCTAATTCCATCGGGTCATGGGCTGAGTTAAAGGCCCGGTTTATTCAGAATTTTAAGGACACATGCAAGCAGCCCATGTCGATTGTGGACTTGGCTACTTGCGCTCAAGAGGAGGGTCAATCAATGACCCATTGGGTTCGCCGGGTCAAAGCTATCATAGATTCATCTGATAATATGAATGTCGACTCTGCGGTCTTAATGTTGGAGAAGAATTGCCGTTTTTTGCCTCTTAAACAGAAGCTGGGGCGGCTCAAGCGCGATTGTAATGATATGGGGAAATTGATGGCGGCTCTAATCAAATATGCCGACTCTGATAGTACCAAGGATCCCGAGTTTGACGATGAAAAGACAGGGAAGGGAAAGTAGAATGACAACGCCAAGGGTCAGCAGCATAACCTGGCAAATCAGGGGGCAACAGTAAACGCAAGGCTGATGGTAGCTCGGAGTTTGTGGCTAACACCAACGCACAGAGCAATAATCAGCGTCGTAAGGGGAGGCCGCCTCCTCAGAACAGTGGACCAGGTCCTACTATTGAGCAGTTGCTCAACGCGCCCTGTCCAAAGCATGGCATGCAGGAGAAACTAGCTACTCACCTTTGGAAGGATCGTTCCATTATGAGGGCTTTCAAAAATTCTGACTCATTTCACGGCAATCATGGGCCGGGCGGCGGCTCAGGCGGTGGCGGTCCTCATGGCCCGGGTTATGGAGGTGGCAGTTCTAATTCCGGATTACAGGGCCACCAAGGTAACAAGGTGGTTATAATCAAGGTAATCAGGGTGGTTATAATCAGCAATCCAGCCAGGGGGGTCAGCAGCAGCAGCAATCCGGATATCAGAGTAATCCGAAGTAGTTGAATAGTGGGCAGTATCACATTTTCACCATGAGTTTATGTAAGAGGAACCAGAAGCTCCACAAGCAAGCCGTGAACGCCGTTGAGCCGGCAGTTCCTCATTACTTGCAATGGTCTGAGCAGCCCATTATGTGGAATCGAGCAGATCACCCTCCCTGGGTCGATAACTCGGGTCATTTAGCTTTGGTGGTGGCTGCTACCTCTTGAGCACTGTGTTGGTTTTCCCTTGAAGAGGAAAGGGTGATGCAGCAAAGTAGCGTAAGTATTTCCCTCAGTTTTTGAGAACCAAGGTATCAATCCAGTAGGAGGCTCCACAGAAGTCCCTCATAGCTACACAAACAAACAAGAACCTCGCAACCAACGTGATAAAGGGGTTGTCAATCCCTTCATGGTAACTTGCAAAAGTGAGATCTGATAGAGATAATAAGATAAATATTTTTGGTATTTTTATGATATAGATTGAAAAGTAAAGATGCAAATAAAAGTAGATGGAAAACTTATATGATAAAAGATAGACCCGGGGGCCATAGGTTTCACTAGTGGCTTCTCTCAAGATAGCATAAGTATTACGATGGGTGAACAAATTACTGTCGAGCAATTGATAGAAAAGTGCATAATTATGAGATTATCTAGGCATGATCATGTATACAGGAATCACGTCCGCAACAAGTAGATCAAAATGATTCTGCATCTACTACTATTACTCCACACATCGACCGACTCCTGCCTGCATCTAGAGTATTAAGTTCATGAAGAATAGAGTAACGCATTAAGCAAGATGACATGATGTAGAGGGATAAACTCAAGCAATATGATATAAACCCCATCTTTTTATCCTCGATGGCAACAATACAAAACATGCCTTGCTGCCCCTGCTGTCACTGGGAAAGGACACCGCAAGATTGAACCCAAAGCTAAGCACTTCTCCCATTGCAAGAAAGATCAATCTAGTAGGCCAAACCAAACTGATAATTCGAAGAAACTTGCAAAGATAACCAATCATACATAGAAGAATTCAGAGGAGATTCAAATATTTCTCATAGATAAACATGATCATAAACCCACAATTCATCAGATCTCGACGAACACACCGCAAAAAGAGTTACATCGAATAGATCTCCAAGAAGATTGAGGAGAACTTTGTATTGAGATTCAAAGAGAGAGAAGAAGCCATATAGCTAATAACTATGGACCCGAAGGTCTGTGGTAAACTACTCACAACTCATCGGAGGGGTCTTGGAGATGATGTAGAGGCCATCCATGGTCGATTCCCCCTCCGGCGAAGCACCGACGAAGGCTCCATGATGGGATCTCGCGGATACAGAAGGTTGCGGCGGTGGAAATAGTTTTTCCTGGTGCTTATATAGGCGAAGGAGGTAGGTCAGGGGAGCCACGAGGGGACCATGAGGGTGGGGGGGGGGGGTGCACCCACCCCCCTAGGGCGCCCTCCTGCCTCGTGGCCGCCTCGGCTGCTTCTTGACATCCACTCCAAGTCTCTTGGATTGCGTTTTTTCAAAAATATTGCTCCGGAAGGTTTCATTCCGTTTGGACTCCGTTTGATATTCCTTTTCTTTGAAACACTGAAATAGGCAAAAAAACAACAATTCGGGTTGGGCCTCCGGTTAGTAGGTTAGTCCCAAAAATGATATAAAAGTGTAAAGTAAAGCCCATAAACATCCAAAATGGGTAATATAATAGCATGGAGCAATGAAAAATTATAGATATGTTGGAGATGTATCAAGCATCCCCAAGCTTAATTCCTTCTCATCCTCGAGTAGGTAAATGATAAAAACAGAATTTTTGATGCGGAATGCTACCTAGTGTATTTCTTAATGTAATTTTCTTTATAGTGGCATGAATATTCAGATCCAAATGATTCAAGATAAAAAGTTCATAAAACATAAAAATAGTAATACTTCAAGCATACTAACAAGTAATCATGTCTTATCAAAATAGCATAGCCAAAGAAAGCTCATCCCTACAAAATCATATAGTTAGGCCATGCTTCATTTTCGTCACACAAAATACTCCCATCATGCACAACCCCGGTTTCAGCCAAGCAATTGGTTCATACTTTTTAACGCGCTTCAGCTTTTTCAACTCTTACGCAATACATGAGCGCAAGCCATGGACATAGCACTATAGGTGGAATAGGGTGGTGGTTGTGAAGACAAAAAAGGGAGAAGATAGTCTCACATCAACTAGGTGTATCAACGGGCTATGGAGATGCCCATTAATAGATATCAATGTGAGTGAGTAGGGATTGCCATGCAACGGATGCACTAGAGCTATAAATATATGAAAGCTCAACAAAAGAAACTAAGTGGGTGTGCATCCAACTTGCTTGCTCACGAAGACCTAGGGGATTTTGAGGAAGCCCATCATTGGGATATACAAGCCAAGTTCTACAATGAAAAATTCCCACTAGTATATGAAAGTGACAACATAAGAGACTCTCTATCATGAAGATCATGGTACTACTTTGAAGCACAAGTGTGGAAAAAGAGATAGTAACATTGTCCCTTCTCTCTTTTCTCTCATTATTTTTATTTGTGGGCTTCTTTGGCCTCTTTCTTTATTTGGGCTTCTTTGGCCTCTTTTATATTTATTTGGGCTTCTTTGGCCTCTTTTATTTTTATAAAGTCCGAAGTCTCATCCCGACTTGTGGGGGAATCATAGCCTTCATCATCCTTTCCTCACTTGGGACAATGCTCTAATAATAAAGATCATCACACTTTTATTGATTTACAACTCAAGAATTACAACTCAATACTTAGAACAAAATATGACTCTACATGAACGCCTCCGGCGGTGTACCGGGATATGCAATGAACCAAGAGTGACATGTATGAAAAATTATAGAGGTGGCCTTGCCACAAATACGATGTCAACTACATGATCTTGCAAAATCAATATGACAATGATGGAGCGTGTCATAATAAACGGAATGGTGGAAAGTTGCATGGCCATATATCTCGGAATGGCTATGGAAATGCCATAATAGGTAGGTATGGTGGCTGTTTGAGGAAGGTAAATGTTGGGTGCATGATACCGACGAAAGTTGCGCGGCATAATAGAGGCTAGCAATGGTGGAAGGGTGAGAGTGCGTATAATCCATGGACTCACATTAGTCATAAAGAACTCATACATTTATTGCAAAAGTTTACTTGCCCTCGAAGCAAAGTACTACTATGCATGCTCCTAGGGTAAGGGTTGGTAGGAGTTAATCATCGCGCGATCCAGACCTCCACACATAAGGAAGACAATTAAAATAGCACCCCATGCAACAAATTTTTCACACAACTTTTACCATACGTGCATGCTATGGGACTTGCCAACTGTCGGTGTCAAAACCGGCGGATCTCGGGTAGGGGGTCCCGAACTGTGCGTCTAGGCGGATGGTAACAGGAGACAAGGGACACGATGTTTTACCCAGGTTCGGGCCCTCTTGATGGAGGTAAAACCCTACGTCCTGCTTGATTAGTATTGATGATGTGTGTTACAAGAGTGGTTCTACCACGAGATCAAGGAGGCTAAACCCTAGAAGCTAGCCTATGGTATGATTGTTGTTCGTCCTACAGACTAAAGCCATCCGGTTTATATAGACATCGAAGAGGGCTAGGGTTACATAGAGTCGGTTACAATGGTAGGAGATCTACATATCCGTATTGCCAAGCTTGCCTTCCACGCCAAGGAAAGTCCCATCCGGACACGGGACGAAGTCTTCAATCTTGTATCTTCATAGTCTTGGAGTCCGGCCGATGATGATAGTTCGGCTATCCGGACACCCCCTAGTCCAGGACTCCCTTAGTAGCCCCTGAACCAGGCTTCAATGAGGACGAGTCCGGCGCGCATATTGTCTTCGGCATTGCAAGGCGGGTTCCTCCTCCGAATAATTTATGGAAGATTGTGAACACCAGGATAGTGTACGGCTCTGCAAAATAAATTCCACGTACCACCGTAGAGAGAATAATATTTACACAAGTTTAATCTGCTGAAGTATTTGGTGGCGTGACGTCACACCACTACCAAGCCTTTACTTGAATCGTTTTTATTGTACCACCTCAGCGTGTTTAGCGAAGCGGTTTCCTTTGCACGTCTTGTCGAAGTAGAGATCGTGTTCCCCTTATTCCGGGATTCCCATCAATATAGACGTGGGTAACTCAACCGCGCCATTGATTACGGCGCTTGGGAGATAAGCGAGTTTTATCAGGCCGGTGGGGACACATGTTTTTGTCCGCCCATATAAGGGGATAAAGATCCAACCCTTTTACCTGCGCCTTCTTCCTCCTTGGCTTATCCATCTCCGCGAACTCGAGCTCCAGCGCCCAAGTCCGCACATCTCACCTCAACCTCCTCCAACTATGTCTGGAGCGGGAGGCAAGTGGATGGCCTCCTCCGTCACGGAGGGGCACATCCAGAAGCTGCGCAGCGCCGGATATCTGTCCAGCAACATCGCGCACCGGCTCCCCAACAAGGGAGAGCTCATCCCCACCCCCAGGCCCCATGAGAGGGTAGTATTTCTTCCCCATTTCCTCCGCGGACTAGGCTTCCCACTCCATCCCTTTGTCCGGGGGCTCATGTTCTACTATGGCCTGGATTTCCATGATCTGGCCCCGAATTTCATCCTCAACATCTCAGCATTTATCGTCGTGTGCGAGGCCTTCCTCTGCATCCAGCCCCACTTCGGCTTGTGGCTCAAGACCTTCAGTATCAAGCCGAAGGTTGTGAAGGGGAGCCAAGTGGAGTGCGGAGGCGCCATGGTGGGCAGGATGTCCAACGTTACTTGGCTTGAGGGCACTTTCATGGAAACCATTAAGGGGTGGCAATCAGGGTGGTTCTACATCACCGAGTCGCGTGACCCCGAATGGGTAGCAGCCCCCGAATTCAGATCTGGCATCCCCACACGGCTCACCTCCTGGAAAGAGAGTGGCCGGACATGGGGTGATTAGGAGGAGCTGACCGTACTCCAAGCCTGCATCCAAAAGTTAGTGGACAAGAAGCTCAAGCTTGTCAACATAGTCCTGGTCATGCTCATCCGCCGGATCCTCCCGTGCCAACGACGGGGCTTCAACATGTGGGAGTTCGATCCGGCGCAGCACCAGACTTTGAGCGGGCTCTTCGGATGTCTGGAAGGTGCTGTTCAAGGGCGCCGAGGCTCCCGCATCCGCTACCGAAGATCACGGATTCAGCTCGCTGCGTCCGGCTGACGAGGTAAGCGATTTTGTCCTTTACGGGACGCTTGTTTTCCATAGTTTGACTCTATGCGGGATCTAAACTCCCTTTCCTTTGACAGGACTGGCTGACGAAGGCCGAACAGACTATCTGTCCGGCCCCATTGCCAGAGGACCCAGTGGACGCCCGCTTAACGGGGCTGCTGGCTTCGGCACCCCACGTGGTGCCGGAGAAGAAGGCCAAGAAGAAGGCCACGGGCACTCGGAAGAGTTCCCGTTTTCAGGTGTTATCGGATGATGACTCCGAGGCCGACTCCTCTCGCAAAGGCGAGGAGGAGAAGAAGAAAGCCTCTCCCCCAGCGGGGGGAGGGAGGAAAAGGAAGGCCTCCCCAACAAGGGAGGCCGAAGGGTCCAAGAAGGGAAAAACTCTTTCCCTGGACTGCTCTGCCAACGTCAGTGATGACGACGAGGACTGGCCCCCAAGGGCCAAGCCCCTGGCGAGATTGTAAGTATCCGAACTCCTGAATAACTTCATGGTTTTTCTTTTTCGCCACATAATGTCTTTCTAATGCCGCATACAACCCTGCAGTCTGCCCAAGGATGATCTTCCCGCTTCGTCGAGCGGGTCCTTAGGTGTGTCTGATATGGATTCTCTTCCAACCGCCTCCACCCCCCGTGATGCGGACGATGCCGAGGTGGGATCCCGGGAAGGGACCCACCAGGAGGAGGAGGTCCCGGAGGTGTTGCAGAACAACCTCCCGGACTTTGCACCGGACTCGACCTCGGAACCCATAGTGGCTCCGGAGTCCGGCGGGCGGCCCCTTCGTAAGAAGGGCAAGACCGTGACGCCGACAGCCTCCGTCCAACCGGAGGCGCTGGATAGCTTGCTGGAGGCGCTCAATGGCGCCTCCATCAAAGAGGAACACCGCACTGTTATGAGTGCGGTGATTCAGAAGGTTCAGCTCGCCAAGAGCAGGGTGACCGAAGCCTGCGGCAGCCTTCTAACAGGCTTTGAGGTCAGAATTTTGATATATGTAAAATAGTACTGCATAGACAGTAGCCCCTGATGCTCGGTTCGGTGTTCGGAAAGAAAAGCCGGACTGGGGATCTAAAAAGATATACGCAGGAGTTATAAAAAATATGTCAATATGGGATTGCAGGCTGCGCTGCTGACCTCTGCCGCACTGACTGCGGATGTCAATACTTTGAAGCAAAGCCTCGAGCGGTCCGAGAACGAGCTCGGCCGTGCCAAGAAGCAGCTCGAGGACAAGGAAGGTGAGTAACACCTTATTGAAATTGTACCTTACAGAAAAGGATTTTGGTTGCAAGAAGGATGACAAGGATAACGTGGGTATTACAGGGGCCACTAACGAGGTGGCGACCCTGAAGGAGGCGGTGTCCGCGGCCGAACGTAATGCGGCCGTAGAGCGCACTGAGCGAGAGAGGCAGGAGGCGCGGGTGGCGGAGGTACGGCAAGAGCTCCAGGTTCTCGTGGAAAAACACGAGAGTTTGGAGCATGACTCGAAGACTCGAGAGTCCGAGCTTGCAACGGCTCTTGAGAGTGCCAAAGCCGCTAAAGCAGAAGCCTATAAGGCCCTCCAGGAAGTCGAGGCATTGAAGAAAATAGCGGCGGGTAAGGCATTTTTCATGCAAAGTAAGCATGTGAGTGTGAATTACCTATCACTTACCCAAATTCGGAGCTCTCCAGGAGCGTTCGCAGATCTGCCCCGCAGCGTGTCCGATGCTTCCGCTTTCTATAGGGCCGAGGAGGGGAGCTCGACGGAGAAGGTCTTCTGGTCTCAGTATGCTGAGGCCGGACATCCGGTGCCCATTAGCGACCAGCTGAAGCAGCTGGCCGAGCTCCACAAGGTGGCCGAACAGGCCATGAAGGGCCTCATAGTTCGGCTGTGGCCTAAGGAGGCCATGCCTGGGAGCTACTTCAGCCTGGTGCGGCGGCTGGTGGATGCGTGTCCATGGGTTGAAGTCATCAAGCATTCCTCCTGTATTGAAGGTGCCCGTCGGGCCCTTGCCCGCGCAAAGGTGCACTGGGGCAAGATGGATGCTCAGAAGCTTGTGACGGACGCGCCACTGCAGGGCAAGGAGCATCGTATGCCCGAGATGTATTATAAGAGTGTCCTGAAGGGTGCCCGCATTATTGCGGGTGAGTGCTCCAAAGATGTAATATTTGAGTAGACTCGCATTTTGTTATCCTGTGCACTGAAAACTTAGTTCATATGCGCTAAGAAACACCTGTTAATTTAAAATATTACCTTCTGTGCGGCTGTTTATCAAATCTGAGAGATGGCAAGTCGTCGGCTTCAGCCCCCATGCCACGAGTGCTGGGGTGTTCGGGATAAATTTGAGCACTCTTCTTCCCATTTTTGGGTCCATCTAGGGAGGCTCTCAACACAACGAACAAGGCAACCGGACTTATAATGCTTGAACACTCTCACTTAGCCATAGAATTCTATAATTTTAAATTTCGGCGAAGCCCCTAGTATTCGGAAGGCCGAATTTGGGGCGCTATCCACGCCTGGGCCGGACGAAGCCGGCTCCTCGCTCTAAGCGACATAAGTCTTTAGGGACTCGCAAAAAACCTCTCGAACAGCGACCGGCTCTCGCCGCATCATGACGGTTAGTTTTAGCTTTCTCCACTGAGGCGCTCGCCCAGCTCAACTGGGGCGCAATAGCAGTGGTTCTCCCAGTGCTACCTTAGCCGATACAACGGAACGTAAGGTACCAAAACATGGGAGCCGGGCAAACCCAACTATTGACCCAAGACATGATTCGGAGCCAATGCATATAATGCTATAAGTTCGGGGTGCCGCACTTGTGAAAGTGTTCGGACTTATCACACCATGATGCAGGAAACATAAGCCCCTGGTGTATTTAGCCGTACCAAAATGTACGGATGCAACATGTCATAAATGAACATATGTATAAGAAAGAAATGCAATTGGAAGCAAAAAGGTGCTGCATTACTTATTCAAGAAAAACTGCTGCGAATGCAGAATGATACAAATGGTGCGATAAGCAAGGGATGGGACTATTAAACATGTCCCCCTCCAGGGGGTAGGCTGCGGAATGGTGTATAAAACAGATTTAATGCTCGTAATGGAGACCACCTGGATATTCGTTGTAGCCTTTCTCCTTCCCTGGCTGTTGCATCGTGAGTTCGGCAGGTCTGCTGCCGAACAAGGCCTCTGATGAACGGAGTCCTGTATAAAAAAAAGGAAAAAAAGAACGACACACTTGAGAGCCCCTGGTGTGGTTAAGCCGCATTCTGGGCCTATCGTGGTCGTGCCCCACCCCCATGCCCATGGTATCTCCAGAGCGTAATGGTGTACGTGAAGGACCTGTCTTGAAATTTTGCAGGGGCTGGGGTTGGGGCCACACTGCTACGCATGCTCGTAACGTGCCAGGTGGTCTTGTTATAGGTTACTCCGGGCGCGTTTAGCCTTGTCCGGTCGCTTAACGTCCGGACTCGAGAATTGCCTTAAGAGGCTGCACTGTACTTCTACCGCGAGAGCCGCTATATGCTCCTCCGTTCAGAGAGAGCGTTCAGTGTTTCCGTTGACCGTGATGACTCCTCGAGGGCCTGGCATCTTGAGCTTGAGGTATGCATAGTGCGGCACCGCGTTAAACTTTGCAAACGCGGTACGTCCGAGCAGAGCATGATAGCCGCTGCGGAACGGAACTATGTCGAAGATTAACTCCTCGCTTCGGAAGTTATCCGGGGATCCGAAGACCACTTCCAGTGTAACTGAGCCTATAAAATTGGCTTCTACACCTGGTATGACGCCTTTAAAGGTTGTCTTGGTTGGTTTAATCCTTGAGGGGTCTATGCCCATTTTGCACACTATATCCTGATAAAGCAGGTTCAGGCTGCTGCCGCCGTCCATCAGGACTCTGGTGAGGTGAAATCCATCGACGATTGGGTCTAAAACCAATGCGGCAAATCCGCCGTGGCGGATGCTGGTGGGGTGGTCCCTTCGGTCAAAAGTGATCGGGCAGGAGGACCATGGATTGAACTTCGGGGCAACTGGCTCCATCGCGTATACATCCCTGAGTGCATGCTTCTGCTCCCTTTTGGGTATGTGTGTTGCGTATATCATGTTCACCGTCCACACTTGTGGGGGGAAACCCTTCTGTCCTCTATTGTTCAGCGGTCGGGTCTCTTCCTCGTCATTGCTATGCAGCCCGTTGTCGTTGTTTTCGGCAATTAACTTGCCTGCCTGCTTGAATACCCAACAGTCCCTATTGGTGTGGTTCGCTGGCTTTTCGAGGGTGCTGTGTATCTGGCACGAGCGGTCGAGTATTCGGTCCAAATTGGATGGACCCGGAGTAGTTCTTTTGAATGGTTTATTCCGTTGACCGGGTTTAGAGCCTCTGAATCCGGCATTGACTGCTGTATCCTCACTATTGTCGCTGTTAATGCGGCGTTTGTTTTTGTTGCGACACGACCTGCCATTACGGTCCTTGATATCCGGACTGCCAGAATTTTTGCTGAGGTTGTTGCTGTGTGCTAGCCAGCTGTCCTCACCCGCGCAGAAGCGGGTCATGAGTGATGTGAGGGCTGCCATGGATTTCGGATTTTCCTGTCCCAGGTGCCGGGCAAGCCACTCGTCGCGGATGTTATGCTTGAAGGCTGCGAGGGCCTCCGCATCCGGACAGTCGACGATTTGGTTTTTCTTGGTTAAGAACCGTGTCCAGAATTGTCTGGCCGATTCGTCTGGCTGCTGAATTATGTGGCTTAGGTCATCAGCGTCTGGTGGTCGCACATACGTGCCTTGGAAGTTATCGAGGAATGCGGCTTCCAGGTCTTCCCAACTCCCGATTGACTCTGCTGGCAAACTGTTAAGCCAATGCCGGGCTGGTCCTTTAAGTTTGAGTGGGAGATATTTGATGGCGTGAAGTCGTCACTGCGGGCCATGTGGATGTGGAGGAGATAGTCTTCAATCCAAACCGCGGGGTCTGTTGTGCCGTCGTAAGATTCAATATTCACGGGTTTAAACCCTTCGAGGATTTGATGATCCATTACTTCATCTGTGAAGCATAGTGGGTGTGCGGTGCCTCTGTACTGGGCGATATCACGACGGAGCTCAAAAGAGCTTTGTCTATTTTGTTCGGCCCGGCCGGACTTACTGTGTCCGGCGTGACGGTTGTCCTCACGTATCATGGGGTGCCCACGTGATCCATAGATCGATCTTGATTGTCTTGCCTTATCCTCCAATATATCTCGCAAGTCCGGAGCGTTCCCCTGTGGCCTTGTGCTTTTCGAGCGATGCCGGGGTACGGTTCTAGTGAAGGGCCTAGAGGCCTCTCTGTTGCGACCACGGGGTGGTCGGTCAGCCGTATTGTCTGCTGGTGATGCAGGTTCATACGCCTCCTCCTCTAACCGGGGGAGCAGCTTGCGTTTAGGGTAGCTTTTGGAGGGGCGTTCGAGCTCATGCTCTTCGTCTGCGAGGACTTCAGTCCATCTGTCGGCTAGCAGATCTTGATCAGCTCGAAGCTGTTGCTGCTTTTTCTTGAGGCTGTTTGCCGTGGCCATAGGCCTGCGTTTAAAACGCTCTTGTTCGACGGGATCCTCAGGCACGACGAATTCGTTGTCGTCGAGGCTTGCCTCGTCTCCGAAGGGAGGCATATAATCCTCTAACTCTTCTTCTGCCGCTCTCTCATGAGGGCTGGCGTCTCCGTCCTCCTGTGCTGAATCTTGCTGGAGTGGGTTGTCTTCAGCACTATCTGGGGTGTTATTATCTCCGGTGCCGGAATCTTCATTCTTGCTGTGGCGGGATTTAGAGCGGCGCCGCTGACGCTGGCGCTTGGGCTGTTTCTTGGAGGGGTCATCCTCCGCTGTTCCTTTGCCATTCCCATCCTTTGGGATATCCACCGTGTATATGTCATATGATGAGGTGGCTTTCCAGTGCCCGGTAGGCGCTGGTTCTTGGTCGTCTCCGGCATCGTCCCCCATACCGTCGATGTCTTCGGAGTCGTAGTCTAGCATATCGGTTAGATCATCGTTAGTGGCTACTAAGTGGGTGGTGGGTGGGCTATGAATTTCTTCGTCGTCCGCATCTCAGCCGTCCTGACCGCAGTCCGGCCAGGGCTCTCCTGATAACGAGAGATACTTTAGCGAACTCAAGATGTCGCCAAAAGGTGAGTGTTGAAAGATGTCTGTCGCGGTGAACTCCATGATCGGCGCCCAATCAGATTCGATTGGAGGGGGCGCGGGAGGTTCGGAGTCCAGCAAGGAGTTCGGCACCTTGGAGTCACGAGCTTCATGAGGGACAAGGTCAGTGTTCGGCTCTATCACCGTAGAGGTTGCAGCCCCCGAGGCAGTGTCTAGCCACCCATCCTCGATCTACGCAACCGGCTCCGAATTGAAGATTGGAGCGGACTCGAGTGCGGCCTCCAAGGTACTGTCCGGCTGCAGAGCTAAATCATGCCCGTCGTGATAGTGCGGCGCACTTGGCTGTGGCTCGAATCCATCGAAGATCAAGTCCCCGCGGATGTCAGCCGTGAATTCAAACTTCCAAATCTGACCTGACGGCCAGGGGCGTAGCTTTCGATCTGCTCCAGATGGCCAAGCGAATTGGCCCGCAGTGCAAAGCCGCCGAATACGAAGATCTATCCGGGGAGGAAGGTTTCACCCTGGACTGCGTCGTTGTTGATGATCGAAGAAGCCATCGAGCCTATCGGTGACGACACAGAGGAAATCTCAATGAAAGCACCAATGTCGGTTTCAAAACTGGCGGATCTCGGGTAGGGGGTCCCGAACTGTGCGTCTAGGCGGATGGTAACAGGAGACAAGGGACACGATGTTTTACCCAGGTTCGGGCCCTCTTGATGGAGGTAAAACCCTACGTCCTGCTTGATTAATATTGATGATGTGTGTTACAAGAGTGGATCTACCACGAGATCAAGGAGGCTAAACCCTAGAAGCTAGCCTATGGTATGATTGTTGTTCGTCCTAGAGACTAAAGCCATCCGGTTTACATAGACACCGGAGAGGGCTAGAGTTACATAGAGTCGGTTACAATGGTAGGAGATCTACATATACGTATCGCCAAGCTTGCCTTCCACGCCAAGGAAAGTCCCATCCGGACACGGGACGAAGTCTTCAATCTTGTATCTTCATAGTCTTGGAGTCCGGCCGATGATGATAGTTCGGCTATCCGGACACCCCCTAGTCCAGGACTCCCTCACCAACCTTAACACAAGTATTTCTCAATTTCATAATTACCCAACTAGCATGACTCTAACATTTCCACCTTTATATCTCAAAACAAATAACAGGCATCAAATTGATCATAGTGTTTAATGCACTTTCTATGATAGTTTTTATTATACCCAACTTGGATACCCATCATTCTAGGACCAATTTTATAACCATAGAAAATACCATGCTGTTCTAAAAGACTCTCAAAATAATATAAGTGAAGCATGAGAGATCAATAATTTCTACAAAATTAAGCCACCGTCGTGCTCTAAAGAGATAAGTGAAGCACTAGAGAAAAGATTGTCTAGCTCAAAAGATATAAGTTAAGCACATAGAGTATTCTAATAAATTCCAAATCATGTATGTCTCTCCCAAAAGGTGTGTACAGCAAGGATGATTATGGTATACTAAAAAGCAAAGACTCATATCATACAAGACGCTCCAAGCAAAACAAATATCATGTGGCGAATAAAAATATAGCTCCAAGTAAAGTTACCGATAGACGAAGACGAAAGAGGGGATGCCTTCCGGAGCATCCCCAAGCTTAGGCTTTTGGTCGTCTTTGGATTATCTTGGGGTGCGATAGGCATACCCAAGCTTAGGCTCTTGCCACTCCTTATTCCATAGTCCATCAAATCTTTACCCAAAACTTATAAACTTCACAACACAAAACTCAACAGGAAATCTCATGAGCTCCGTTAGTGCAAGAAAGAAAAACCACCGCATAAGGTACTGTAATGAACTCATTATTTATTTATATTGGTGTTAAACCTACTGTATTCCAACTTCTCTATGGTTCATACCCCCCGATACTAGTCATAGATGCATCAAAATAAGCAAACAACACACGAAAAACAGAATCTGTCAAAAACAGAACAGTCTGTAGCAATCTGTAACTTTTGAGTACTTCTGGAACTCTAAAAATCCTACCAAAATAGGAAGTCCTAGTAAATTTGTCTATTGATCTACTGGAAAATGAATCAACTAAAAAGCACGTTTCTGTGATTTATTAAATTATTCTCGTGCGTGCAAAAGTTTCTGTTTTTCAGCAGAATCAAATTAACTATCACCCAAGATGATCCTATAGGTTCTACTTGGCACACACACTAATTAAAACATAAAACCACATCTAAACAGAGGCAAGATGAATTATTCAATAACAGCAAGGAAAAATATTGGGTTGTCTCCCAACAAG
Organism: Triticum dicoccoides; assembly: GCF_002162155.2. NCBI lineage: Eukaryota > Viridiplantae > Streptophyta > Magnoliopsida > Poales > Poaceae > Triticum > Triticum dicoccoides. The sequence continues at coordinate 184,061,929 of NC_041391.1, read as the reverse complement.
CGCTTTTCTTTAAAGCCTTTTAGCTAGGCGTTGATAATTTTAATGATGCTCACAAGATAGACAAGAATTGAAGCGCAAAGAGAGCATCATGAAACACGTGACAAACACATCTAAGTATAACATACTTCCTATGCATAGGCATATTATAAGCAAACGAATTTGCAAGGCAAGCAAAAACTAGCATATGCAAGGAAGAAGAAAGAGACGGTAGCAATCTCAACATGACGAGAGGTAATTTAGTAAATGAAAATTTCTACAACCATATTTTCCTCTCTCATAATAATTACATGTAGGATCATAAGCAAATTCAACAAAATAGCTATCACATAACATATTCTCAACACGATCCATATGCATTCAAAGTTGACACTCTTCCAAGATAGTGGGATTAACATTAACTAAAGTCATGACCTTTCTAAACCCACTTTTATCAAAAATATCATAAGATTGAACATACTCCAAATATGTGGGCTCTAAAGTTGACACTCTTCCAAACCCACTTTCCATATTATTGCAAACACTATTATCAATCTCATATTCATCATGGGGCTTAAATAAATTTTCAAGATTATAAGAAAAATCACCCCAATCATGATCATTGCAGCAAGTAGTAGACATAGCAAAACAGGCATCCCCAAGCTTATGGTTTTGCATATTATTAGCACAATTGGCAGCAAGAGAATTCATAGAAAACTCATTGCAATCATGCTTTTTATTCAAGGAGTTATCATGAATCTCTTCATAAATTTCTTCATCATAATTTTCAGATTCATGAATTTCGAGCAAAGCTTCATAAATATAATCTAGTGCACAAAACTCACTAGCAATTGGTTCATCATAATTGGATCTCTTAAAAAGATTAGAAAGCGGATGAGGATCAATAGATCTTAGGTTCTCTGTTTAGCAATAAATAAACAACTATTCCAACCAAACGAGCAAACGAGCCAAGTAAGACATCAAAACAAACGAAAAGAAGAACATAAGAAGGACGAATAAAACGACAAGGGTGAAGTGGGGGAGAGGAAAACGAGAGGAAAATGGCAAATAATGTAATGCAAGGGAGATGAGTTTGTGATGGGTACTTGGTATGTCTTGACTTGAGTGAAGACCTCCCCGGCAACGGCGCCAGAAATCCTTCTTGCTACCTCTTGAGCACTACGTTGGTTTTCCCTTGAAGAGGAAATGGTGATGCAGCAAAGTAGCGTAAGTATTTCCCTCAGTTTTTGAGAACCAAGGTATCAATCCAGTAGAGGCTCCACAGAAGTCCCTCGTACCTACACAAACAAACAAGAACCTCGCAACCAATGCAATAAAGGGGTTGTCAATCCCTTCACGGTAACTTGCGAAAGTGAGATTTGATAGAGATAATAAGATAAATATTTTTGGTATTTTTATGATATAGATTGAAAAGTAAAGATGCAAATAAAAGTAGATCGGAAACTTATATGATAAAAGATAGACCTGGGGGCCATAGGTTTCACTAGTGGCTTCTCTCAAGATAGCATAAGTATTACGGTGGGTGAACAAATTACTGTCGAGCAATTGATAGATAAGTGCATAGTTATGAGATTATCTAGGCATGATCATGTATATAGGCATCACATCCGCAACAAGTAGATCGAAATGATTCTGCATCTACTACTATTAATCCACACATCGACCGACTCCTGCCTGCATCTAGAGTATTAAGTTCATGAAGAACAGAGTAATGCATTAAGCAAGATGACATGATGTAGAGGGATAAACTCACCCAATATGATATAAACCCCATCTTTTTATCCTCGATGGAAAAAATATAATACGTGCCTTGCTGCCCCTACTGTCACTGGGAAAGGACATCGCAAGATTGAACCCAAAGCTAAGCACTTCTCCCATTGCAAGAAAGATCAATCTAGTAGGCCAAACCAAACTGATAATTCGAAGAGACTTGCAAAGATAACCAATCATACATAAAAGAATTCAGAGGAGATTCAAATATTTCTCATAGATAAACTTGATCATAAACCCACAATTCATCGGAACTTGACAAACACACCGCAAAAAGAGTTATATTGAATAGATCTCCAAGAAGATCGAGGAGAACTTTGTATTGAGATTCAAAAAGAGAGAAGAATCCATCTAGCTAATAACTATGGACCCGAAGGTGCATGGTAAACTACTCACAACTCATCGGATAGGCCTTGGAGATGATGTAGAGGCCCTCCATGGCCGATTCCCCCTCTGACGGAGTGCCGGCGAAGGCTCCAAGATGGGATCTCGCGTATACAGAAGGTTACGGCGGTGGAAATAGTTTTTCGTGGTGCTCGTAGATGTTTTCAGGGTACGTGGATATATATAGGCAAAGGAGGTAGGTCAGGGGAGCCACGAGGGGCCCACGAGGGTGGGGGGCATGCCCACCTCCCTAGGGCATGCCCTCCTGCCTCGTGGCCGCCTCGGCTGCTTCTTGACATCCACTCCAAGTCTCCTGGATTGCGTTTGTTCCAAAAAGATCGCTCCCGAAGGTTTCATTCCGTTTGGACTCTGTTTGATATTCCTTTTCTTCGAAACACTGAAATAGGCAAAAAAACAGCAATTCGGGCTGGGCCTCCGATTAGTAGGTTAGTCCCAAAAATGATATAAAAGTGTAAAGTAAAGCCCATAAACATCCAAAACGGGTAATATAATAGCATGGAGCAATCAAAAATTATAGATATGTTGGAGACGTATCAGTGGCGCCTCAAGTTGGTGGATACAAATTCACTAAGGTACTCATGGATGGAGGTAGTAGCATTAACATCCTTTATTATGAGACTTTCCGTCGCATGGGGTTAACTGATAAAAATCTTAAGACATCCAATACGGTTTTCCATTTAGTGGTGCCTGGTAAGTCAGTGTACCCTGTGGGCAAGATTGAGCTGGAGGTGGCCTTTGGAGATGAGCATGATTCCAGGGCTGAGAAGTTAACCTTTGAAGTGGTCAAAATCAGGAGCCCGTACCACGCTCTGTTTGGACGGCTGGCTTATGCCAAGTTCATGGCACAACCGTGTTATGTTTATCTATAGCTCAAGATGCCGGGTTATAAAGGGACCATCATAGTGCATGGGAGTCAGAAGATATCCCTAGAGTGTGAAGAAGGTGATGCTGCTTATGCTGAATCTGTCTGTGCAACAGAAGAGTTGAAATTTTACAAGGACAACATTGACCTGACGGATATGACATCTTTGAAAAAGCCAACTACAGAGCATGATCCGGTGCTGAAGTTTAAGTCGGCCGATGACACCAAGCTGGTTGATTTTTTTCTTGGCGACTCATCCAAGCAGTTTAGTATAAGTGCTAACTTGGATCCGAAATAGGAAAGCATGCTCATCGAGTTCATCCGTGAGAACCGGGACATCTTTGCATGGAAACCTTCTGACATGCTGGGTGTACCGAGGGAACTCGCTGAGCACACTCTCAATATTGATCCGAAATTTAAGCCGGTCAAACAAATCCTTCGTCGTTTCAATGAGGAGAGGCGTAAGGCCATTGGTTAAGAAGTGGCCCGATTCTTGGTGGCTGGGTTCATTATTGAAGTTTTTCATCCAGAGTGGTTGGCTAACCCAGTGCTGGTGCTTAAGAAGAATGGCACTTGGCGCATGTGTGTGGATTACACAGACTTAAACAAGGCTTGTCCGGCTGATCCTTTTGCTCTCCCTCATATTGATCAAATCATTGATGCTACAGCGGGTTGGAGCGTTTGAGCTTTTTGGATGCTTATTCTGGTTATCATCAGATCAAGATGGCAGTTAAGGACTAGGAGAAGACAACTTTCATTACTCCTTTTGGAGCCTTCTGCTATGTGTCTATGCCTTTTGAGCTCAAGAGTGCCCAGGCGACTTATCAGCGATGTGTGCAGAATTGTCTTCACAGTCAGATTGGGCGCAATGTTCATGCTTATCTGGATGACATTGTGGTGAAATCTAGAGAGAAGGAAACTTTGATAGATGATTTGAAAGAAACCTTCGATAATCTCCAAGTCTGCAAGATGATGCTTAACCCGACCAAGTGCATTTTTGGTGTGCCAGCAGGCAAGCTTTTGGGTTTCTGGTTTCTAACAGAGGCATTGAGGCTAATCCGGAGAAGATCAAGGCCATCACCTCCATGGCAAAGCCAGCGTGTATCAATGATGTTCAGTGTCTGGCGGGTCGTATTGCTGCCTTAAGACGGTTCATAAGCCGGTTGGGTGAGAAGGCCTTCCGCTGTATCAGATGATGAAGAAAGCAGATAACTTTGTCTGGAGTGATACTGCTAACAACGCATTTGAAGACTTGAAGAGCAGCTAGCTGAGCCGCTAGTCTTTGCTGCTCCCATTGATAAGGAGCCATTGTTTTTATATGTGGCTGCTAACACCCGCCCCATGAGTGTAGCCATTGTGGTGGAACGGAAGGAGGCTGGCAAGGAGTATCCGGTTCAGCGGCCAGTTTATTATATCAGTGAAGTGCTTATTGAGTCCAAGCAGAGATATCCACATTGGCAGAAGCTCGTTTATGGGGTGTTCATGGCCAACCGAAAGCTTAAGCAATATTTTCTGGGTCATCCCATTACTGTGGTCAGTTCTGCTCCTTTAGGAGATATTATTCAAAACAGAGAAGCCACAGGATGAGTCGCCAATTGGGCCTCATGGTTTAAAAAATATGCCTCACACTGCCATCAAGTCTCAAGCACTGGTGGATTTCATCGATGACTGGACAAAGCTGCACTTGCTTGAAGAGAAGCCGAATAACACATATTGGACTATTCACTTTGATGGGTCTAGGCAATTGGAAGGCTCGGGGGCTGGAGTTGTTTTAGCTTCCCCTCGAGGTGACAAGTTTTGTTATGTTCTAAGGTTGATGTTTCCCTATACTGACAATGCAGCTGAGTACGAAGCCTTGCTCCATGGTCTTCGGATGGCTAAGGAGATGAACTTAAGCCGGGTGAGATGTTTCGGCGACTCAGACTTGGTGGCTCAACAAGTCACAGACACATGGGATTCTAAGGATCCACTCATGGCGGCTTATCACCGTGAAGTTGATGCTATTGCTGGGTACTTCAAGGGTTATCAAGTGGAGCACATCGATCACAGGAAAAATGAGGCGGCTGATGCTTTAAGCCGGTTGGGATCTCAGCGTAAGCCGGTGCCACCTAATACTTTCTTGGATATTCTGCTTAACCCTTCTGTCAAGTTGCCTACAGAGGAAGATCTGGCTGTCCCTGACCCGGAGGCACAATTGATGGTGGCTCTTCACGCTATCCCAGACTGGACAGTACCATATTTGGCTTACATGACCTGGGGCGACTTACCTGGGGATGAAACTTTGGCCAGGCAGATAACCCGGCGGTGTAAGTCAATGACAATTGCTAACGGCGAGTTACATCATCGCAGTGTCACTGGAGCGTTTCAGTGTTGCGTCTCTCTGGAGGAAGGTCGTAAGATTCTTCGTGAGATCGATGAGGGAGATTGTGGTCATCATGCCGGCTCAAAATCCCTTGTGGCCAAAGCTTTTCGTCATAGATTTTATTGGCTGACGGCTCATGCTGATGCAGAAGATTTGGTCAGTAAATGTGATGGTTGTCAAAAAATTTCACGGCGAGCTCATGTGCCGGCTCAAGAACTAAGGATGATTCAAATTACTTGTCCATTTGCAGTCAGGAGGCTTGATATGGTTGGGCCTTTCAAAAGATCCAAAGATAAAAATACCCACCTCTTGGTGGCGGTTGACAAATTCACAAAGTGGGTTGAAGCAGAGCCGGTCAGTAAATGTGACGCGGCAGCAACGGTTCAATTTATTAAAAAGGTGATTTTTCGCTTTGGCTTCCCCCACAACATCATAACTGATAATAGCACTAATCTGTCCAAGGGTGCTATGAAAGAGTTTTGTCAATGTGAGCATATTTGACTTGATGTTTCGTCAATAGCTCACTCTCAGTCCAATGGCCAAGCTGAAAGAGCCAATCAAGAGATTCTGAGAGGCATCAAGCCCTGCCTTATGGTTCCGTTGCAGAGGACGCCGGGTTGTTGGGTGGAAAAGTTACCTTTTGTGATATGGAGTATCAATACTACCCCCAACAGATCTATGGGTTATACGCCTTTCTTCATGGTTTACGGAGCAGAGGCGGTTCTCCCTAGTAACATCCGTCATGACTCTCCCTGCATGGCGGCTTACGTTGAAGCTGATAATGAGCAAGCACGTCAGGATGCACTTGACCTGTTAGACGAGGAGCGTGACCTTGCGGTGGCTCGCATGGCGATTTACCAACAAGACTTGCACCATTACCACAGCCGCCGGGTTAAGTCCAGAACCTTTCAAGAAGGTGATTTGGTGCTCCGGCTCATTCAGGATCAAACTGATATGCATAAGTTATCCCCACCTTGGGAAGGACCCTTTGTGGTCAACAAGAACTTGAACAATGGGTCATACTACCTTATCGATATTCGAGAGCACAAGGACTCACGTAAGTCGGAGGAGGAGACCCGCCGGACATGGAATATTGCTCATCTTTGGCCTTACTACACTTGAGCCACCGGCTCTTATGATGTAGATATTTTTGACGATGTATATATTATGATGATTATAAAAAGCAGGGTCTCTGTTGTTTCATCTTAAACAATCGTACGTCTTCGTCATCATATTTTCAAAGGCCAAATGGGGGCTGATCATATTCGAATCATGCTATTAACCCCTTTTGGCCGGCTTCCAGGTCATATTCGAACCATAGCCATAAACATTTTGATCATTTGGGGGCTTGGTCGTATTCGAATCATAGCTATTAACCCCTCTTGGTCCGGCTCATGATCGTATTCGAATCATAGTCGTTAAACATTTAGATCATTGGGGGCTTGATCATATTCGAATCATAGCAGTCAACCCCTTTGGTCCGGCTTCCTGGTCGTATTCGAACCATAGCCATAAACACTTAGATCACTTGGGGGCTAGATCGTATTCGAATCATAGCTATTAACCCCTCTTGGTCCGGCTCATGATCGTATTCGAATCATAGCCGTTAAATATTTTGGTCACTGGGGGCTGTCATATTCGAATCATAGCTGTCGGTACTCCTTTGATCGGCGCAATGCCAAAAACCATTTGGGGGCTTCCTGATCATATTCTAATCATAGTTGTTAAACCTTATGGTCCGGCTTCCTGCTCGTATTCGAAGCATAACCTCACTTTTGACATTTGGCTTGATTTCTTGAAGTTTTTCTGGTTCTTCTTGATACTATCTGGCCTTTTGGTTTAAAGTAACTCCGGCCATGAAACCTTTACTCTCACATCTCATATTTGAAGCTTACCCGTGGTTTCTATTACCCGGTTTAATGAGAGGCGACAACTCGCCCTTACGTGATGATATCCAACACTTGGAAATATCGGCTTCTAAAGTTTTGGGACCTCACCCTTACCGCACAAGGTATCGTAAACTGGCAGTACAATTCAATATCACATGTATGATATTGTTATTATTATATTTCAATTTGGGTTTAGCCAACCTTATCCATAACTGTTTTCAAACATCAGTGGTTATGTGTGAGGTGTTATGACCCGCCCTACGGTAAACCGCCAAGGGATTTTGTGATTTATCTTGTGTGCAGGATAATTCAGAATTTCATCCGCACAAGTCAAACAATATGATAAGTGTAAAGAGGGTAATTATAAAGCGGCGGCTTAACAATATTAAGCTCAACACAAACATGCACGATGGCACGGCAGAGCAAAGTTTCGCTACCCTATTACATGACTCCCGGAGTCCAAATGATTAACTGTTTTTTAGAAGGTCACAAATATGAACCGCCCAGCGGATCAATCTTCTTGATGGACAGACGCTTCCGGATCATCCCTCTCCACTTCTTCGTCCCGTTCTATGTCCTGGAAGGTTGGTGACGACCAGTCAATGCCACTCAAAGCTTGGAACTCAGCTTCATCATTAATTAGCTTGGACGGGTCAACTTCAGGAGCAAAAGTATGCTTACAAATTGGGGGGATCAGGTCTTTCACTTTGTAAGACGGCATTGGCATCTTCTAATTTCCCACATCATAAGCCGGTTGATATATACTTGGTGAGGTCTGTCTCATTGGCAATCAGACTGGACAGAGGACGTATATCCTTCACACAAGCAGCAAAGTCATTCTGGTCAAACGGAGTGCCGTCTTCCTTGAAGCTTGGATACCCGATAGAGATATCGACCGAGTCTAACTCCTGTAACCATGCTTTGGCCCGGCTTAAGGCAGTCACAGCTCCGGCTCTCGTAGATGATCGCTTCATTTCGTTAAACCTCTCGGGTAAGACGAAATGTTTCCTTAACACATCAACCAAGAGTGTGGGGGCTTCATTAGATGGAGAAATTGTGGCCAATGCACGCTGAGCACCAGTGTAAAGCTGCTCCACCAATGTGTAAACTGCCTTCAGCTTCACAAGCATATCTTGGTTCAGATTGGTGCTTCTGGTTCCTGCAAAGTAATCATTGGATGGGTTAAAAGTGGTTCATATAATCAAGGAAGATATTCAAATTTAGTAATCATAAGGTGACTTACCAAAGATAGAAGAAACAATCTGAGACACCTAGCGTTTTAAGCCGGTGAGTTCAGTGGTCGCTTCCTGGAGAGCCGCCTCCGCCTTCTCAGCCCGTTGTGTCAAGGCTATATTCTCTTCAGCCCAGGCATTTTTCTCCACTTCAAAGCCGGTTTTCAATTTTTCTGCTTCAGCCACACTAAATTCGAACTTTGAGTTCGCCTTCTGGGTCTCAGGCTCTTATAGCTCCAGACAAGTCTTCATTCAGACAGCTTTGATTGAAGTTGACCAGTGCTAGTCTATACATACACCAGATCAAAATCATTATTCAAGGTTAGTTCAACATATTAAGTCCCAAGCCTTTTGCAAGCAACAACACTTGGCACTTAGGGGCTAATGTCTGCCAAAAACTTTATTCATGTGGCGGCTTATGTGAATATGTCCCAAGCACTTTACGAGCAAGAGTACTTGACACTTGGGGGCTAATGCATATTACTTGTTTTTTATTACGATCTGTTTATGCTACAAACAGCCAAAGCCGGCTTACGAGAACTACACAAATATGTACTACTTTCCAGAATATGAAGGACCGACTCATTCATACAGATTAAACCAACCCTTGGGGGCTACGAGTTCAGTGCTAATCAAGACATATTTTAAACCGGAAGGGTTTAAACCGGATTTTGAAAGGATTGTCTCATAGGTTCTTACTCATGTTCATGGTGATCAAGTCTACATCATATTCAAAATAAGCAGTAAACTTGGGGCTGGTAGGATATGCATAACTTAAAGAATGGTGGGGCCTATACCTCAAATTTTTGGTGCATCTGCTTCACCATGTGAGAAACCCAGAGTATATTTCACCAATGATCAGTTGAGAATAATTGCCGACATCAAATCGCATTTTGCACTGCTCAAAATGTTCTTCCTTGGCGGTGTGCTTGGCCAGGACAGTAGGTCTTCCAGGCTATGTAAAACTGGTCTTGGTGATCACTACATCATCACTTTAGGCGTCGGCCGTCTTGACAGGGCTTGGTGCTTCAGGGTTCAAAGTGTAATCACAGACTTGATCAAGAGGAGGGGCAAGAGTTGTTGATGGAACATCAAGAACCGGCTCAGATGATTGAGGGACGGAGATTTCAGGCGCTAGGGTCTGCTGCTCTGGCTCATTGACTTTCGGCTCTTCGGCCGACTTGTTCATCTTTGCCCTCTTGCTGGGCTGGGCTTTTCCACTGCATGAGTCATAAAAGTCAGTATAAGTATAGAAGGATCATAATGAGTAAATGATAAGTAAATCAGCATTAGCCAGGAGCAGTCTTGAAATCCGGCATATTAGATTGAACTGAGTCGCCGGACGAAGAATTAGATGTTTCCTGATAATTTGAGTCGGAAGAATTGAGTGGTTGACGAGTGAGACCCACCAAGGGATAAAAGAGTTTAAGTCGGGGGTGACCTCATTTTGACGCTTCCGCAGAGTGTTTGGTAAGCCGAAGGATAGTTCCACATCCTTGCTAGTCCGAGTCTGCCGTCGGCTCTCATGCTGCTGTTGCTTCAAAAGAAAGTGAGGATCCAGATGAGCTAAGGGATGTGAAAATCTTACTTTTCGGGTTACTCTTCGAAATTTTTGTCTCAGCAAGGGCTCGGAGTCAGAGGAAATGATAGTGACCTGTTCTTCAATCACCTGACTCGTTTCCGTGTCATCCTGATGATAATCAGTGTCAATAAGATGGTTGAAAAAGGAGCCAAGAGAATCAAGAGCTACCTCCGACTCATAGGTGTCGTCCAGTTGAAGCAAGTCAGAAGCATGGGTTTCTTTCCTTTCTTCTTGGTGGTTCTCTTGGCGGCTCTCTTGGCCTTCTGGGCTCTCTTGGCAGCTTCGTGGTCATACTCTTTCTTCCAAAATCATCATCAGCCTAGAAAATCATTAAGGAGGAGTTAAAACAAGGTATTTAAGGATGAAGGTAAAAAAGTAACTAAGTCTGGCGGCTTACTCATGGAGCCGGGTTAGCTGCGAAGAAAGGGCTTAGGACCACCTTGCCATAGTCTGCTAGGCTTTCATGGAGAAGGGATTTTGTCATCTCATTGATGGCGTCGTCAGTTAAGTGCACGGAGCTGTGGCGCAGTGGATCCTTTTTCTCACCCGTGTAGGCACACATTAAGCCAGAGCGGCGGCTTAAGGGCATGATCCGCCATAAAGCCCAACATCGGACCAAGTCAATGCCACTTAGGCCATTTCCTAACAGAGCCTTGACCTTGGCAAAGGTAGGGGCGAGTTTCTTGCGTGCATTGGTTGATAGCTTGTCAGGAAGAGGATGATTTGATTCCAAACGCAGGGCGCGAAAGCCGGGCAGCTGGTTCTCATCAGCCGGATAGGTATCCTTACAATAGAACCAAGTCTGGTTCCAGTCCTTGGGGTGACTCGGCAGGAGGGCGTAAGGGAAGATAACTTCCCTCCTGCGCTTAATTGAGATTCCACCAAGCTCCAGACTGGGTCCATTTGAATATTCATTCTGGCGGTTCAAATAGAAGTACTCTCTGAATAACTCCACAGTGGGCTCCTCTTGAAGGTAGACTTGGCAGAACACTTGGAAATTTCATATGTTGGACACGGAATTGGGTCTGATGGCTTGAGGATGAAGGTTGAAAAAGTGCAGAACGTCCCGGAAAAACTTAGAGCCGGGCGGTGAGAAGCCCCGGTACGAAGTGCATCCAGTTTTTTCCATAACCCTCTCTACTTTGTTGCACATGCTATGTAGGTGAAATGATGATACCAAGCCAACTTTCAAACTTTTCAGAGTTCATTTCAAATGCTTTTCAATTTCATGGTCTTATAGCTCAAAATAATCAGTAAATGCATGAAAAATAACAAATGAAGTCAGAAAGGGTTGAAAATTGGTGACGTGGCTTTGAATGGTGCATTTTGAACTTAGAAAAACTATGCAGTTCAAATAAGTTCAAAAAAATGAAATCCCTTTGTAACAGACGAGTTTCCGTATGAAACCCTGATACTTCGAAAGAGATTGTCCGTTTTGTACACGAAGTGCATCCAGTTTTTGCCGTAACCCTCTCTACTTTCTTGCACATGCTATGTGGGTGAAATGATGATACCATGCCAAGTTTCAACCTTTTCATAGTTCATTTCAAATGCTTTTCAATTTCATGGTCTTATAGCTCAAAATAATCAGTAAATGCATGAAAAATAAGAAATGAAGTCAGAAAGGGTTGAAATTGATGACGTGGCTTTGAATGGCGCATTTTGAACACAGAAAAACTATGGAGTTCAAATTAGTTCAAAAAAAATGAAATCCCTTTGTAACAGACAGGTTTCCGTAT
>NC_041391.1:184035824-184049843 GCF_002162155.2 Triticum dicoccoides | reverse complement strand
CAAGTTTCAACCTTTTCATAGTTCATTTCAAATGCTTTTCAATTTCATGGTCTTATAGCTCAAAATAATCAGTAAATGCATGAAAAATAACAAATGAAGTCAGAAAGGGTTGAAATTGATGATGTGGCTTTGAATGGCGCATTTTGAACACAGAAAAACTATGGAGTTCAAATAAGTTCAAAAAAAATGAAATCCCTTTGTAACAGACAGGTTTCCGTATGAAACCCTCATACTTCGAAAGAGATTGTCCGTTTTGTACACGAAGTGCATCCAGTTTTTGTCGTAACCCTCTCTACTTTCTTGCACATGCTATGTGGGTGAAATGATGATACCATGCCAACTTTCAACCTTTTTCAGAATTCATTTCAAATGCTTTTCAATTTCATGGTGTTATAGCTCAAAATAATCAGTAAATGCATGAAAAATAACAAATGAAGTCAGAAAGGGTTGAAAATTGATGATGTGGCTTTGAATGGTGCATTTTGAACACAGAAAAACTATGGAGTTCGAATAAGTTCAAAAAAAATGAAATCCCTTTTAACAGACGAGTTTCCGTATGAAACCCTGATACTTCGAAAGATATTGTCCATTTTGTACACGAAGTGCATCCACTTTTTGCCGTAAACCCTCTCTACTTTGTTGCACATGCTATGTGGGTGAAATGATGATACCATGCCAACTTTCAACCTTTTCAGAGTTCATTTCAAATGCTTTTCAATTTCATGGTCTTATAGCTCAAAATAATCAGTAAATGCGTGAAAAATAACAAATGAAGTCAGAAAGGGTTGAAAATTGATGATGTGGCTTTGAATGGTGCATTTTGAACACAGAAAAACTATGGAGTTCAAATAAGTTCAAAAAAATGAAATCCCTTTGTAACAGACGAGTTTCCGTATGAAACCCCGTACTTCAAAAGAGATTGTCCGTTTTGTACACGAATTACCATAAAATGAAATAAATAACTTATTTCAAACAAAATAATATAAACTTTAATAAAATATATAAGTAGAAATAAAATAAAATAAACTTTAATAACATAAATAAAATTTATGAAACTAAACTTATCAAAGTATTTTCTGTTCAAAACATTATAAGCAACCTCTAGTATTATTGAAACTAAAATTATATAAAATTGAGGCTACAAAAATTATCAAATTATTTTTTGTTCAAAATCATTAAAAGCAAAAAGAATTTTCAGAAAGAACTTTTTTTGTTAGAAACTTTAATAGCAAAAAGAATTATCATAAAATAAAATAAATAAGTAATTATAAACAAAAAAAATAAAAAAATAGGTATTTTGTTGTAAGTAGAAACAAAACAAAATAAATAAAGCAAAAAATAAAACAAAAAACTGGGAAAAAATAAAAAATTTGCCACCTACTGGGCCACCACGGCCTGAATATGACTAGAAACCCATCCATGGGCCAGGATTTAGGCCCGCAGAAGGCCCAGTAGGCCCATCAGGCATAGCAGTCAGAATTAGGCCCGTAAGCCTGCAATGGAGAGGTGCTCAAGAGGGGTGCGGCAGTGGGGCTTATAAACCACTGCACGCCCCTCTCAACTAGCGAGGTGGGACTAAACTCCCACCACCACGCCGCTGTGCAAGGCCTTTGGTCCCGGTTGGTGGCACCAACCGGGACTAAAGGGGCTCATTGGTACCGGGTCATGGCACCAACTGGTACCAATGCCCCCCCTTTAGTCCCGGTTGGTGGCACCAACCGGGACCAAAGGCCTCTGCTTCCCGCCCTTTGGGCTGCTGAAAAGTGACCTTTGGTCCCGGTTGGTGGCACCAACCGGGACTAAAGGGGGCATTGGTCCCGGTTGGTGCCACGAACCGGTACTAGTGCCTCGGGTATATAAGAAAATACTTAGCAGTTTCGACCAAATCCATCACTTCTTCTCCCCCGACGCCCCTGCTCCTCCTCACCGTCGCCGCCCGACGCCCCTGCTCCACCTTGTCGTCGCCGCCGGCACCGACGCCGTCAGGCTGCTCGACGTCGCCATCGCCGCCGCCACCGCCGCCGTCAGGCTGTTCAACATTGCTGCCGCCGCCGCTGACGCCCTCTGCCCCGACGACGGCGTCGTCCCTCTCGCCCTTGCTAGCCCCGATGCGCCGCCCATCGTGCCCTGCCGCCACCTGTGAGCACTAGCCGGCTCCCGTGCCCCTCCCCTGTCCCGCGCCCCTGCGCCCCTGCCCTGCCTCGCCGGCGCTGGCGCCGGCCCCTCCACCGTGTCCCTCCGCCCCTGCACCGTGTGCTACTATTAGTTTTTAGATGTTTTTAGATGTTTTTTTAGATGTTTTTAGATGCTATTTTTAGATGTTTTTACATGTTTTTTTGGATTATTTAAGTTTATGTTTAGTTTAGTTTTAAGATTAGGAAAATTTCAAACGTGTAGTTATACTTATTTAGATGTGTAGTTAATTTAGATGTTGTAATTTGTTCATAAAAATTGTGCACTTTTGCATAGAAACTTTATTTTTTTCATATGTACGAAAATGTAGAGTGAAAACGAAAACAAACATATAAGAAAACAGAGGAAAAAATGAAGTAGGAAAAGAAAACCGCCCGGCTCGGCCACCATCGCATTTTCATAAAGTGTTTCCACCGCATTTACTTGAGGGGGGACGTCGGAAAAAATAAGAAGAGGAAGAAGAAGAAAAAAAGAGGAGAAGAAGAAGGAATAGAGGAGTAGAAGAAAAATTCTTCTACTCCTTTATTCCTTCTTCTTCTCCTCTTTTTTTTCTTCTTCTTTTTTATCGCGAACTAGGGCAGAGGGTCAAGGGTCGGGAACTAGGGAAGAGGGTCGAGGGTCACCCTCTCGACCGTGATAACTTATACCATGGGAGTACCCCCCGTTCCTCTCACTCGACCAAAACTCTCGAGGACATCCAAACCCTATAAAAAACGATGTCGGTCTCCTACCCCCTCCCGCTGCGCCCCTGCCCGACAAACTCTCTCGAGGCCACCCAAATTTACCAAGTTAAAAGAGCGTTGTCGCCGAGGCCACCCCAAACCCTTGAAGCATTGTTGAGGCCACCCCAAACCCTTGAAGCGTTGCCGAGGCCACCTCAAACCCTAGAGAAGCAGCATCGAGGCCACTAATTAATATGATTCCTTATTGTGATTAGCCAGCTAGTTCTACATTTTCCACTAATATATCCATCTATCATGTTTGAATAATAATTGCCATGTTGTAAATATTTGTAGAAACTATGGAGAACCCCCGAGACGAAGCAACAGAAGCGATGTTGGGGGACATAATCGCAAAAGGAAGTGATGCCGTCTTGTCGTATCTCAACGACACTGATGGTCTGGAAGGACAGGGTGAAGAAGAAGACTATGCTTATGATGGCTCAGGTGACCCAATGCCGGTACAAGGAGACCGTGATGACGGCTCCGGTGACCGAACGGAGTCCGGCCAGGTATATATATATATATTAGTTAAGCCTGTGCTGACTAGCTAATTGATGCATTCATTATTTTCGTATGTACACATATTAATTAACTCTCATCTTTCTTCTTTTCTTTAGCCCTCCAGATTGAGCACAACTTCAGTAAAGAAGCGAGGCCCAAAGAAAAAGTTGCGCTCGGAGGAAAGGTTTGAGATCACAGCAATCGCGCGCGATGGCAAGCCGATTGAACCCATCCGGACAAGGGATGCATTTCGTGCTTAGTGCGGGGTTCTTGTTAGGGACAAGATCCTGATCAGTATCCACCAATGGTTAAAGGCTAAGAATGAAGACCCTGAGGTGTCTTATGTCTCCAATATGTAGAAAGAAGATCTTTGGACAATGCTTAAGGAAAATTTCACCCTACCGCCAGAGGAGGATCCGGAGAAGCCAGTTAAAGAGCAATTGATCAAGTCTCATGCTCTTAAGAAGATGGCAGAACTATTCAGGAGGTGGAAGAATGAGTTGAAAACAGAGTTTGTCGACGAAGATATGACACCAGAATTCACTGGAAAGTATGAGAAGATCAGAGATCACTGGCCCACATTTGTGGCCCATAAGACATCGGAAAAGAGTAAGAAGATGTCAACGACAAACAAGAAAAATGCTGCGAAGAAGAAGCATCACCATCACACGGGGTCAGGTGCTACCTCAAAGCCCGACCTTTGTGGGACAAGGCTGAGAATGACCTGATTGCTAAAGGGGTCGAACCAGAGACATTGAACTGGCCAGACCATTGCCGGACTTGGTTCTTCGGTGTTGGCGAAACCTTGGACCCTGTATTAGGCAAGTGCGTTTGGACGGAAGAGAAACTGCGAATACCTGTCACGAGGATTCAGGAGTACATTGAGAAAGCGCAGCAAGGGACGTTCTTTCCAGATAGAGAGAAGGACGAGCTCACAATGGCCCTTGGGAATCCTGAGCACCCTGGACGGACACGAGGCACGCCGGGCTCCATTCCATGGATGGCTGGGTTTTCGAACGCAGGGGGTTACAAAAGCTAGGAGAGGAGGAAGAAAGTGGAGCATAGCCAACTGCAGGCGCTGCACGAAAGGGCACAAGGGCTAGAGGAACGAGAAGCAGATCGCAGCAAACGACCTGCCGAAGATTACCCTGAAGCTAGCCCGCCATCTCAGCGGAGAAGCAGCGCGGCTTCCACCAAGAAGACTCAGCAGCTGGAGCCTGTCTTCACGGCTCCTGCTAGCTACCCCGTGGATGCTATCACGGAGTCTCAACATTGCCACCTTATGACGCGATGGATGACATTGAAAGTCAAGGCGGCTGTTGGCTCTATTTTACCTACTGAACATGGCACAACCTACCATGTCGGTCGATTCCAGAAGGATATGCTAGGGTGATGGTGGATCAAATAATGGACGGATTTGAGGACCTTGAGCTTGACCACCCTACGAGTGAAGGGGAGATTCGGCTGGATTCTTCTTTGAAGACTCCATGCCTATGGCGGAAGGAGCTCATCAACCTTCCAAACTAGACGCCTCCGCCTCCTCCTCCTCCTCCGGCGAGTCAGGGCAGTCCGCCTCCTCCTCCGCCTCCTCCTCCGGCGAGTGATCAGGGCACTCAGCCTCCTTTTCCGGAGCATGGCGGAACTCCACCTCCTTCTCCGCTTGCGCTGGCGTGCCCGAGCAGCCAGCCTCCTCCTTCTCTGCCTCGTCAAAAAGGGCGGATCAAGAGACCCACCGCCGCTCCGGCTGCTCCGGCGCGTCGTAGTCCTTCTCCTCCTCCTCGTAAGATAGGAAAGACAGCCGCAGCCGCTCCATCTACTCCGGCGTCTAGCAGTACAGCCAGAGCCGGGAGGAAATACAGATTCGGTCCTTCTCTGAAGACTCTAGAGAAGTTACCATACGAGAGGAGCATGGAGGAAAACACGAAGATCGTGCAAGCCAAAGTGAAGAACTTCTTTGAAGGGGTGAAAGCAAAGAAACATCCACCTCCGGAGGAGAAGATAGATCCGGTAAAAGCAAAGCGTACTCTGACTGCCCTGAAGAAACTACCAAAGTCTCCGGCAAAAGACAACTATGAGCGCATTCTTACAAAGTCATTTATCGAAGCATCGTGGTCAGGAAGTACTGTGAGTGGTCAAAGGTTAGCAGAACGATGAGCTGGGAAAAAAGTTGCCCAGCTCGGCGAACAAGCGAACCAATCATTCCCCCCGCTCCAGGTGTCTAGCGATATCGTCGCTAATGATCCGGGCGGGATGGTGCCCGGTTATAACAATCTTGAAGATTACCTGCCCGACAATGTACATTATGATTTCTTGGAGGTGGACGAACACAAATACGTGTACGGGAAGCCTCTCGTCAAAGATGAAAGATATCTAAAAACGATGATGCAAAGATTCCATGATTGGTACATGAAAACCTGCAGAGAGTCTGAGGGGAGGAATATTTTGACGCTGAGAGTTAGAGAGGAGCATGACCTCGTTGGAATTGAACTGTTGAATGTTCCATTTGAGGAGTTCTTCGCATTTTTCAATCTAAAGGCCCTCGATAAATTGATGATCACTTGCTACTGCCTGTAAGTAGTACTACTTCTGTCATTAAGTCTCTATATATAGGTCAACTCTTTCATTGCATGTATTTTTAATTATCCTCACTACATTATGCTGATTGAAGATCGCCGAATTGAAGAAAAGACAAATCGGTGATATTGGGTTCATTAACACAAATCTCATAGATGCATATATGGTTGAATTTCAGGCCAAAGATACCAAGGCCAAGCCGCTACAATCGTTTGTATTAAATCAAAACAAAGCTATAATACTCTTCCCTTACGAATTCCAATGAGTGTTACTGTCTGTGCATATTCGGTTTCCCTTATTAGTCGAGGTTATAGTAGTGTAATTGATGAGTTATGCATGTGTGCGCAGCTTCCACTATATTCTCCTAGAGATTAAGCTTGAGCAGGGACTAGTAACCGTCTTAGACTCGAGACGAAATGATCCCAAGGAGTATGCGGAAATGACTGAAATTCTAGAGAAGTAAGTTAAATCGATCATTATCGCACCATATCGGCAACTTTGTTCATTTCCTGATACCAAGTAATTGTTTTCTTTGTCTAGCAGGGTTTGGAAAAAATTCACCTCAAAAACTCCGGGACTGCCGAAGAAGCTGCAATTTAGACACCCAAAAGTAAGTACTATAGTAGCATGTTCCACGCATCTCCTAGTGGTTCAAGCGCTAGTTTCATCAATACCATTTAGCATGCTTGCTAATTATCAGTTTGATTGACCTCTATTTCTTGTAAAGTGGTTGTGGCAGGAACAATGGAATGATTACTGTGGATACTACATTTGCAAGTCCATCCGCCACACGGCCTGTGAACGGGGCTACTCTGACAAACAATATGAAGTGCATAAATAATAATATTCACAATTTTATTTTATTACCATCATTTGTGTTCAGTTTCATTTATTCATATATATGTATTGACCCCCTTCTTCAAATTAGATATTTCGGATGCGGGATAAACTCCTACCACCAGATCGTATGAGACGAATTCAAGAGGAATTGGCGGCATTCTTTCTTGACCACGCGATCGCTAAAGATGGAGAATACCATGTGGACCCTGATCAGCTCGTTTTTAATTAGGAGATTATATTGTAAGAGATACTTATATTGTATATATATGTAGCCAGTAGCGTCGGATAGATATACGAGAACTTGTTGTTCGACCAATCTCTCAGAGAAGGAGAGGTGGTCGATATCACTTCTCTCTGTATGCATATGTTCATGACGATCTTCTGTTTCCTTCATTTGCTTACTAGCTAGCGTGTTTAGTCCTCTCTATACGTATAGTACGTAGCGTCAACCAAGCACGAAGATAAGAGAGGACACTTCTCTCTATTAATTAGCTAGCAAACACAATATATGAAACACCTAAATTAACCCCCCAAAACCCCCTAACCCCCCCTTTAAAAAAAACAAAAAACCCAGCACCTGAAATGCTGACGCGTGGATGCCTATTGGTCCCGGTTGGTGCCACCGATTGGGACCAAAGGGCTTCCTGCCTGGGCTTGCCGCACCAGCCACGTGGAGGCCCATCTGTCCTGGTTTGTGTAAGAACCGAGACTAAAGGTCTAGGGCATTAGTACCGACACTTTAGTCCCGGTTCAAAAACTGGGACAAATGGCCCTTACAAATCGGGACAATAGGCCCTTTTTCAAGAAGAAGGTCTTCCCTTTATCTTTGAAGGGAGCGGCATTGACATGGTTTAGGCTATGTGATGATATGGGATCATGAAACTACAACCGATTGAAATTGGAATTTCATCAGAAGTTTTATCCTATGCATCTTGTTCATTGTGATCGTAATTATATATATAAGTTTTGGCCCCGCGAAGGAGAAAGCATCGCTCAAGCTTGAGGGAGGCTTAAGTCAATGTTATATTCATGCCCCAATCATGAGCTCTCAAGAGAAATGATTATTCAAAATTTTTATGCTTGGCTTTCTCTCAACAATCCCTCCATGCTCGATACTTCTTGTACTGGTTCTTTTATGATGAAGACTATTGAATTCAGATGGGATTTATTGGAAAGAATTAAACGCAACACTGAAGATTGGGATCTCGACGAAGGTAAGGAGTCAGGTATAACACCTAAGTTTGATTGTGTTAAATCTTTTATGGATACCGATGCTTTTCGTGAATTTAGCACTAAATATGAACTTGACTCTGAGACAATAGCTTCTTTTTGTGAATCATTTGCTACTCATGTTGACCTCCCTAAGGAGAAGTGGTTTAAATATAATCCTCACATTGAAGTAAAAGTAGTTGCACCTATTAAAGTTGAAGAAAAGACTATCACTTATAATGATCCTATTGTTCCTACTACCTATATTGAGAAACCACCCTTCCCTGTTAGGATAAAGGATGATGCTAAAGCTTCAACTCTGGTTCGTAAGAGTAATACTAGAAAACCTACACCACCTGAGAAAATTAAAGTTGAACCTAGTATTTCTATGGTTAAAGATCTCTTGGCTGATAATATTTATGGGCATGTTATTTACTTCTGTGATGAAGCTGCTAGAATTGCTAGACCAAATACTAAGAATAAACATAGACTAGTTGTAGGCATGCCTGTTATTTCTGTTAAAAATGGAGATCATTGTTATCATGGCTTATGTGATATGGGTGCTAGTGCTAGTGCAATACCTCATTCCTTATACAAAGAAATTATGCATGACATTGCACCTGCTGAGATAGAAGAAATTGATGTTACAATTAAGCCTGCCAATAGAGATACTATTTCACCGGTTGGGATTGTTAGAGATGTTGAAGTCTTGTGTGGGAAAGTTAAATATCCTGCTGATTTTCTTGTTCTTGGTTCCCCACAAGATAGCTTTTGTCCCATTATATTTGGTAGACCCTTCTTGAATACTGTTAATGCTAAGATAGATTGCGAAAAGGATATTGTCACTATTGGTTTGGGGGATATGTCTCATGAGTTTAATTTTGCTAAATTTCCTAAACAACCCCATGATAAAGGATTGCCTAGTAAGGATGAAATTATTGGTCTTGCTTCTATTGTCGTGCCTCCTAATGATCCTTTAGAAGAATATTTGCTAGACCATGAAAATGATATGTTTATGAATGAAAGAAGGGAGATAGACAAAGTATTCTTTAAACAGGGACCTATTTTGAAACAGAACTTGCCTGTTGAAATTCTAGGGGAACCTCCACCACCCAAGGGTGATCCCATGTTCGAGCTTAAACCACTACCTGATACTCTTAAATATGCTTATCTTGATGAAAAGAAGATATATCCTGTTATTATTAGTGCTAACCTTTCAGAGCAAGAAGAAGAAAAAATATTGAAAACTCTAAAGAAGCACCGTGCTCCTATTGGATATACTCTTGATGATCTTTAGGGCATTAGTCCCACTCTATGCCAACACAAGATAAAATTGGAGAAAGACGCTAAACCAGTTGTTCATCACCAACGATGATTAAATCCTAAGATGAAAGAAGTGGTAAGAAAAGAAATACTAAAGCTCCTGGAGGCAGGTATTATTTATCCCGTTGCTGATAGTCGGTGGGTAAGTCCTGTCCATTGTGTCCCTAAGAAGGGAGGTATTACTGTCGTTCCTAATGATAAATATGAATTGATCCCACAAAGAATTGTTACAAGTTATAGGATGGTAATTGATTTCTGCAAATTAGATAAAGCTACTAAAAAGGATCGTTACCCTTTTCCTTTTATTGATCAAATGCTAGAAAGATTATCCAAACATACACATTTTTTCTTTCTAGATGGTTACTCTGGTTTCTCTCAAATACATGTGTCAAAAGAGGATCAAGAAAAGACCACTTTTACTTGCCCTTTCGGTACTTTTGCTTATAGACGTATGCCTTTTGGTTTATGTAATGCACCTGCTACCTTTCAGAGATGCATGATGGCTATATTCTCTGACTTTTGTGAAAAGATTGTTGAGGTTTTCATGGATGATTTCTCCGTTTATGGATCTTCTTTTGATGGTTGCTTGAGCAACCTTGATCGAGTTTTTCAGAGATGCGAAGATACTAGTCTTGTCTTGAATTGGGAAAAGTGCCACTTTATGGTTAATGAAGGTATTGTCTTGGGGCAAAAAAATTTTGAAAGAGGTATTGAAGTTGACAAGGCTAAAGTTGATGCTATTGAAAAGATGCCATGTCCCAAGGACATTAAAGGTATAAGTAGTTTCCTTGGTCATGCCGGTTTTTATAGGAGGTTCATTAAAAACTTCTCTAAAATTTCTAGTCCTCTGACTAATCCCTTACAAAAAGATATTCCTTTTGTCTTCGATGATAATTGTGTAGAAGCATTTGAAATACTTAAGAAAGCTTTGATCTCTGCACCTATTGTTCAGCCACCTCATTGGAATTTACCCTTTGAAATTATGTGCGATGCTAGTGATTATGTTGTAGGTGCTGTTCTAGGACAAAGATTTGATATAAGAAACTAAATGTTATTCAATATGCTAGTAAAACTCTAGAGAGTGCCCAGAGAAATTATGCTACTACTGAAAAAGAATTTTTAGCAGTTGTATTTGTTTGTGATAAGTTCAGACCTTATATTGTTGATTCTAAAGTAACTGTTCACACTGATCATGCTGCTATTAAATATCTTATGGAAAAAAAAGATGCTAAACCTAGACTTATTAGATGGGTTCTCCTACTACAAGAATTTTATTTGCATATTATTGATAGAAAGGGAGCTGAGAACCCCGTTGCAGACAACTTGTCCAGGTTAGAGAATGTTCTTCATGACCCACTACCTATTGATGATAGCTTTCATGATGAACAATTAGCTGTCATAAATGCTTCTCGTACTGCTCCATGGTATGCTGATTATGCTAATTACATTGTTGCTAAATTTATACCACCTAGCTTCACGTACCAGCAAAAGAAAAAGTTTTTCTATGATTTGAGACATTACTTTTGGGATGACCCACACCTTTATAAAGAAGGAGTAGATGGTGTTATTAGACGTTGTGTACCTGAGCATGAACAGGAACAGATCCTACGCAAGTGTCACTCCGAGGCTTATGGAGGACACCACACTGGAGATAGAACTGCACATAAGGTATTGCAATCCGGTTTTTATTGGCCTACTCTCTTCAAGGATGCCCGTAAGTTTGTCTTGTCTTGCGATGAATGTCGAAGAATTGGTAATATTAGTAGACGTCAAGAAATGCCTATGAATTATTCTCTTGTTATTGAACCATTTGATGTTTGGGGCTTTGATTATATGGGACCGTTTCCTTCCTCTAATGGGTACACACATATTTTAGTTGTTGTTGATTACGTTACTAAGTGGGTAGAAGCTATTCCAACTAGTAGTGCTGATCATAACACCTCTATTAAGATGCTTAAAGAAGTTATTTTTCCGAGGTTTGGAGTCCCTACATACTTAATGACAGATGGTGGTTCACATTTTATTCATGCTGCTTTTCATAAAATGCTTGCTAAGTATGATGTTAATCATAGAATTGCATCTCCATATCACCCACAGTCTAGTGGCCAAGTAGAACTGAGTAATAGAGAGCTTAAGTTAATTTTGTAGAAGACTGTTAATAGATCTAGAAAGAATTGGTCTAAGAAACTTGATGATGCATTATGGGCTTATAGAACTGCATATAAAAATCCTATGGGTATGTTTCCACATAAAATGGTTTATGGAAAAGCATGTCACTTACCTCTCGAACTAGAACATAAGGCATATTGGGCCATCAAAGAGCTCAATTATGATTTTAAACTTGCCGGTGAGAAGAGGTTATTTAACATTACCTAACTTGATGAATGAAGAACTCAAGCCTATGAGAATGCCAAACTGTTTAAGGAAATGGTTAAAAGATGGCATGACAAAAGGATACAAAAGCGTGAGTTTAATGTAGGTGATTATGTGTTGCTCTTCAACTCCCGTTTAAGATTTTTTGCAGGAAAACTTCTCTCTAAATGGGAAGGGCCTTACGTTATCGAGGAGGTCTATCATTCCGGTGCCATAAAAATCAACAACTTCGAAGGCACAAATCCAAAGGTGGTGAATGGCCAAAGAATCAAACATTATATCTCAGGTAATCCAATAAATGTTGAAACTAATGTTATTGAAACCGTAACCCCGGAGGAATACATAAGGGACACTTTCCAGAAAGTTTCAGACTCCGAAAAGGAATAGGTATGTGGTACGGTAAGTAAACTGACTCCAAAACAGTTCTAATAGCATTTTTTCTCCGTTTTGGAATATTTAAGAAAATAGGAAAATAAGTAGTAGTCCGAGAAGAACACGAGGCATCCACGAGGGTGGAGGGCGCGCCCTACCCCCCTGGGCGTGCCCCCTGCCTCGTGGGCACCTCGTGTGCTCTCCGGACTCCATTTTCTTGCAAGATACTTCTTTTGGCCAGTAAAAATTCATTATATAATCTCCCGAAGGTTTTGACCACCATAACACGACAAAATCCTCTGTTTTTGTTTTGAGTTGTTTCTGCCGCAGATTAGAGCAATATGTCATCCTAGGATTTGGAGGGAGAAAGCTATGTGGCTGATTACCTTGCAGACCCTAAGGTCTACGGGGACTTGGAGCATTATGGTTGGACCACTGAGGAATAAGAAGACTACGAGCCTAAGGGAAAGGAAGAGACGAGCTGAGATGAAGATGAAGTCCTATTACCTCAACCTGGGAACATGCATGTGGAGTTTAAAAAGTCAAGCCTCCCTAATAGAGCAAAGAAACCTAAGATCAAGTTTATCCCTTTCCGTTTCTTGCAGGAGAACAAACAGGAACTATGCAAAAGGATATTAAGCCTTGAGCAGGAGATCGATGATCTAAGGGGGCAAAATTCCATCCTTAAGCGCAAATTAAGGAAGAAGCCTACACCATCGGCAACTCCATCACCACCACCTCCGAAGGAGACATAAACACATGGGTATGGGCACTCCCCTTGGCAACTGCCAAGCTTGGGGGAGGTGCCCCATTATCGTATCACCATCACACTCCTATCTTTACTATTTTTCTTAGTTTGATCCTTTTGGTAATATCTTGATCTAGTAGAATAAAGCTTTAGTATGATTTAGTTTTGAGTTTTTCCTTATGATGCTTCTATGTTATTGAGTCCGTGAGCTATATATAATAAATATTAGTGTTGAGTCAAGGGCTTTGCTATCTTTCTATGATCTTGAGGGAATAAAAGAATAAAGAGAAATAAAAGAGATCATATTGATCTTATGGAGAGTGATGACTTCACATAAAGAGTATGATGAATAAAAGTTGTTGAGATTTGGCAAACATAGTTTTGGTCATCGTTGCAATTAATAGGAAGTAATAAAGAAAGAGAGGTTTTCACATATAAATATACTATCTTGGACATCTTTTATGATTGTGAGCACTCATTAAAATATGACATGCTCAAGAGTTGATGTTGGACAAGGAAGACAATGTAATGGGTTATGTTTTCATATATCCGAAATAACTTATATTGTCATGGATCATCCAACATGTTGAGCTTGCCTTTCCCCCTCATGCCATCCAAATTCCTTGCACCAAGTAGAGATACTACTTGTGCTTCCAAATACCCTCAAACCCACACTACTAGGAATAGGGCTATAGATGGGATTGACACTAATGGCGCACCAGAAAGATGGTGCGCCATTAGTATATACTAATGGCGCACCACAATCTGATGCGCCATTAGAGTTTAAACTACTAATGGCGCACCATGCTACGGGTGCGCCATTAGTATCAAATTTTTTTTAACTAGTGCGCCTGTCCAAACATACTAATGGCGCATCCGGGCAAAGTGCGCCATTAGTAGTTGTAACTACTAATGGCGCACCAGGCAGCAGGTGCGCCATTAGTATAGAATTTTTTTTTGAACTAGTGCGCCTATCCAAACATACTAATGGCGCATCCTGCCCAAGTGCGCCATTAGTAGTTGTAACTACTAATGGCGCACCAGGCAGTGGGTGCGCCATTAGTATAGATTTTTTTTTGAACTAGTGCGCCTATCCAAACATACTAATGGCGCATCCTGCTTAAGTGCGCCATTAGTAGTTGTAACTACTAATGGCGCACCATG
>NC_041391.1:184030311-184030872 GCF_002162155.2 Triticum dicoccoides | reverse complement strand
AAAAAATAGTATCAAACAACTTTTTAAATGCTACTGTCTTATAAAAAAATATTACTGTTATTATTTAAACAAGTTTGAACATATTTAAACATAAATAAGTATCAAACAGCTTTTTAAATGCTAAAAAAAAATTGTGGAGCCTGGGAGTCGAACCCAAGACCTCCTGGTGTGAGAACTGGCTGCTGACCAGTCGAGCTAGTAGAGTGGGCTTGACATAGATAGGTTCTGGTACTACATAACCTTTTGGCTCGAGCTGAAATAAAAAAAAATACTAATGGCGCACCACGGTGAGGTGCGCCATTAGTATGGACATGCTAATGGCGCACCACGGTGAGGTGCGCCATTAGTATTGTGGCCCCCCTTCGCCCGATCCCCCCTTCGGCCGATCCCCCTTCGCCCGATCCCCCTCGCCAGTTCTCTCCCTCTCGATCCACCGCCGCCGCCGCCGCTGCCCTCGCCCTCGCCCTCGCCCTCGCCCTCTCCCTCCCTCGACCTCTCCTCGCCGCCCGGACGCCGCCCGGACGCCGCGCCGACGCCGCCTCGACCCCGCCCCGACCCCGC
>NC_041391.1:183932432-184030301 GCF_002162155.2 Triticum dicoccoides | reverse complement strand
CGCCGCCCCGACCCCGCCGCCCGGACGCCGCCCCGGACGCCGCCCCGACCCCGCCGCCCGGACGCTGCCCCGCCGCCCCGACGCCGCCTCGACCCCTGCCTCTCTACGAGGAGGTAACCCTAACCCCACCCGCTTATGTTGCAATTTTCACACCCTACCCAACCTGTGAAGTGCAATCTGCTGTCATAAACTGTGGCCTGTCACTATCCCATTTCATGCCATGCTAGTAACTAGGGTATTTTGGTGTGCATCTGACAAGACCTAGGCTCTAAATTGTAATGTTCATATTGGCACCAATCCTGACTACCACTATTGGTCTCATTGGTTTACTACTTTATTTTATCTTAATGTGATCAATTGTAGAAATACATCATATGTAAGATGCTATACTAAATACAACATATCTTCGCAGAGTATGCAAGAACCTTGCTGTTTCCCCCATTTCTGTGCTTGTGTGGAACGGAGAATGTAGAATAGGTTGCACATGCTTGAATATCTGGGGTAGGATTGTTTGCTTTGTCTAGTTCTTGCCAACAGATAGGACTTCATTTCTGTTTCATCAGGGCATGCAATAAACAAACACTGGACATGTCTGATTGGCTGCTAGTTACATAGTGTATGATCTATGCTTATGTTGCATTTTTTCATACACTACAGTACTTGTTGAATGCAATCTGTTGTCATAAAGTTTGATTTGTCCATGCCCTATTTCATGTTGTGTGAATAACAAGGGCATTTTGGTGTGCATTTGACAAGATCTAGGCTCTAAGTTGTAATGTTCAGACTGGTGGTAGTCCTGCTTGCCTTTGTTGCTCTCGTTGGTTTACTATTTTACTTTATCTTCTTTTGATCATTTGTATCAACTAGCAATACAGCAGATACAAGATGTTATACTTCATGCAACATCTCTTCGCAGAGTATATGAGTACATGGATTATTTTCTTATGTTATCTTTTCGTGCTCACTGTTTCCATTTACTTGCAGACATTGGGCCTCCTGAGGAGCTATACACATGTCAGAAACTACAGCAGTCAACTTTCAGGTTAGTAGCTGAACAAGTGCTATTTGGATTTTGATCACTGGTTCGCTACGGATGACTCTAATACCTTTTTGCTCTCTGCAGGTCTTATTCCAGTTGGTCCCCAAAGCTCAAAGCTGACAAGGTGAGTAGTAACCTTTGTACTTAGTTGTATTCTGTAGAGGCGTTTTTGACGACTTCATTGTAAAATGTGGTGCATGAAAAGATTATCTTTATTTCCCAGTTTAAGATGAACTGAGTAGGTTTGATTGAGTGCATGATCAGTATTTACACCGCTTGATCGAAACAATTCCGTCTTATTGCTCTCTTGGTCATCAACGTTTCTGCCTATGAGTTCGATCTTCTACCAACTAGTAGAGAATAACATCTCACCACTGATGATAATTGTGTTCTAGCATCGCACATTGCTGCATTAAACAAGTTGGGTACAATAATAGCCTTTCATAACTTATAATGACAAACATTGGTTCCATTAACCCCACAAATCCCTATGCCACTGGATCCAAACATGCATATGGCACAGGATCAGAACGACGACGACGACGACGATGATACATTTGGCAACGTCGATCAGTACTTTGCCGAGCATGGGTACGATGGCGACTTCATGGGGCCTCCTTCTCAAGAACCAAACCCAACAAAAGACGTGTGCGATCTAGCTCGTACCGCGGAGAAGCCAAGTTGCAACAGGCGCCGTCTGGCGTTCAGCTCTCAGGAGACGCCTCCAGCTGCCGACTTCACCGAGCCTCAGATAGGTGAGGTGCGAAATATTATCAGCCCCAACACACTCAAGAAGGCGGTCTGTGAGCAGAACTCGGTCCCATTACAGGAGAAGAAGAAGGCACGCAAAAGAAAGACTAAGAAGGGTGCGAGCCAGCCGGCACCGAGTACGATCCGTGCTCAGGACGGGCCACCTTCACCGCAGGATATCTCGAGGAGGGTGCATGTGGCGGGTAGGGCGATGCTACCACCAAATATGCTCAATGCTGCAACCGGTGCTATGCGGAGTCTGCACGACAGTGTTCTTTCTTTGGAGAAGCGGCGTCTCAGAGAGAAGGATGTGGCATACCCGGTTTTCGTGGCCAAGGTGCCAGAGGGCAAGGGCTTTGTGGATGGCGACATCGGGGGTACGATCGTCCTGCGGTTTGATGACATCTTTGCTATGTTTAACCTTCATCCGCTGCACTACACCTTCGTTCGGCTATTTTTGCTGAGTATGGAGATGCGGATCATTCGCGACAAGACCCCGGACATCGTGATAGTCGACCCCTTCTACATGCGTGCCAAGATCTTGGGCAGCGCTAGGGACCGGCAAGTCACGAGTTCTTACCTCGAAGGCGTCATTCTGGCAAACCAAGATAAGGATAACTTCCTCGTGCCTTACTTTCCCGAGTAAGTCCTCCCCTCAACCGGCCCGTAACATATGAATTCTTACTTTTCGATCGTTTTTCTTTTAACATTCCGTGTTCTCTGCAGTGACACACGTTGCACGCTCATCCTCCTAAGCCCCAAATATTCCATGGCCACGTATTTCGACCCGGACCGTCAGTCGAACGTAGACTACACAAATGTAAAGAAGGTTCTTGATGATGTTCTCCCCGGCTACGCCCAATCTGGAGGCACCTTCACCAGGCCTATTCGTAAGTACGGCAAGCACGTGTTCTCCCACAATACGACGTTCTGCTGCGTCAAGCAGCCGCCTGGAGGTCAGAAGGGTGCCTACTACGCCATCCATCACAGGCGGGCGATCGTACGGGACCATCATCAACTTCTGCTACCGAGTAAACTCCAAGATTGGGCCGCGAGCGTGTCGGCAATCCAGGATGCGGACCTCCGACAAGAATTCTTTCGCATCCAGTCGGAGTTTGCGGAAATCATCCATCAAGATGTCCTTCGTACCTCGGGGCAGTTCTACCTCAGAAATCAACCGTCCAACAGTGACATCGACACAATGCTACAAATGCAGGATGACAACGCCCGTTCTTTCATGACTCCCACGATAGACGGCGGCTTCATCCACGCTCCGGTCCCTTGAGTCGAGTTGTCTAGTTCTGAAACATCGATTGGCTCATGTTGTAATTAAACTTTAATGAACTTGTAGTATGTCTCTTTGGTTTCGAGAGTCGTTCAACTTAGATGTAATCGATGCTATTAATGTCTTGCTTTTCTCTTCCGATCGTTCTGTTGCATAATTATATATTGCTTATGTATTGTCTGTGAATTGGTACTAACGTTTCGTTTGGCTAGTGCATAGCGATGCCGACGTATGTCGTGTACAAGGGTAAGGTTCCCGGAGTCTACGATGACTGGGAGGAGTGTCGGAGATAGGTTCACCGATTCAGCGGTAACAGTTACAAAGGGTACACCACTAGGGCCGAGGCCGAATCTAGATACGCCCGCTATCTAGCGGGAGAGGGGAGGGAGCGTTGGAGGAACCGGATGAAGACGAGTTTCATCGTGATGATGCTCATCGTGATGACCGCAGCTCTCTTCTATGTGATGGTAGTTTAGATGATCGATATCGACTTGTAATACGAAGACAAACTCGCTACTCGCGGTCTCGAGACTTGTAATATAATGTTCTATCTTTGTTCGGTCTTTTTAATTCGGAGACTAATATGATGAATTGTATTCGGAGACTAATATGATGAATTGTATTCAAAGACTAATCTTCTATTGTATTTGATGAATCTATTGTTGATGTGTGCTGTCTATATTTTGTCAAATTATACATTTTGTAACCTGTGCAAAAAACAGAAAATAAAAAAATAAAAAAACCTAATATTCATACTAATGGCGCATCACACGACAGTGCGCCATTACTAATGGCGCATCACCGGGTAGTGCGCCATTAGTATGCTGCGGTTACTAATGGCGCATCCAGAGGTGGTGCGCCATTAGTATGCCAAAGCACCTGGGTATACATGCCCCCTGGGAGGCATACTAATGGGGCACCCTCGCATATACTAATGGCGCACCAGGTGGTGCGCCATTAGTAAAAATTACTAATGGCATGCTATCAATGGCGCACCAGTGATGCGCCATTAATGGCCATATTAGGTGCGCCATTAGTAGTGGTATTTCTAGTAGTGCCAGTTTTGCCATGAGAGTCCACCATATCTACCTATGGATTGAGTAAGATCCTTCAAGTAAGTTGTCATGTTGCGTGCAATAAAAATTGCTCTCTAAATATGTACGACTTATTGGTGTGGAGAATATATATATAGGGAAAATGCATCCTACTACCGGGTGTAGCTACACCCATTTCTCATATACTACTATGTGGTAGTATACATACTACTTTATCATTTTTAGTATGTTCATATACTATATCTAAGATACTACAAGGCGAGTTATGTGAAAAAATTGCATGTGAGCCAATGTTTTTATCATATTTGTGAAAACACATACATATTTGTACGTAAAAAGAAGTATGCTAAAAATATACTACAGACTACCTAAAAAATAGTATATATACTACGTAAATATTTTTACATACTACATACTACGCATACATACACTGCGGTATGGTAGATACTACCTAAAACATACAAAATAAAAATGGGTGTAACTACACCCGGGAGTAGGGAAAAATTGTATATATATATATATATATATATATATATATATATATATATATATGTTGCTGTTGTAAGAATGATCATGATGCCCTCATGTCCGTATTTTATTTTATCGACACCTCTATCTCTAAACATGTGGACATATTTTTTGATATCAGCTTCCGCATGAGGACAAGCGAGGTCTAAGCTTGGGGTAGTTGATACGTCCATTTTGCATCATGATTTTATATCGATATTTATTGCATTATGGGCTGTTATTTCACGTTATGTCACTATACTTATGGCTATTCTCTCTTATTTTACAAGGTTTACATGAAGAGGGAGAATGCCGACAGCTGGGATTCTGGGCTGGAAAAGGAGCAAATATTAGAGACCTATTCTGCACGACTCCAAAAGTCCTGAAACTCCACGAAAGTTAATTTTGGAATTAATAAAAAATACTGGGCGAAGAAAGTACCAGAGGGGACCCACACCCTGGCCATGACAGTGGGGGGCGCGCCCTACCCCCCTGGGCGCGTCCCTGCCTCGTGGGCCCCCTGGCAGGCCTCCGGTGACGATCTTCTGCTATATGAAGTCTTTTACCCTGGAAAAAAAATCATAAGCAAGCTTTCAAGTCGAAACACCGCCACCACGAGGCGGAACCTTGGCGGAACCAATCTAGGGCTCCGGCGGAGCTGTTCTATCGGGTCCCTCCAGGAGGGGGAAATCATCACCATAGTCATCACCATCGATCCTCTCATCGGGAGGGGGTCAATCTCCATCAACATCTTCACCAGCACCATCTCCTCTCAAACCCTAGTTCATCTATTGTATCCAATGTTTGTCCCAAAACCTTAGATTGGTACCTGTGGGTTACTAGTAGTGTTGATTACTCCTTGTAGTTGATGCTAGTTGGTTTATTTGGTGGAAGATCATATATTCAGATCCTTTATGCATATCAATACCCCTCTGATTATGAACATGAATATGTTTGTGAGTATTTACGTTTGTTCTTGAGGACATGTGAGAAGTCTTGCTGTAAGTAGTCATGTGAATTTGGTATTCGTTCGATATTTTGATGAGATGTATGTTGTCTCTCTTCTAGTGGTGTTATGTGAATGTCGACTACATGAAACTTCACCATTGTTTGGGCCTAGGGGAAGGCATTGGGAATTAATAAGTAGATGATGGGTTGCTAGAGTAACAGAAGCTTAAACCCTAGTTTCTGCGTTGCTTCGTAAGGGGCTGATTTGGATCCACATGTTTCATGCTATGGTTAGGTTTACCTTAATTCTTCTTTCATAGTTGCGGATGCTTGCGAGAGGGGTTAATAATAAGTGGGATGCTTGTCCAAGGAAGGGCAGTACCCAAGCACCATTCCACCCACATATAAAATTATCAAAGTAACGAACGCGAATCATATGAGTGTGATGAAAACTAGCTTGACGATAATTCCCATGTGTCCTCGAGAGCGCTTTTTCTCTATATAAGAATATGTCCAGGCTTGTCCTTTGCTACAAAAAGGATTGGGCCATCTTGCTGCACCTTATTTACTTTTGTTACTTGTCACCCGTTACGAATTACCTTATCACAAAACTATCTGTTACCGATAATTTCAGTGCTTGTAAAGAATACCTTACTGAAAACCGCTTGTCATTTCCTTCTGCTCCTCGTTGGGTTCGACACTCTTACTTATCGAAAGGACTACGATAGATCCCCTACACTTGTGGGTCATCAATGCCCTCCGCCACCCGTTTGGTCGCCGAAGTGCGAAACCCGCACCCTTTGCAGCGTTTGGTCATCGCCGGCGGCTAAACGCCGACGATTTGACCCAGTTGACCAGGGATTTGACCCCCCTAGGTCACTGACATGTGGGCCCCGCCCCTAGTCCAACCTAAGTTACTAATTAAACTAATCCAAATTAGTTATTTAACTAACTGTGACACTGACCAGTGGGTCCCACTGGTCAGGATTGACCTGGACCACACAGTTCACCTGCTGACGCAGTGTTGATGCAGTAATGCCTTTTCTGGATTTATTCTTTGCAGGAAATTCCAGAAAATAGTGCTAACTTCAAAAAATCATAGAAATTAATCTGTAACTCCAAATGCAAAAATTTATATATGAAAAATGATCAGAAAAATCCAATTTATCCATCTGTACTGGTTTCAAGCATGTTTAAGCAACTTAACCTTGCTGTTTATTGCAAAACATGATAAAGCACTGTTTAAATTCATAAGATGTGTTTGGGGTTGAACCTTTGGTTCAAAATGGCTCAAACCCATCTGGTTGTAGTTGCATTAGCCCAACACACTCATTTTGCCTTGTCATATGCATGCATCATATTGTTGCATACTGTCGTGTATTGATTGTGTTACCGGTATGTTCTCTGCGGTAGTCTGTTCCTGAGGATTACCGTGAGTATCCAGCCGAAGGACAGTACCCATCTACCGATCTACCAGGCAAGCAATCACCATTTGATCATATCGATAAAATCCCATATTCTCGCTCCTGCTCTCATTTACTGCATTTAAGACAACAACGTTTCAAACTGCTTTGTGCTACGGTAGTTGAACCCGTTTTCCTCTGCATGACCTGTCATTGCCACAGTAACTAGATGAAACCCACTAGCATGTGTAGGAGTTGATTGAGCCATGTTTGTGTTTCCTACCTTGCTACGCCTGCTATGCTTAGAGTCGTGTCAGGTCTGGTTCATCTGGGTGATGGGCTAGAGTGAAATGATCATGTCGGTGATGAGAGTGAAGTGTTGAACACAATTTGGTAAAGGTATCGATTAGAGGCCATGTAGGAGTATATGGTGGGTTGTTTCATTGGAACTGTCCCTAAGAACTGAGATCTGTATGTGTGATGTAAGATTCAGCTACTACCATGCATTGGGCCCGAAACCAATGGACCCTCTCGGCTTATTAACCACCCTTGTCCTCTGTCCAGGAGTTGCAAGTAGTTTCTGGTGTTTGTAGTATACTAGAGGCCGTGCGCAATGCTGACCCTTGGGGTGGGCTGTGATGCGGTAGGTACGTGGCACGGTGTACCGGGCGCCTGTTTGGTGTCTCAGGAACCATGCACACATTGTTCGGGGCCGTATGTGGAAACCTCAGCCGGACTCCCTGCGGATGGAACCTGGATAAGCGATAAACCTGGACTAGGGACTTGAGTGTTTAGTCAGGCCGTGGCCGACACCCTCGTTGGGCTTCCGCTTGAAGGTTGCCGAGTACATGTCGTGTAAATGGCGATAAGTGGTTGAAGCATGTGTGAAGAAGTACACCCCTGCAGGTTAACAACATCTATTTGAATAGCCACGTCCATGGTAAAGGACCACTAGGTTTCCTATATAGTTCATAGACAAGTAAATGGAAACTACTAGAAGCCTCAAGACAAGTGTGAGTGCCGTGGATGGCCCTTCCGTAGGATGATGGAAGAGGATCCGCGGTAGTGTATTGTTGCGGTGAGTAGTGGACTCGTGTGCGCAAAACATTTACAAGTTGCTGTCTCGTAGGATAGATTAGCCAAGAGTCAAAGCTGGCTTGCTGCAATAAACTCCACTATCCCTTTGTTGATAATGTGCATATATGTAGGATCTGATGTAAGTCTTGCTGAGTACCTTTGTACTCATGTTTGCTTAATTACTGTTGCAGAAGAGAATGTCGCCCCTTCTGAAGGGTTTTATGTAGACCTCGACGTTTATGAGTAGCTTGATGCCCAGGTGGTGATCCTGAGCATGTGAAGGACCCTTGTAGATAGATAGGCTTCCTCAAGCCTTTTTGCTTTCTAGTTGTCTGTACTCAGACAAGTTGCTTCCGCTTGTGCTTGTATGCTTGTATGACTTGAATGTTGGGTCGAGTGACCCCTATCTGTATGGATGATATGTATGGCTCTCTGGAGCCTTTTAAATAAAGTACTTGAGTTGTAGAGTTTTGTTGTGATGCCATGTTGTATTTGCACATATCAAGCATATTGTGTGTATGATTTGAAATGCTTGGTATGTGTGGGATCTGACAACCTAGTTGTTTATCCGTGGTAGCCTCTCTTACCGGGAAATGTACCCTAGTGCTTCCACCGAGCCTTGGTAGCTTGCTACTACTCCGGAACACTCAGGCTGGCTGGCATGTGTCCTTCTTCGTTCCTGTGTCTGTCCCTTCGGGGAAATGTCACGCCTTGTTCCTTTAAGTCCTTTTAGCTTGCTATGACTTGGGTTCATACGTTGTTGATCGAGACGTTCGTTGCTGGGTCATGTATGCCTGTCCCTATAAGTTAGCGCCACTTTGGGTTCACGACTAGTCATGTCAGCCCGGGTTCTTACTCATATGGATGCTAGCAACACTATCATATACGTGAGCCGAAAGGCGCAAACGGTCCCTGGCCAGGTAAGGTGGCACCCATGGGGATACCGTGCGTGAGGCCGCAAAGTTATAGGATGTGTGACATGCTAGATCGGTGTGACTTAGAATCGGGGTCCTGATAGCGTTGGCATCAGAGCCAGACTGCCTATAGGTTATTCAAGCCAAACTGGTCAATGTCGAGTCTAGAAATGCTTTAGTTATATGTAGGGGAATTGATTGTGGGATGGAACGTAAGGCTCTTTTTACTCCATTACCTCATGACATTCTGCTCTGAGTCAATCCATTCTTTCCATGGGGGTTAAGGACTAGGATCTCATCTTTCTATCAGGTTCACGTGTTACTAATCCGTAGACTCTTATAAGATTGTTGGTTACACTACACAAAAAATACACTTCCATGATGATACGTGTTTGTCATAGTAGGTCACGTTTTGTGTCATGCATGTACATCCATGATGATTTTATGATAGAATCAAGATAGTCATACCTGTGCTGTCGTATAAGTGTTCCATGACATTACCAAAATTATCATCATGGAAGTGTCCACTTCCATGATGATAAATCGTGCGTCACAGAAGTGCTTTCGACAAGGGTGACCGACACGTGGCATCCACCAAAATGGAACGCCGTTAAGCTATCGGGTCTAGTTTTGGATCCGATAACCCGTTAACTGCCCCAACCAATGGGGATTTTCCACGTGTAAAATCATCATTGGCTGGAGGAAACACGTGTCGGCTCACCGTTGGGACAAATGTCATCCACTCATTTGACAGAAGGCGCCTATGATACGTCGACACGTGGCACGGCCCAACAGAGGCCCATTCCTGTGAAATGGCCGACCCGTTTGACTTGGTCAAAAGGTGGCGGGCTGGCCCATGGAAAGCCTGTTAACGGCCTGTTCGCATATAGCCCATTTACAGCCCGCTAACCCAGGGCCCGTTACGACCTATCCGAATTAGGCCGAGTAGCATCATCTGGGCCGTCCAATATAATTCCAGCCCGTTCTAACTTCCGGCCCATGTATGGCCCATGACGTCTTTCGGCCCATATGAGGCCCTTTGTAACTCTTGGCCCATTAACGACCATGGTGAAACTAGCCAGTAATGAACAAATTTTTGCCTCTGATGCGGCCCGGGGGGTTCCGGTAACCCCCCGCCCCCGGTACTCCGAAAAATACCCGATACACCTCGGAACTATTCCGATGTCCGAATATAGTCTTCCAATATATCAATCTTTATGGCTTGACCATTTTGAGACTCGTCGTCATGTCCGTGATCTCATCCGGGACTCCGAACAACCTTCGGTACATCAAATCACATAAACTCATAATACCAATCATCATCGAACGTTAAGCGTGCGGACCCTACGGGTTCAAGAACTATGTAGACATGACCGAGACACTTCTTCGGTCAGTAACCAATAGAGGAACCTGGATGCTCATATTGGTTCCTACATATTCTACGAAGATCTTTATCGGTCAAACCGCATAACAACATACGTTGTTCCCTTTGTCAATGCTATGTTACTTTCCCGAGATCCGTTCGTCGGTATCATCATACCTAGTTAATCTCGTTACCGGCAAGTCTCCTTACTCGTTATGTAATACTTCATCCCGTAACTAACTCATTAGTCACAATGCTTGCAAGGCTTATAGTGATGAGTATTACTGAGAGGGCCTAGAGATACCTCTCCGAAACACGGAGTGACAAATCCTAATCTTGATCTATGCCAACCCAACAAACACGTTCAGAGACACCTTTAGAGCACCTTTATAATCACCCAATTACGTTGTGACATTTGGTAGCACACAAAATGTTTCTCCGGTATTCGGGAGTTGCATAATCTCATAGTCTGAGGAACATGTATAAGTTATGAAGAGAGCAGTAGCAATGAAATTGTAACGATCATAATGCTAAGCTAACGGATGGGTCATGTCCATCACATCATTCTCCTAATGATGTGATCCCGTTCATCAAATAACAACACATGTCTATGATTAGGAAACATATCCATCTTTGATTAACGAGCTAGTCTAGTAGAGGCATACTAGGGACAATATGTTTTGTCTATGTATTCACACATGTACTAAGTTTCCGGTTAATAAAAATCTAGCATGAATAATAAACATTTATCATGAAATAAGGAAATAAATGATAACTTTATTATTGCCTATAGGGCATATTTCCTTTAGTCTCCCACTTGCACTAGAGTTAATTACCTAGATTACATAGTAATGATTCTAACACCCATGGAGCTTTGGCGCTAATCATGTTTTGCTCATGGAAGAGGCTTAGTCAATGGGTCTGCAACATTCAGATCCGTGTGTATCTTGCAAATCTCTATGTCCCCCTCCGACACTTGATGATGGATGGAATTGAAGCATCACTTGATGTGCTTGGTTCTCTTGTGAAATCTGTATTCCTTTGCCAAGGCAGTTGCACCAGTATTGTCACAAAAGATTTTCATTGGACCTGATGCACTAGGTATGACACCTAGGTCGGATATGAACTCCTTCATCCAAACTCCTTCATTTGCTGTTTCCAAAGCAGCAATGTACTCCACTTCACACGTAGATCCCGCGACGACGCTTTGCTTGGAACTGCACCAACTGACAGCTCCTCCATTCAATAAAAGCACTATCCAGTTTGCGACTTAGAGTCATCCGGATTAGTGTCAAAGCTTGCATCGATGTAACCGTTTACGACGAGCTCTTTTTCACCTCCATAAATGAGAAACATATCCTTAGTACTTTTCAGGTATTTCAGGATGTTCTTGACCGCTGTCCAGTGTTCCACTCTGGTATTACTTTGGTACCTCCCTGCTATGCTTATAGCAAGGCACACATCAGGTTTGGTACACAACATTGCATACATGATAGAACCTATGGCTGAAGCATAGGGAATGACCTTCATTTTTTCTCTATCTTCTACAGTGGTTGGGCATTGAGTCTGAATCAACTTCACACCTTGTAACACAGGCAAGAACCCTTTCTTTGACTGATCCATTTTGAACTTCTTCAAAACTTTATCAAGGTATGTGCTTTGTGCAAGTCCAATTAAGCATCTTGGTCTATCTCTATAGATCTTGGTGCCCAATATGTAAGCAGATTCTCTGAGGTCTTTCATAGAAAAACTCTTATTCAGGTATCCCTTTATGCTATCCAGAAATTCTATATCATTTCCAATCAACAATATGTCATCCACATATAATATCAGAAATGCTACAGAGCTCCCACTCACTTTCTTGTAAATACAGGCTTCTCCAAAAGTCTGTATAAAACCATATGCTTTGATGACACTACCAAAACGTTTATTCCAACTGCGAGAGGCTTGCACCAGTCCATAAATGGATCGCTGGAGCTTGCACACTTTGTTAGCACCTTTTGGATCGACAAAACCTTCTGGTTGCATCATAGACAACTCTTCTTCCTGAAGTCCATTCAGGAATGCAGTTTTGACATCCATCTGCCAAATTTCATAATCATAAAATGCGGCAATTGCTAACATGATTCGTACAGACTTAAGCATCACTACGGGTGAGAAAGTCTCATCGTAGTCAACTCCTTGAACTTGTCGAAAACCTTTCACAATAAGTCGAGCTTTGTAAACAGTAACAGTACCGTCTGCGTCGGTCTTCTTCTTAAAGATCCATTTATTTTCTATGGCTTGCCGACCATCGGGCAAGTCCACCAAAGTCCACACTTTGTTCTCGTACATGGATCCCATCTCAGATTTCATGGCCTCAAGCCATTTCGCGAAATCTGGGCTCATCATTGCTTCCTCATAGTTCGTAGGTTCACCATGTTCTAGTAACATGACTTCCAGAACAGGATTACAGTACCACTCTGGTGTGGATCTTACTCTGGAAGACCGAGGTTCGGTAGTAACTTGATTTGGAGTTTCATGATCATCATCATTAACTTCCTCACTAATTAGTGTAGGAATCACCCGAACTAATTTATGAGATGAACTACTTTCCAATAAGGGAGAAGGAACAATTACCTCATCAAGTTCTACTTTCCTCACACTCACTTCTTTCGAGAGAAACTCCTTCTCTAGAAAGGATCCATTCTTAGCAACAAAGATTTTGCCTTTGGATTTGTGATAGAAGGTGTACCCAACAATTTCCTTTGGGTATCCTATGAAGACACACTTCTCCGATTTGGGTTTGACCTTATCAGGTTGAAGCTTTTTCACATAAGCATCGCAGCCCCAAACTTTAAGATATGACAACTTTGGTTTCTTGCCAAACCACAGTTCATAAGGCGTCGTCTCAACGGATTTTGATGGTGCCCTATTTAAAGTTAATGCAACCGTCTCTAAAGCATAACCCCAAAACAATAGTGGTAAATCAGTAAGAGACATCATAGATCGCACCATATCCAATAAAGTGTGGTTACGATGTTCGGACACACCATTTCGTTGTGGTGTTCCAGGTGGCGTTAATTGTGAAACTATCCCATGGCGATTTAAATGAAGGACCAAACTCGTAACTCAAATATTCTCCTCCATGATCAGATCATAGAAACTTTATTGTCTTGTTACGATGATTTTCCACTTCACTCTGAAATTCTTTGAACTTTTCAAATGTTTCAGACTTATGTTTCATTAAGTAGATATAACCATATCTGCTCAAGGCATCTGTGAACGTAAGAAAATAACGATACCCACCATGAGCCTCAATACTCATTGGACCGCATACATCGGTATGTATTATTTCCAATAAGTCAGTAGTTCGTTCCATTGTTCCGGAGAACGGAGTTTTAGTCATCTTGCCCATAAGGCACGGTTCGCAAGCACCAAGTGATTCCAAAAGTCCATCAGCATGGAGTTTCTTCATACACTTTACACCGATATGACCCAAACGACAGTGCCACAAATAAGTTGCACTATCATTATCAACTTTGCATCTTTTGGCATCAATATTATGAATATGTGTATCATCACTATCGAGATTCAACAAAAATAGACCACTCAGCAAGGGTGCATGACCATAAAAGATATTACTCATATAAATAGAACAACCATTATTCTCTGATTTAAATGAATAACCATCTCGCATCAAACAAGATCCAGATATAATATTCATGCTTAACGATGGCACCAAATAACAATTATTCAGGTCTAAAACTAATCCCGATGGTAGATGTAGAGGTAGCGTGCCGACGGCGATCACATCGACCTTGGAACCATTTCCCACGCGCATCATCACCTCGTCCTTAGCCAATATTTGTGTAATCCGTAGCCCCTGTTTCAAGTTGCAAATATGAGCAACAGAACCAGTATCAAATACTCAGGCACTATTACGAGCATTAGTAAGGTAAACATCAATAACATGTATATCAAATATACCTTTCACTTTGCCATCCTTCTTATCAGCCAAATACTTGGGGTAGTTTCGCTTCCAGTGACTAGTCCATTTGAAGTAGAAGCACTCAGTTTTAGGCTTAGGTCCAGACTTGGTTTTCTTCTCTTGAGCAGCAACCTTTTTGCCGTTCTTCTTGAAGTTCCCCTTATTCCATTTGCCCTTTTTCTTGAAACTAGTGGTCTTGTTGACCATCAACACTTGATGCTCCTTCTTGATTTCTACCTCCGCAGCCTTTAGCATCGCGAAGAGCTCGGGAATAGTCTTGTTCATCCCTTGCATATTATAGTTCATCATGAAGCCTTTATAGCTTGGTGGCAGTGATTGAAGAACTCTGCAATGACACTATCATCAGGAAGATTAACTCCAATTGAGTCAAGTGTTTATGGTACCCAGACATTCTGAGTATATGTTCACTGACCGAACTATTCTCCTCCATTTTGCAGCTATAGAACTTGTTGGAGACTTCATATCTCTCAACTCAGGCATTTTCTTGAAATATTAACTTCAACTCTTCGAACATCTCATATGCTCCATGACGTTCAAAACGTCTTTGAAGTCCCGATTCTAAGCTGTAAAGCATGGCACACTGAACTAATGAGTAGTCATCAGCTTTGCTTTGCCAGACGTTCTTAACGTCATTGGTAGCATCTGCAGTAGGCCTGGCACCCAACGGTGTTTCCAGTACGTAATTCTTCTATGCAGTAATTAGGATAATCCTCAAGTTACAGACCCAGTCCATGTAGTTGCTGCCATCATCCTTCAACTTAGCTTTCTCTACGAACGCATTAAAATTCAAAGGAACGATAGCACGGACCATTGATCTACAATAACATAGACATGCAAAATAACTATCAGGACTAAGTTCATGATAAATTAAATTTCAATTAATCATATTACTTAAGAACTCCCACTTAGATAGACATCCCTCTAGTCATCTAAATGATCACGTGATCCAAATCAAGTAAACCATGTCCGATCATCACGTGAGATGGAGTAGTTGTCAATGATGAACATCACTATGTTGATCATACCTACTATATGATTCACGTTCGACCTTTCAGTCTCAGTGTTCCGAGGCCATATCTGCATATGCTAGGCTCGTCAAGTTTAACCTGAGTATTCTGCGTGTGCAAAACTGGCTTGCACCAGTTGTATGTGAACGTAGAGATTATCACACCCGATCATCACATGGTGTCTCGGCACGACGAACTGTAGCAATGGTGCATACTCAGGGAGAACACTTATACCTTGAAATTTAGTAAGGGATCATCTTATAATGCTACCGCCGTACTAAGCAAAATAAGATGCATAAAAGATAA
Organism: Triticum dicoccoides; assembly: GCF_002162155.2. NCBI lineage: Eukaryota > Viridiplantae > Streptophyta > Magnoliopsida > Poales > Poaceae > Triticum > Triticum dicoccoides. Next base: position 184,014,656 of record NC_041391.1, on the reverse strand, counting down.
ACATCACATGCAATCAAAATATGTGACATGATATGGCCATCATCATCTTGTGCTCATTACCTCCATCACCGAAGCAACATCATGATCTCCAACGTCACCGACGAGACACCTTGATCTCCATCGTAGCATCGTTGTCGTCTCGCTGACTATTGTTATTACAACTATCGCTACCGCTTAGTGATAAAGTAAAACAATTACATGGCGATGGCATTACATACAATAAAGTGAAAACCATATGGCTCCTGCCAGTTGCCGATAACTTTGTTTCAAAACATGATCATCTTCTACAACAGTTTATATCACATCATGCCATGACCATATCACATCATAGCAAGCCCTGGCAAAACAAGTTAGAAGTCCTCTACTTTGTTGTTGCAAGTTTTACGTGGCTGCTATGGGCTTCTGGCAAGAACTGTTCTTACCTACGCATCAAAACCACAACGAGTTTTCGTCAAATGTGCTGTTTTAACCTTCAACAAGGACCGGTCATAGTCAAACTCCATTCAACTAAAGTTGGAGAAACAGACACCTGCCAGCCACCTATGTGCATAAGCACGTCGGTAGAACCAGTCTCATGAACGCATTCATGTATGTCGGTCCGGGCCGCTTCATCCAACAATACCGCCGAATCAAAGTAAGACGTTGGTGGCAAGCAGTATGACTATTATCGCCCACAACTCTTTGTATTCTACTCGTGCATATAACATCTACGCATAGACCTGGCTCGGACCACTTTCAGGGAACGAATAATTTCAAAAAATTTCTTACGATCACGCAAGATCTATCTAGGTGATGCATAGCAACGAGAGGGGAGAGTGTGTCGACATACCCTCGTAGACCAAAAGTGGAATCGTTAAGTAAAGCGGTTGATGTAGTCGAACGTCTTCACGATCCAAACGATCAAGTACCGAATGCACGGCACATCCGTGATCTACACACGTTCAGCTCGGTGACATCCCTCGAACTCTAGGTCCAGCTAAGGCCGAGGGAGAGTTCCGTCAGCACGACGACATGGTGATGGTGATGATGAAGTTACCGGCGTAGGGCTTCGCCTAAGCACTACGATGATATGACCGAGGTGAAAAACTATGGAGGGGGCACCGCACACAGCTAAAGATCAACTTGTGTGTCTCTAAGGTGCCCCCTCCCCCATATATAAAGGAGGGAGGGAGGAGGAGGCCGGCCAGGGGAGGAGGCGCACCATGGGGGGGCAATCCTACTCCAAGTAGGATTCGCCCCCCCCCCTTTCCTATTCCAATAAGGAGTAGGGGGGAGATGGGGGAGGAGAGAAGGAAAGGGGGCCCGCCCCCCAAGTCCAATTCGGTTTGGGCTAGGGGGGCGCGTGCCACACCTTGACATGCCTCCTCTATTTCACCACTTGGCCCATGAGGCCCAATTACCCCCCGGGGGGTTCCGGTAACCAGGGACGGAGCCAGGATTCAAACATAGGGGGGGCGGCCGCCCCTTTAATTAGCCAGGATTCAAACATACTTGTTGCACCATTGGAGTTTCAATTGCATCCTTAAAATTTCAAATTAGTTGGTATGAGTAAATACAATGATGCAAGAGCAAAGTAGTATGAACCATAGCTACGGAACCTGACCTGAGAACAATTCTTCTTCTACTTTAAGCATTGACTTGGGGTTCGGAGTGGTGGTCCTCGTGCTTTGGGCACTGCAGTTGCCTTACTAACTGCTCGTGTTTGGGTGCTCAGTGGTGGAGACGGTGTTGTGTCAACATGAACTGGGTTACTATCTACTGGGGTTGGAGTTGGAAGGGGTGTAGTTGGTTCTCTGTCCAACTAGGTAGGGGTACAATCTGCGTGAGTCTAGGTTATGTGTGGTGGGGCTGGTTCTTGGGCAAGTACAACCGTGGTTCTATCTGCATCGACAGGTAGCACGATTTTTTCCGAAGACCGTGTTTTTACTCCCACAAATACTGCCATCACCCCCTCCAATTGAAATGGCTGATAAACAAGAAAAGTAATTGAATGTACAGACATTGTAAGATAGACAGGTGCAATAGATAGTAGGGAAGAAAACAGGGCATGAAATAATTCACATTTATGTTGTCTAACCAAACAGAATAGTAGGACATAATTTCACATATATGATGGCTAATTAAACAGGATAGCATGACACAATTTCACATGTATGATGGCTAACTAAACAGGATAGAATGACATACTTCAAAATATGATGACTATGTAAAGAGGATGACATGATATAACTATATGATGTGTCTATTAAAGTGGTTGGCATGCCATAAATCACAAACATGTCGTCAATGGAAACATGATGGCATGATATAATTCATAGATAGAATGACATAATTTAAAATATGATGACTATGTAAATAGGATGAGATGATATAACTATATTATGTCTTTAGAAAATGGGCTGGCATGCCATGATTTAGATACATGCTGTCTATGTAACCATCATGGCATGATATAATTCAAATATATGATTTATATACTAAGGAAGTGAGCAGAGGGCAATCACATATATGATGTGTCAACTAAGGAGATGACATTCAATATTGTGTATATGATGTAAAAACTAAGCATTGCAATACAACATATGCATGATATGAGTAATATAACCCTGCCAAGTTTGAGCATACACCTCAGGGGATAATAGGACTAGTCATGTTCCTCTGAATCCACCTCTGAAGAGCTATCTGTAACCAGCAAGATATCCACTTTAGCAGGTAGCATTGTCTGCTTTGAAGACCTTGTTTTCCCTCCAGATTTCTCCATCACCAATTCAAATGGCTGATGCACAGGAAGAGCAGTTGAATATACAAACATTGTCGACAAAAGCAATGAGAAATACAAAAAAGGATGGCATGATATAATTCACATATATGACGCTTGGCTAAACAGCATGGCATTGCATAATTCACATATATAATGCCTTGCAACAAGATAACATTGCATAATTCACATATATAATGTCTTGCAACAAGATGGCATTGCATAATTCACATATATGGTAATTAGACACTAAACAGGTGGCATTCACACAAAGCATGTCTAAACTAAGCAAATGACATAGCAATGCAAGATACCATACACACGATATGAGCAATATAACCCTGCCAAGTTAGAGCATGCACCTCGGGGGGGGGGGATAGGACACACATCTGTCTTTGAATCCTCCTCTGAGGAGCTATCTATAACCAGCAAGACATGCACTTCGTCAGATAGCATTGTCTGCTCTGAAGACCATGTTTCCACTCCAGATTTTTCCATGACCGTGCCGAATGGCTGATGCACAGGAAGAGTAATTGAATGTACTAAAATTATTGACAAATTTAAGACGTAATAAAAAAATGATGGCATGATATAATTCACATATAAGATGACTAGCTAACCAGGGTGGCATTGCAAAATTCACATATATGATGCCTGGCTAAACAAGATGGAATTGCATGATTCACATATACGATAAAGAAACTAAACATATGGCATAGACACAAAGCATGTCTAAACTAAGCAAATGACATCTTTCATGTATAGAGTAAGCAATGCAAGGCACCATATGCATGATATTACCAACATCAGCATGCCAAGTTAGAGTGAAGACCTCATGGGGTAAATAGGAGTGGTCTTCACCTTCTGAATCCCCCTCAGAACAGTTATCTTCCTCATGATTACAATCCGAAATGGGTGGAGGGGGGATGCCTTTGCGCCCACCATGGAGCGACGTATGCATGAAATTTTATTGCCATGCAAGGCTCGTCTCTTTTGCTCTAGATGGTCAGTTCCATTGTGTACAATAACTGACATGCATAGGAATAAAACATAGTGAGATTATGTAAGGAGTGCATGCACAAATCCAGAGTGATGGTAGCAAACTGTGGATAGACCCAAAACCAATGATAGCTGGCAGATAATAACTTTATTTAAAAAATACAAATAATGGCTCCTTTAATGTTTGTTTGCACCCAACATGAAACTCATAGTAGACATCCGAGATTAACCATATAGTAGACAGATAGTACTACACTACAAAAAAAATACACTTCCGTGATGATACGTGTTTGTCATAGTAGGTCGCGTTTTTTGTCATGCATGTACATCCATGATGATTTTATGACAGAATCAAGATAGTCATACCTGTCCTGTCGTAGAAGTGTTCCATGACATTACCAAAATTATCATCACGGAAGTGTCCACTTCCATGACGATAAATCACGCGTCAAAGAAGTGCTTTCGTCAAGGGTGATCGACATGTGGCATCCACCCTAACGGAACGTCGTTAAGCTATCAGGTGGGGTTTTGGATCCGATAACCCATTAACAGCCCCGACCAATGGGGATTTTCCACGTGTAAACTCATCATTGGCTGGAGGAAACACGTGTCGGCTCATCGTTGGGACAGATGTCATACACTCATTGGATAGAAGGCGCCTATGATACGTCGACACGTGGTACGCCCCAACAGAGGCCCATTCATGTGAAAAGGCCGACCCGTTTGACTTGGTCAAAAGGTGGCGGGCCGGCCCATGTAAAGCCTGTTAACGGCATGTTCGCATATAGCCCATTTACATCCTGCTAACCCAAGGCCCGTTACGCCCTATCCGAATTAGGCCCAGTAGCGTCATCTGGGCCATCCAATATGATTCCAGCCCGTTTTCACTTCTGGCCCATGTATGGCCCATGACGTCTTTCGGCCCATATGAGGCCCTATGTAACTCTTGGCCTATTAACGACCCGTGGTAAACTGGCCCGTAATGAACAGTGTATCACTTTACACCCATTAACGGTCCGTGGTGAAACTGGCCCGTAATGAATAGCGTATCACTTTATACCCATTAATGACCCGTTATTCCGTTGGGCCGTTTCTAGCCCATGTTATCTTTCGGCCTTCTCAGAGCCCATTTATTCTTGGGCTCATTTCCAGCATTCATTTACTTACGACCCGTTACTGCTTGTGGGCCAAATTCAACCCGTGGTTACAGTCGGCCCGTTTGTGGTCCGTTAATACGTTGGGCCATTTTCATAGCGTCATCAGATACGGCCTATTAACAATGGCCCGCTATGGTCGGCCCATGAACAAACAATTCCAACTCTAGCCCGTTTACGGCCATAATGCGGCATGTTATTGGCTCATGTTTGGCCAATCGATCATACGACCCGTATAAGGGCCATTGATGCTACGGCCCGTAGAAGGCCCATTGTTTCTACGGCCCGTAGAAGGCCCATTGTTTCTACGGCCCGTAGAAGGCCCACTGTTTCTATGTCCCATAGAAGGCCATTGTTTCTACGACCCGTAGGAGGCCCAGTGTCACTACAGTAAATATTAGCCCATGGTTATTGTGGCCTAGTTTTAAGAAATAGGTTATTGCAGCCACTAGCAAACCACGGAAAAAGAACTGCACTGACTACAAGCAAACAAATAAACAAGACAACAAGGAAATAAATAAGCAAGCAACTTATGCTAGGCTATCACGGCTATTACACATATTACATCCACTGGGCATCAAAGTTCGCCACCAGTGCAAATATAGGGAACAAAGCAGCATATAAATGCCGCAGCAAAACAAGTCCAGAACTGAAACCACTTTAGAAGAGTTCAAGAAACAATATCCTGGGTACCCATAATGCTGGCAAGATGCTTAGGAAGCTTATTAACTTTCTCTTGTTTGGCGCTTAAATCCTCCAGCGCTTGCTGTTGCACAAGAAAGTACGCATCTGAATTCTGCATGGACTTCCTCAGTCCTTCGACTTCTTGCTGCAGCATAGCTGACTGATGCCTTTCAGCTTGTAGCCGAGACTGAAGAAGCCGAAGTATTCAGGCAGCGAGTTCGAAGAGCTTGTGCCAGCAGTACTGGTCAGTAACTCGAACACCACATCAACGCAGGACTGTGGGGTTTTCTCACTGTCTACAAGATCGTTTTTTATCACCTTTCCTGGAGACCAACAGGGTTGTCTCACTATCTTGAACCTTATCTGCATTATTTTCTCTACCATTGCATAGTGGGGTGCTCTTCTCCAATATTCTGTTTGCATACTATAAGAGAAACAAGCAGACACATCACAGGTTTAGCTTGTAGTATACGAAACTCATTTTGGTAAAGCGGTTCAGTAGTAAGGTGGACAGGATAACAACATGAAACAAACATATTTCTATGTACTATGGTCAATGTATTGTCCATATCATTCTAGTTTATGTTCCCTAATCAAGATAGAGACACAGTTCAACTCATATATTTTTAAGACACAATAGCATAGAGAGAATATAAGTGTGAGAAACTACACAACATTGGCAGCACTTGTAATGTGCATCACATGAGAACATAACTGTTTATACAACATAAACTGAAATCAACATAGAGCAAGAAGTTAGAACAATAATCCAGTTAAAGAAATAGGTTTAAAACATACATGTTGCGCCATTGGAGTTTCAATTAGATCCTTCAAATTCAAAAGTAGTTGGTATGAGTAAATACAGTGATGCAACAGCAAAGGAGTATGCACAATAGCTACGGAATCTGCCTGGGAACAGTTGCTCTTATGCTTTAAACGTGGAGTTTGGGTTAGCTATGGTGGTCTTCGTGCTTTGGGCACTGCAGTAGCTTTAGAAACTGCTCGTGTGGTGGTACTCTATGGTGGACATGGTGCTTTGTCAACTAGAAGTGGGTTACTATCCGCTGGGGTTGCGGTTAGATGGGTTGTAGCTGGTTCTCTGCCCAACGGTGTAAGTGTGCAATCTGTAAGAGTCTCGATTATGTGTGGTGGGGCTAGTTTGTGGGCCAGTACGACCATGGTTCTATCTGCATCGACAGGTAGCACTGTCTTTTGTGAAGAACGGGGTTTTCTCCCTTAGATACTGCCATCACCCCCTCCAATTCAAATGGCTGATAAACAAGAAAAGAAATTGAACGTACAGACATTGTATGATAGAAAAATGTGGTAATTCACATATATGTTGTCTAACCAAACATGACAGCATGACACAATGTCACATATATGATGTCTAACTAAACATGATAGCATGACACAGTTTCAGATATATGATGGATAAATTAACAGGATATAGTGGCATAATTCAACATATGATGAGTACCTAAACAAGATGACATGACAAAACTATATGATGTCTTCTAAAATAGGTTGGGATGAAATAATTCACATACATGTTGTCTAAGTACACAGGATGGCATGATATAATTGACATAATTGATTCATATACTAAGCAGCTGGCACTCGCATGTATGATCTCTAAACTAAGCAGATAGAATTCAATATTGTGCATATGATGTCTAAACTAAGAAATGCAAGACACCATATGCATCATATGAGAAATATAAACATTGCAACTTAGAGCATACACCTCAGGTGGGATATAGGACTGGTCATCTGTCTCTGAATCGTCCTCTGAGGAGCTCCCTATAACCATCGAGATGTATGCTTCAACATGTACCATTGCCTGCTCTGAAGACCTTGTTTTCATTCTAGATTTTTTCCATAACCGGCTCAAATGGCTGATACACATGAAGAGTATCTAGAACTAAAATACGACTACATACATCTCCTTTTATCCATTTTGATGACAAGTAGTACTTCTTACCCAAAGGAACTTTATATCCAACAGACACAAAATATCCATTCGACTGTTGGAAATTACTGATCTGATGTCGAAGTAATTGCTGCATCGCCACCAAAACCCACCATTTCTTAAGCTAAAGTAGACCGAGTTAGTCCCTATATTAGCATATTACTAAGATAAACAGAAGGCACTGTAGAAACATTTAGGACGTGAGCTTGTCAATCTGAATGTGGAGGGACACCAGCTTAGCCCCGGCCAGCAGCTTGGGCGGAACTGTCAAGAAGGTCAGCTCCTGCACGTCGACGTCGCCAGGATCCTTGCTGCTTGTCACCTCCATTTCCACCTTGACGGCGTCGGTCGTGCCTTTGGGCTCCCCCAGCGGGCCGTTCGCCCACAGCTTGGCCATGTAGTGCGGCAGTGGGGACATGCCCTGAGCGAGTCCTGGACTAGGGGGTGTCCGGATAGCCGAACTATCATCTTTGGCCGGACTCCAAGACTATGAAGATACAAGATTGAAGACTTCATCTCGTGTCCGGATGGGACTTTCCTTGGCGTGGAAGGCAAGCTTGGTGATACGGATATGTAGATCTCCTACCATTGTAACCGACTCTGTGTAACCCTAGCCCTCTCCGGTGTCTATATAAACCGGAGGGTTTTAGTCCGTAGGACGAACAACAATCATACCATAGGCTAGCTTCTAGGGTTTAGCCTCCTTGATCTCGTGGTAGATCTACTCTTGTACTACCCATATCATCAATATTAATCAAGCAGGAGTAGGGTTTTACCTCCACCGAGAGGGCCTGAACCTGGGTAAAAACATCGTGTCCCTTGTCTCCTGTTACCATCCGCCTAGACGCACAGTTCGGAACCCCCTACCCGAGATCCGCTGGTTTTGACACCGACATTGGTGTTTCGTTGAGAGTTCCTCTGTGTCGTCACCTATAGGCCCGATGGCTCCTTCGATCGTCAACAACAACACGGTCCAGGGTGAGACTTTTCTCCCCAGATAGATCTTCGTATTCAGCGGCTTTGCACTGTGGGCCAATTCACTTGGCCATCTGGAGCAGATCGAAAGCTATGCCCCTGGCCATCAGGTCAGATTTGGAAGTTTGAAATATATGGCCGACATCCGCGGAGACATGATCTTCGACGGATTCGAGCGACAGCCGAGCGCGCCGCACTGTCATGATGGGCATGATTTAGCTCTGCTACCGGACAGTGCCCTGGAGGCCGCACAAGAGTCCGCTCCGACCCTTAGCTCAGAGCCGACTGCGCTGATCGAGGATGGGTGGATGGACACCACCTCGGGGGCTTCTACCTCTACGGCGATAGAGCCGGATAACGACCCTGTCCCTTGTGAAGCTCGTGACTCCAAGGTGCCGGACTCCTCTCCGGACCCCGAACCTTCCACGCCCCTGCCAATCGAATCCGATTGGGCGCCGATCATGGAGCTCACCGCTGCGGACATCTTTCAGCACTCGCCTTTTGGCGACATCCTGAATTCTCTAAAGTGTCTCTCTTTATCAGGAGAGCCCTGGCCAGATTATGGTCAGAACGGTTGAGATGCGGATGACGAAGAAATTCAAAGCCCACCCACCACCCACTTAGTAGCCACTGTCGATGACTTAACCGACATGCTAGACTTCGACTCCGAAGACATCGACGGTATGGGCGACGATGCCAGAGACGACCAAGAACCAGCGCCTACAGGGCACTGGAAAGCCACCTCGTCATACGACATATACATGGTGGACATCCCAAAGGATAGGAATGGCGATGGAACAGCGGAGGACGACCCCTCCAAGAAACAGCCTAAGCACCAGCGTCAGCGACGCCGCTCTAAATCCCGCCACAACAAAAATGGAGATTCCGGCACCGGAGACAATAACACCCCGGACAGTGCCGAAGACAACCCCCTCCAGCAAGATTCAGCACAGGAGGATGGAGAAGCTAGCCCTCATGAGAGAGCGACAAACAGAAAGGTAGAGGACGATAATTATATGCCTCCCTCCAAAGACGAGGCAAGCCTCGACGACGAAGAATTTGTCATGCCTGAGGATCCCGTCGAACAAGAGCATTTCAAACGCAGGCTTATGGACACGACAAGCAGCCTCAAGAAAAAGTAGCAACAGCTTAGAGCTGACCAAGACCTGCTAGCCGACAGATGGACTGAAGTCCTTGCGGCCGAAGAGTATGAACTCGAACGCCCCTCCAAAAGCTACCCCAAACGCAAGCTGCTACCCCGATTAGAGGAGGAAGCACATAAACCTACATCACCAGTGCACAATACGGCCGACCGGCCACCTCGTGGCCGCGATAGAGAGGCCTCTAGGCCCTCCACTAAAGCCGCACCCAGGCGTCGCTCGAAAAGTACAAAGCCACGGGGGAATGCGTCGGACTTGCGAGACATATTGGAGGATAAGGCAAGACAAAAAAGATCGATCTACGGATCGCGTAGGCGCCCCACGATACGTGACGACAACCGTCACGCCAGATACAGCAATTCCGGCCGGGCCGAACACAGTAGACAAAGCTCATTTGAGCTGCGTCGTGATATAGCCCAATACAGAGGCGCCGCACACCCACTATGCTTCACAGACGAAGTAATGGATCATCAAATCCCCGAGGGTTTCAAACCTGTAAACATTAAATCATACGACAGCACAACAGATCCTACAGTTTGGATTGAGGACTATCTCCTTCACATCCACATGGCCTGCGGTGATGATCTACATGCCATCAAATACCTCCCAGTCAAGCTTAAAGGACCAGCTCGGCATTGGCTCAACAGCTTGCCAGCAGAATCAATTGGGTGTTGGGAAGACCTGGAAGCCGCATTCCTTAATAACTTCCAGGGCACATATGTGCGACCACCAGATGCCGATGACCTAAGCCACATAATTCAGCAGCCAGACGAATCGGCCAGACAATTCTGGACACGGTTCTTAACCAAGAAAAATCAAATCGTCGACTGCCCGGATGCAGAGGCCCTTGCAGCCTTCAAACATAACATCCGCGACGAGTGGCTTGCCCGGCACCTAGGACAGGAAAAGCCGAAATCCATGGCAGCCCTCACATCATTCATGACCCGCTTCTGCGCGGGAGAGGACAACTGGCTAGCTCGCAGTAACAACCTGACCAAAAACTCTGGTAGTCCGGATACCAAGGACAGCAATGGCAGGTCGCGTCGCAATAAGCATAAGCGCCGCATTAACGGCGATAATACTGAAGATACGGCAGTCAATGCCGGATTCAGAGGCTCTAAACCCGGTCAGCGGGAAAAGCCATTAAAAAGAAATACTCCGGGCCCGTCCAATTTGGACCGAATACTCAATCGCTTGTGCCAGATACACGACACCCCCGAAAAGCCAGCCAATCACACCAACTGGGATTGTTGGGTGTTCAAGCAGGCAGGCAAGTTAATTGCCGAAAATAATGACAAGGGGCTGCATAGCGATGATGAGGAGGAGACCCGGCCATCGAACAATAGAGGACAGAAGGGTTTCCCCCCACAAGTGCGGACGGTGAACATGATATATGCAACCCACATACCCAAAAGGGAGCGCAAGCGTGCACTCAGGGACGTATTCGCGATGGAGCCAGTCGCCCCAAAGTTCAATCTGTGGTCCTCCTGCCCGATCACTTTTGATCGAAGGGACCACCCCACTAGCATCCGCCATGGAGGATTCGCCGCATTGGTTCTAGACCCAATCATCGATGGATTTCACCTCACTAGAGTCCTGATGGACGGCGGCAGCAGCCTGAACATGCTTTATCAGGATACAGTGTGCAAGATGGGCATAGAACCATCAAGGATTAAACCCACAAAAACGACCTTTAAAGGCGTCATACCAGGTGTAGAGGCAAATTGTATAGGCTCAGTTACACTTGAAGTGGTCTTCGGATCCCCGAATAACTTCCGAAGCGAGGAGTTAATATTCGACATAGTCCCGTTCCGCAGCGGCTATCATGCACTGGTCGGGCGAACCGCATTTGCAAAGTTCAATGCAGTGCCGCACTACGCATACCTCAAGCTCAAGATGCTAGGCCCTCGAGGAGTCATTACGGTCAACGGAAACACCGAACGCTCTCTCCGAACGGAGGAGCATACAGCGGCTCTCGCGGCGGAAGTACAAAGTAGCCTCTTAAGGCAATTCTCGAGTCCGGCTGTTAAACGGCCGAACACCGTCAAGCGCGCCTGAAATAACCTACAACAAGACCACCTGGCATGGTCCGAGCACGCGTAGCAATGTGGCCCCAACCCCAGCCCTCACTAAATCGCGAAACCAGTACCACGCGTACATAACTACGCTCCGGAGATACCATGGGCACAGGGGGAGGGGCATGACCACGGAATGCCCAGAGTGCGGCTCAACCACACCAGGGGTTCCCAAATGTGTTATTCCTTTTTTTCAGGACTCCGTTTTCCAGAAGCCCTGTCTGGTAGTAGACTTGCCGAACTCACGATGCAATAGCCAGGGAAGTAGAAAAGCTACGTCGAGTATCCAGGTGGTCTCCATTACGAGCAGTATACCTGTTTTACATACCATTCCGCAGCCTACCCCTGGAGGGGGACATGTTAAATAGTCCCATCCCTTGCTTATCGCACTATTTGTATCGTTCTGCTTTCATTGCAGTACTTTTTAAATAAACAATGCATCGCTTTTTGCCTATCATTGCATTCCTTATATATATATATATATATATATATATATATATATATATGTTCACTTATGACATGTTGCACCCGTACGCTTTGGTACGGCCAAGTACACCAGGGGCTTAAGTTCCCCAAAGTATGGTGTGATAAGTCCGAACACTTTCACAAGTGCGACACCCCGAACTTATAGCATTATATGCATCAGCTCCGAATCATGTCTTGGGTCAATAGTTGGGTTTGCCCGGCTCCCATGTTTTGGTACCTTACATTCCGTTATATCGGCTAAGGTAGCGCTGGGAGAACCACTGCGATTTTGCCCCGGTTGAGCTGGGTTGAGCACCTCAGTGGTGAAAGCTAAAACTGACCGTCATGATAAGGTGAGAGCTGGTTGCTATTCGAGAGGTTTTTTCGAGTCCCTAAAGACTTATGCCGCTTAGAGCGAGGAGCCGGCTTTGTCCGGCCCAAGTGTGGATAGCACCCCGAATTTGGTCTTCCGAACACTAGGGGCTTCGCCAAAATTTAAAATTATAGAATTCTATGGCTAAGTGGGAGTGTTCAAGCATTATAAGTCCGGTTGCCTCGTTCGTTGTGTTGAGTGCCTCCCTCGAAGGACCCAAAAATGGGAACAAGAGCGCTCAAGTTTATCCCGAACACCCCAGCACTCGTGGCATGGGGGCTGAAGCCAACGACTTGCCATCTCTCAGATTTGATAAACGACCGCACAGAAGGTAATATTTTAAATTAACAAGCGTTGCTTAGCGCATATGAACAAAGTTTTTAGCGCACAGGATAACAAAATGCGAGTCTATTCAAAAATTACATCTTTGGAGCATTCACCCGCTATAAGGCGGGCACCCTTCAGGACACCCTTATAATACATCTCGGGCGTGCGATACTCCTTGCCTGGCGGTGGCGCGTCCGTCACAAGCTTCTCGGCGTCCATCCTGCCCCAGTGCACTTTAGCACGGGCAAGGGACCGACGGGAACCTTCAATGCAGGCGGAGTGCTTGATGACTTCAACCCATGGACAAGCGTCCACCAGCCGCCGCACCAGACCGAAGTAGCTCCCAGGCATGGCCTCTTTGGGCCACAGCCGAACCATGAGGCCCTTCATGGCCTGTTCGGCCACCTTGTGGAGTTCGACCAGCTGCTTCAGCTGGTCGCTCAGGGGCACCGGATGTCCGGCCTCAGCATACTGAGACCAGAACACCTTTTCCGTCGAGCTCCCCTCCTCGGCCCGGTAGAATGCGGCAGCATCGGAGACACTGCGGGGCAGATCTGCGAATGCTCCTGGAGGGCTCCCGATTCGGGTAAGTAACAAATAATTCACTTTCACATGCTTACTGTGCATGAAGAATGCCTTACCCACCGCTATCTTCTTTATCACCTCAATTTCCTGGAGGGCTTTTTGGGCTTCGGCCTTGGCGGATTTGGCACGCTCAAGAGCCGAGGTGAGCTCAGATTCTCGAGTCTTCGAGTCACGCTCCAAACTCTCGTGTTTCTCCATGAGAGCCTGGAGCTCTTGCCGCTCCTCCGCCACCCGCGCCTCCTGCTTCTCTCGCTCGGTGCGTTCCGCGGCCGCATTGCGTTCGGCCTCGGACACCACTTCCTTCAGGGTTGCCACCTCATTCGTGGCCCCTGCAATACCCATGTTATTCCTGTCATTTTTTGCAACCAAATCCTTTTCTATAAGGTATCACTTTAACAAGGTATTACTTACCTTCCTTGTCCTCGAGCTGCTTCTTGGCACGGCCGAGCTCGTTCTCGGACCGCTCGAGGCTCTGCTTCAAGGCATTGACCTCCGCAGTCAGTGCGGCAGAGGTCAGCAGCACAACCTGCATTCCCATATTGACATATTTGTGTTAGACTCCTGCGTATATCTTTTTAGATCCTTAGTTCGGGTTTTCTTTCCGAACACCAAACTGAGCATCAGGGAATACTGTCTATGCGGTACTATTTTTACATATCTTAAATTACTTACCTCAAAGCCTGTTAGAAGGCTGGTACAGGCTTCAGTCAGCCCGCTCTTTGCGGATTGAACCTTCTAAATCACCGCACTCATGACAGTGCGGTGCTCCTCGTTGATGGAAGCGCTGTTGAGCGCCTCCAGCAAATTATCCGGCGCCTCTGGTTGGAAGGAGGCCACCGGCGTCGCAGTCTTGCCCTTCTTACGAAGGGCTCGCCCGCCGGACTTTGGAACCACTGTAGGTCCCGGTACGGAGTCCGGCACAGGGCCGGACTTAGAACCCTTGGGGGTTCCGCCCTATTTTCGCCCAGAGTCCGGAAGGTGGCCTTGCGGTGCCTCCAGGACCACCTCCTCCTGGCCAGGCTCCTTTTGGGATCCCACCTCGGCGTCGTCTGCGTCACCAGGGGAGGAGGCGGTCAGAAGTGAAGTGCTATTCACATCTGACAAACCCAGGGACCCGCTCGACGAAGCGGGGAGATCGTCCTTGGGCGGGCTACAGGGTTGTATTCGGCGTTAGAAGACACTATGCGACGAAAGGAAAACCATAAGTTATTCTGGAATCCGGACACTTACGATCTCGCCAGGGGCTTGGCCCTCGAGGGCCACTCCTCTTCACCATCATCGGCGTTGGTGGAATAGTCCGGAGGAAGGGTCCTTCCCTTCTTGGACCCTTTGGCCTCCTCCATTGGGGAAGCCTTCCTTTTCTTCTCTCCCCCCCCCCCCCGCTTGGGGAGAGGCCTCTTTCTTCTCCACCTCTTCTTCGCGGGAGGAGTCTACCTCGGAGTCATCGGACGATGAGTGCGATAACACCTGGCGCCGGGAACTCCTCCGAGTTCCCGTGGCCTTCTTCTTGGCCTTCTTCTCTGGCACCACGTAAGGCGCCGGGACCAGCAGCCCCGTTGTCGGTGTCAAAACCGGCGGATCTCGGGTAGGGGGTCCCGAACTGTGCGTCTAGGCGGATGGTAACAGGAGACAAGGGACACGATGTTTTTACCCAGGTTCGGGCCCTCTCGATGGAGGTAAAACCCTACTCCTGCTTGATTAATATTGATGATATGGGTAGTACAATAGTAGATCTACCACGAGATCGGAGTGGCTAAACCCTAGAATCTAGCCTATGGTATGATTGTTGTTCGTCCTATGGACTAAAACTCTCTGGAGTATATAGACACCGGAGAGGGCTAGGGTTACATAGAGTCGGTTACAATGGGAGGAGATCTTCATATCGTCTCGCCAAGCTTGCCTTCCACGCCAAGGAATGTCCCATCTGGACATGGGACGGAGTCTTCAGTCTTGTATCTTCATAGTCCGGGAGTCCGGCCAAAGGTCTTAGTCCGGCCAGCCGGACACCCCCTAATCCAGGACTCCCTCAGTAGCCCCTGAACCAGGCTTCAATGACGACGAGTCCGGCGTGCAAGTTATCTTCAGCATTGCAAGGCGGGTTCCTCCTCCGAATATTTCATAAAAGATGTTGAACACCAGGATAGTGTCCGGCTCTGCAAAATAAGTTCCACATTCCACCGTAGAGAGAATAAAATTTGTGCTAATCAGATCTGCTGACGTGACATCATGCCACGGCTAGGCTCTTTATTTTATTGTTCCATCTCAGCGCGTTTAGCGAGGCGGTTTCCTTGGCACGTCTTGTCAAAGCAGAGATCGTGTCCCCTTATTTCGGAATTCTCATCAATACGGGTGTGGGTAACCCAACCGTGCCATTAACCGCGGCGCTTGGGAGATAAGCGAGTTTTACCAGGCCGGTGGGGACGTATGGTTCTGTCCATCCATATATAAGGGGATAAGGATCTGCCTTTTTACCCACGCCTTCTTCCTCCTTTGCTTATTCATCTCCGCGCACTCGAGCTCCAGCGCCCAAGTCCGCACATCTCACCTCAACCCTCTCCAACCATGTCCGGAGCTGGAGGCAAGTGGATGGCCTCCTCTGTCACGGAGGGGCAAATCAATACCCCGAGGGAGGCCGGATATCTGTCTAACGACATCGCGCACCGGCTTCCAGATGTGGGGCAACTCATCCCCACCCCCAGGCCCCATCAGAGGGTTGTCTTTCTTCCCCATTTCCTCCACGGACTGGGTTTTCCTCTTCACCCATTCGTCTGGGGGCTCATGTTCTACTACAGCCTGGACTTCCACGACCTGGCCCCGAACTTCATCCTCAATATCTCTGCGTTTATCGTCGTGTGCGAGGCCTTCCTCTGCCTCCAGCCCCACTTCGGCTTGTGGCTCAAGATCTTTAATGTCAAGCCAAAGGTTGTGAAGGGCAGCCAAGCGGAGTGCGGAGGCGCCATGGCGAGCAAGATGCCCAACGTCACATGGCTCGAAGGCGCCTTCGTGGAAACCATCAAAGGGTGGCAATCGGGGTGGTTCTATATCATCGAGCCGCGTGACCCTGAATGGGCAGTGGCCCCCGAATTCAGATCTGGCATCCCCACACGGCTCACCTCCTGGAAAGAGAAGGGCCTGACGTGGGGCGATTCGGAAGAGCTGACCGGACTTCAAGCCTGCATCCAAAAGCTAGTGAACAAGAAGATCAAGCTTGTCAACGTAGTCCAGGTCATGCTCATCTGCTGGATTCTCCCGTGCCAACAACGGGCTTTCAATTTGTGGGAGTTCGATCCGGCGCAGCACCAGACCTTGAACAGGCTCTTCGATACTACTCACGAAGAGGCCTGGAAGGTGCTGTTCAAGGGCGCCGAGGCCCCTGCATCCGCTACTGAAGATCGCGGATTGAGCTCGCAACATCCAGCTGACGAGGTAAGCCCTGTTATCCTTTATGGGACACTTGCTTTTCGTAATTTGACTCTATGTGGGATCTAAACTCCCTCTCCTTTGACAGGACTGGCTGAAGAAGGCCGGGCAGACTAACTGTCCGGCTCCTTTGCCAGAAGACCCAGTGGACGCCCGCTTAACGAGGCTGCTGGTTCCGGCACCTCACGTGGTGCCGGATAAGAAGGCCAAGAAGAAGGCCGCGGGAACTCGAAAGAGTTCCCGGTGTCCGGGGGCGTCGGATTTGCCCGACAACCCCAACGCTCCCTACGCCTCCGAAGATGAGGAGGAGGAAGAAGAACGATAGGCCTCTCCCCCTCCAACGGGGGGAGGCACGAAAAGAAAAGCCGCCCAACTAGGGAAGTCGGAGGGTCCAAGAAGGGAAAAACCCTTCTGCCGGACTATGCCCCCGACGCCGAAGACGGCGAGGGGGAATGGCCATCCAGGGTCAAGCCCCTGGCAAAATCGTAAGTGTCCGGCTACCCGAACTACTTATGGCGCTCCTCTGGTATTTGATAGCTTCTCATGTTGAATTTTAATGATGCAGCCCACCCAGAGCTCAGCTCGGTGATTCGACGAGCGGCTCCTTGGACTCGACGGATGTGAATAGTGCTTCACTTCCGACGGCCTCCTCCCCTCTCCCTACAGACAACGCCGAGGTGGAGTCCCAAAGGGGACTAAACCAGGAGGAGGTGGTTCTGGAGGCACCGCAAGGCAACCTCCCGTACTCCAGGCCCAAAGGGGATAAAGCCCCGGAGGGATCCAAGTCCGGCCCGGGGCCGGACACTGCTCCGGAACCTTCGACGGTCCTGGAGTCCAACAGGCAGCGCCTTCACAAGAAGGGCAAGCCTACGATGCCGGAGACCTCCGTCCATCCGGAGGCGCCGGACAATTTGCTGGAGGCGCTCGACGGCACCTCCATCAAAGAGGAACACCACACTGTTATGAGTGCGGTGATTCAAAAGGTTCAGTCCGCCAAGAGCGGGCTGACGGAAGCCTGCACGAGCCTGTCAACGGGCTTTGAGGTATGTGTTCAAAAACATATATAAAAAATGTTACCGCATAGACAGTAGCCCCTGATGCTTAGTTCGATGTTCGGAATGAAAAGCCGAACTGAGGATCTTAAAAGATATACGCAGGAGTATAATAAGAATATGTCAATATGGGAATGCAGGCAGCGCTGGTGACCTCTGCCGCACTGACGGCGGAGGTCAATGCCTTGAAGAAAAACCTCGAGCGGTCCGAGAGCGTGCTCGGCCGTGCCAAGAAGTAGCTCGAGGATAAAGAGGGTACGTAGCACCTCCTGTAAATGTATATAGAAATACTTGGTTGCAAAATAATAACAGGACCAACGTTAATGTTGCAGGAGCCGAAGAGAGTGCGGCCTTGGAGCGCACCGAGCGAGAGAAGCAGGAGGCGCGGGTGGCGGAGGTGCGGCAAGAGCTCCAGGCTCTCGTGGAAAAACACGAGAGTTTGGAGCGTGACTCGAAGACTCGAGAGTCCGAGCTTGCCTCGACTCTTGAGAGTGCCAAGACCGCTAAGGCCGAAGCCCAGAAGGCCCTTCAGGAGATCGAGGCGATGAAGAAGATAGCGGAGGGTAAGGCATTCTGTATGCAAAGCAAAAATATAAAAGTTAATTATCTGCTACTTACCCGAATCCGGAGCTCTCCAGGAGCGTTCGCCGATCTGCCTCGTAGTGTGTCTGATGCCGCCACATACTACCGAGCAGAAGAAGGGAGCTTGACGGAAAAAGTGTTCTGGTCTCATTATTCGGAGGCCGAACATCCGGTGCCCCTGAGCGACCAGCTGAAGCAGTTGGTCGAGCTCCACAAGGTGGCCGAACAGGCCATGAAGGGCCTCATAGCTCAGCTGTGGCCTGGAGAAGTCATGCCCAGGATCTACATCAGTCTGGTGCGGCGGCTGGTGGACGCGTGTCCGTGGATTGAAGTCGTCAAGCGCTCCGTTTGTATTGAAGGTGCCCGTCGGGCCCTTGCCCGTGCTAAGGTGCACTGGGGCAAGCTAGATGCGGAGAAGCTGGTGACGGACGCGCCACCGCCGGGCAAGGAGTATCGTATGCTCGAGATGTATTATAATGGTGTTCTGAAGGGCGCCCGCCGTATAGCGGATGAGTCATCCAAAGATGTAATATTTGAGTAAACTCGCATTTTGTTATCCTGTACGCTGAAACTTTGTTCATATGCGTTAAGCAACGCTTGTTAATATAAAATATTACCTTCTGTGCGGCCGTTTATCATATCTGAGAGATGCAAGTCGTCGGCTTCGACCCCCATGCCACGAGTGCTGGGGTGTTCGGGATAAACCTGAGCGCTCTTGTTCCCATTTTTGGGTCCATCTAGGGAGGCGTTCAACACAATGAACCAGGCCGTCGGACTTATAATGCTTTATCACTCTCACTTAGCCATAGAATTCTATAATTTTAAATTTCGGCGAAGCCCCTAGTATTCGGAAGACCGAGTTCGGGGCGCTATCCACGCCTAGGCCGGATAAGTCCGGTTCCTCGCTCAAAGCGGCATAAGTCTTTAAGGACTCGAAAAAACCTCGCGAACAGCGACCGATCTCTCACACTATCATGACAGTCAGTTTTAGCTTTCTCTACTGAGGTGTTAACCCAGCTCAACTGGGGCACAATCGCAGTAGTTCTCCCAGCGCTACCTTAGCCAACAACGCGGAACGTAAGGTACCAAAACATGGGAGCCGGGCAAACCCAACTATTGACCAAACACATGATTCGGAGCCGATGCATATAGTGCTATAAGTTCGGGGTGCCGCACTCATGAGAGTGTTCGGTCTTCTCACACCATGTTATGGGGTGTTGTAAGCCGCTGGTGTATTTTCCGCACCAAAGTGTACGGTTGCAGAGTGTCATGACTGAACATATTTGTATATAAAAATAGATAAGTACAATAATAGGTAAGAGCTATGTATTGCTTATTAAAAAAGGGCTGCTGCGAAAGCAGAACGATATGAAAAGTGCGGTAAGCAAGAGATGGGAGTATTTGACATATTCCCCTGTAGGGGCAAGCTACAGGATTGTAAGAGAAACAGGTATTAAACTCGTTATAGAGACCACCTTGACCTTTGACGTGGCTTGCTTCCTCCCTGGCTATTGCATCGTTGGTTTGGCGATAGTATTGCCGGACAGGCCTTCCAAATTGTTGGGTTCTGAAAGTGTGTGAAAACAAGGAAGAAAACAGCGAAATAGGGAGCCCCCTAGTGCGGTTGAGCCGCATTCTGGGTGTGCCGTTGTTGTGCCCCTCCCCTTATTCCCATGGTATCTCTAAGGCGTAATTATGTACGCGTGGTACCAGTATCGCCGTTTGGCGAGGGCTGGGGTTGGGGCCGCGCTGCTATGCTTGCTCGGAACATGCTAGCCAGATTTGTTGGAGGTTACTTCGGGCGCGCTTGACGTTGTCCGGACGTTTGACGCCTGGATTGGAGAACTGCCTTGAGAGGCTACTCTGTACTTCTGCCGCCAGGGCCGCCGTGTGCTCCTCTGTTCGGAGAGAGCGTTCGGTGTTTCCATTTAGCGTGATGACTCCACGAGGTCCGGGCATCTTGAGCTTGAGATATGCATAGTGCGGCACCGCATTGAATTTTGCGAATGCGGTTCGTCCAAGCAGGGCGTGATAGCCGCTGCGGAATGGGACTATGTCGAAGATTAACTCCTCGCTCCGGAAGTTATCCGGGGATCCAAAGACCACTTCGAGTGTAACCGAGCCTGTACAGCTGGCCTCTACACCTGGTATGACACATTTGAAGGTTTTCTTTGTGGGTTTAACCCTTGAAGGATCGATGCCCATTTTTCGCACTGTGTCCTGGTAAAGAAGGTTTAGGCTATTGCCGCCGTCCATTAGGACTTTGGTAAGGTGAAATCCGTCGATGATTGGGTCTAAGACCAGTGCGGCGAATCCGCCGTGACGGATGCTGGTGGGATGATCCCTTCGATCGAAGGTGGTCGGGCAGGAGGACCATGGGTTGAACTTTGGGGCGACTGGCTCCTACGCATAGATGTCCTTGAGAGCATGCTTCCGCTCCCTTTTGGGGATGTGGGTTGCGTATATCATGTTCACCGTGCAAACCTGTGGGGAAAATCCCTTCTGTCCTTTGTTGTTCGGCGGCCGGGGCCCCTCCTCGTCATCGCTATGTAGCCCTTCTCTCTGGTCTCGGCACTTAACTTGCCTGCCTGCTTGAACACCCAACAATCCCTGTTGGTGTGATTGGCTGGCAGTTCGGGGTTACCGTGTATCTGGCACGAGCGATCGAGTATCCGGTCTAAGCTGGATGGGCCCTGAGGGTTTCTTTTGAATGGCTTCTTCCACTGACCCGGTTTAGAGCCTCTGAATCCGGCATTGACTGCTGTATCTTCAGTATTGTCACCGTTAATGCAGCGCTTATGCTTGTTGCGACGTGACCTGTTGTTGTTATCCTTGGTATCCGAATTGCCGGGGCTCTTGGTTAGGTTATTGCTACGAGCCAGCCAACTGTCTCCTCCCGCAAAAAAGCGGGTCATGAGTGTCGTGAGGGCTGCCATAGATTTCGGCTTTTCCTGTCCTAGGTGCCGGGCAAGCCATTCGTCTCGGATGTTGTGCCTGAAGGCTGCAAGGGCCTCGGCGTCCGGACAATCGACTATTTGGTTTTTCTTGGTCAGGAACCGCGTCCAGAATTGTCTGGCCGATTCCTCTGGCTGCTGGATTATGTGGCTTAGGTCATCGACGTCTGGTGGTCGCACATACGTGCCCTGGAAGTTGTCAAGGAATGTGGATTCCAGGTCCTCCCAACAACTAATTGACTCTGCTGGCAGGCTGTTAAGCCAATGTCGAGCTAGTCCTTTAAGCTTTAGCGGGATGTATTTGATGGCGTGTGGATCATCACCACGGGCCATGTGGATATGAAGGAGATAATCCTCGATCCATACCGCAGGATCTGTTGTGCCATCGTATGATTCGATATTTACGGGCTTGAAGCCCTCGGGGATTTGATGATCCATTACTTTGTCTGTGAAGCATAGTGGGTGTGCGGCGCCCCTGTACTGGGCTATATCGCGACGCAGCTCAGACGAGCTCGGTTTGTTGTATTCGGCCGGGCCGTACTTATTATGTCCGGCGTGACGGCTAGCGTGACGTGAAGCGGGGCGCCCACGCGATCCGTAGAACGATCTTGTTTGCCTTGCCTTATTCTCCAAGATGTCTCGCAGGTCTGTTGCGTCTCCCCATACTATGGTATGTTTTGAGCGGTGTCGGGGTGCGGCTTGGGTCGAGGGCCTGAAGGCCTTTCTATCGCGGCCACGGGGTGGCCGATCGGGCGCATCGTACGCTGGTGATGTAGGTTTAGTTGCTTCCTCCTCAAGTTGGGGAAGAAGCTTGTGCTTCGGGTAGCTCTTGGATGGGCGTTCTAGTTTATATTCTTCGGCCGCCAGGACTTCGGTCCATCTGTCGGCTAGCAAGTCTTGGTCAGCTCTAAGTTGCTGCTGTTTCTTCTTGAGGCTGCTTGCCGTGGCTACGAGTCTGCGTTTGAAACGCTCTTGTTCGACGGGATCCTCTGGCACGACGAATTCGTCGTTGTCGAGGCTTGCCTTGTCTTCGAAGGGAGGCATGTAATTGTCGTCCTCATCCTCTTTGTCGGCCGCTCTCTCATGAGGGTCGGCTCCGTCATCCTCCTGCACTGTATCCTGCTGGAGGGGGTTGTCTTCGGCACTGTCTGGCGTGTTGTTATCTCCGGTGCCGGAATCGTCATTTTTGCTTTGGCGGGACTTAGAGCGGCGCCGCTGACGTTGGTGTTTCGGCTGCTTCCTTGAGGGGTCATCCTCCGTTTTCTCCTCGCCATCCCCCACTTTAGGGGTGTCCACCATGTATATGTCGTATGATGAGGTGGCTTTCCAGTTCCCTATAGGTGTTGATTCTTGATCGTCTCCTTCATCGGCGTCCATGCCGTCGATGTCTTCAGAGTCAAAGTCGAGCATGTCGGTTAAATCGTCGACAGTGGCTACGAAGTGGGTGGTGGGTGGCTTTTGAATTTCTTCGTCGTCCGCATCCCAACTGTGTTGGCCATAGTCCGGCCAGGGCTCTCCTGACAAAGAGAGAGACTTTAATGAATTCAGGATATCGCCAAAAGGCGAGTGCTGAAAGACGTCCGCGGCGGTGAACTCCATGAACAGAGCCCAATCGGGCTTAACCGGGAGAGGTGCGGGATTTACGGAGTCCGGATCGGAGTCCGGCACCTCGGAGTCACGGGCCTTGTGAGGGACTAGGTTGGTATCTGGCTCTATCACCATAGAGCTTGCAGTTTCCGGGACGGCGTCCAACCGTCCGTCCCTGACTGGCGTAGTGGGCTCCAAACTAATGGTCAGAGCAGACACCTGAGCGGCGCTCTGGGCGTTGTCCGATGACAGAGCTAAATCGTGCGCATCATGACAGTGCGGCGCGCCCGGTCGTGGCTCGAATCCATCGAAGATCAAGTCCCTGCGGAGGTCGGACGTGTAATTCAAGCTTCCAAACCTGACCTGATGGCGAGGGGCGTAGCTTTCGATCTGCTCCAGATGGTCGAACGAGTCAGCCCGCAGTGCGAAGCCACCGAATACGAAGATCTGTCTGGGGAGAAAAGTCTCATCCCGGACCGCATCGTGATTGATGAGCAAAGAAGCCATCGGCCTAAAGGCGACGACACAGAGGAACTCTCAATGAAAGCACCAATGTCGGTTGTCAAAACCGGCGGATCTCAGGTAGGGGGTCCCGAACTGTGCGTCTAGGCAGATGGTAACAGGAGAGAATGGACACGATGTTTTTACCCAGGTTCGGGCCCTCTCGATGGAGGTAAAACCCTACTCCAGCTTGATTAATATTGATGATATGGGTAGTACAAGAGTAGATCTACCACGAGATCGGAGTGGCTAAATCCTAGAATCTAGCCTATGGTATGATTGTTGTTCATCCTACGGACTAAAACTCTCTGGTTTATATAGACACCGGAGAGGGCTAGGGTTACACAGAGTCGGTTACAATGGGAGGAGATCTTCATATCGTATCGCCAAGCTTGCCTTCCATGCCAAGGAATGTCCCATCCGGACACGGGACAGAGTCTTCAGTCTTGTATCTTCATAGTCCGGGAGTCCGGCCAAAGGTCTTAGTCCGGCCAGCCAGACACCCACTAAGCCAAGACTCCCTCACCCGTCAATCGGGCGTCCGCTGGGTCTTCTGGCGGGGGAGCCGGACAGTTAACCTGCCTGGACGTCTTCTGCCAGGCCTGTTAAAGGTAAAGGGACTTTAGATCCCGCATAGAGTCAAACTATGGAAAACAAGTGTCCTGTAAAGGGTAAACTAGCTTACCTCGCCAGCTTGACGCTGCGAGCTGAATCCGCGATGTTCGGTAGCGAATGCGCGAGCCTCGGCACCCTTGAACAGCACCTTCCAGGCCTCTTCGTATGTAGTGTCGAAAAGCCTGCTCAAGGTCTGGTGCTGTGCCGGATCAAACTACCACAAGTTGATAGCCCGTTGTTGGCACGGGAGAATCCGGCGGATGAGCATGACCTGGACTATGTTAACAAGCTTGAGCTTCTTGTTCACCAGGGTTTGGACACATGATTGGAGTCCGGTCAGCTCCTCAGAATCTCCCCATGTCAGGCCCTTCTCTTTCCAGGAGGTGAGCCGTGTGGGGATGCGAGATCTGAATTCGGGGGCCGCTGCCCATTCAAGGTCACGCGGCTCGGTGATGTAGAACCACCCCGATTGCCACCCTTTGATGGTTTCCACAAAGGCACCCTCGAGCCGGGTGACGTTGGGCATCTTGCCCACCATGGCGCCTCCGCACTCCGCTTGGCGGCCGCCCACTACCTTCCGCTTGACATTAAAAGTCTTCAGCCATAAGCCGAAGTGGGGCTGGATGCAGAGGAAGGCCTCACACACGACGATAAACGCCGAGATGTTTAGGATGAAATTCGGGGCCAGATCATGGAAATCCAGGCCATAGTAGAACATGAGCCCCCGGACAAATGGGTGGAGTGGGAAGCCCAGTCCGCGGAGGAAATGGGGAAGGAACACCACCCTCTCATGGGGCCTGTGGGTGGGGATGAGCTGTCCCTCGTCGGGGAGCCGATGCGCAATATCGCTGGACAAGTATTCGGCCTTGCGCAACCTTTTGATGTGCCCCTCCGTGACGGAGGAGGCCATCCACTTGCCTCCCGCTCTGGACATGGTTGGAGAAGGTCAAGGTGAGATGTGCGGATTTGGGCGCTGGAGCTCGAGTGCGCGGAGATGGATAAGCAAGGGAGGAAGAAGGCGTAGGTAAAAAGCTGGATCCTAATCCCCTTATATATGGGCGGACGAAACTATGCGTCCCCACCAGCCTGGTAAAACTCGCTTATCTCCCAAGCGCCACAATCAATGGCGCGGTTGGGTTACCCACGCCCGTATTGATGAGAATCCCGGAATAAGGGGACACGATCTCTGCTTTGACAAGACGTGCCAAGGAAACCGCTTCGCTAAACGCGCTGAGGTGGAACAGTAAAAACGATTCGAATAAAAGCTTGGCCGCGGTGTGATGTCACGCCACGGAATACGTCAGCAGATTGAACTTGTGTAAATATTATTCTCTCTACGGTGGTATGTGGAATTTATTTTGCAGAGCCGGACACTATCCTGGTGTTTGAAATCTTCTACGAATTATTCGGAGGAGGAACCCGCCTTGCAATGCCGAAGACAATATGCGCACCGGACTCGTCGTCATTGAAGCCTGTTTCAGGGGCTACTGAGGGAGTCCTGGACTAGGGGGTGTCCGGATAGCCGAACTATCGTCTTTGGCCGGAGTCCCAGACTATGAAGATACAAGATTGAAGACTTCGTCCCGTGTTCGGATGGGACTTTCCTTGGCGTGGAAGGCAAGCTTGGCGGTACGGATATGTAGATCTCCTACCATTGTAACCGACTCTGTGTAACCCTAGCCCTCTCCGGTGTCTATATAAACCGGAGGGTTTTAGTCTGTAGGACGAACAACAATCATACCATAGGCTAGCTTCTAGGGTTTAGCCTCCTTGATCTCGTGGTAGATCTACTCTTGTACTACCCATATCATCAATATTAATCAAGCAGGAGTAGGGTTTTACCTCCACCGAGAGGGCCCAAACCTGGGTAAAAACATCGTGTCCCTTGTCTCCTGTTACCATCCGCCTAGGCGCACAGTTCGGGACCCCCTACCCGAGATCCGCCGGTTTTGACACCGACACCCCCGCTCTGATGCAGATGACTGACAGGGGGATAGGCGCGCCGATGTCTAGCACATCGTCGACCAAGAAAAATGTGCGGCCGTCCTCCTCGGCGAACAGCAAGAGCTGTGGCTCCGACAGTGGCACTTGCAGCTGGAGCACCTTGCCGTACTGGATCCTGTGCACAGGCATGGGATGTGTGGTGCTGATGTGGTGGTAGAGCGCCGGCGGCGGGCCTTCGTAGCCGCAGACGGGCACGGGGCATTTGCAGGGTGCGAGCTGCTACATCTTGAGCTTGCGTTGTTTTCCTTGAAGAGGAAAGGGTGATGCAGCAATAGTAGCGTAAGTATTTCCCTCAGTTTTTGAGAACCAAGGTATCAATCCAGTAGGAGGCTCCTCAAAAGTCCCACGCACCTACACAAACAAACAAAGAACTCGCAACCAACGCAATAAAGGGGTTGTCAATCCCTTGACGGCCACTTGCGAAAGTGAGATCTGATAGAGATAGTATGACAATATAAATATATTTTTGGTATTTTATAATATAGATGCAAAAAGTAAAGATGCAAATAAAAGTGGATTGTAAGCTTATATGATAAAAGATAGACCCGGGGGCCATAGGTTTCACTAGTGGCTTCTCTCAAGATAGCATAAGTATTACGGTGGGTGAACAAATTACTGTCAAGCAATTGATAGAAAAGAAAATAATTATGAGAGTATCTAGGCATGATCATGTATATAGGTATCACGTCCGCGACAAGTAGACCGACTCCTGCCTACATCT
This sequence comes from Triticum dicoccoides, assembly GCF_002162155.2. Lineage (NCBI taxonomy): Eukaryota > Viridiplantae > Streptophyta > Magnoliopsida > Poales > Poaceae > Triticum > Triticum dicoccoides. The sequence goes on along the minus strand of NC_041391.1, from coordinate 183,987,693 downwards.
ACTACTATTAGTCCACACATCGACCGCTATCCAGCATGCATCTAGAGTATCAAGTTCATAAGAACAGAGTAACGCATTAAGAAAGATGACATGACGTAGAGGGATAAACTCAAGCAATATGATATAAACCCCATGTTTTTATCCTCGATGGCAACAATACAATACGTGCCTTGCAACCCTTTCTATCATGGGGTAAGGACACCGCAAGATTGAACCCAAAGCTAAGCACTTCTCCCATGGCAAGAAAGATCAATCTAGTAGGCCAAACCAAACTGATAATTCAAAAAGACTTGTAAAGATAACTCAATCATACATAAAAGAATTCAGAGAAGATTCAAATATTTATCATAGATAAACTTGATCATAAACCCACAATTCATCGGATCTCAAAAAACACACCGCAAAAAGAGTTTACATCGAATAGATATCCACAAGAGAGGGGAAGAACATTATATTGAGAACCAAAAAGAGAGAAGAATCCATCTAGCTAATAACTATGGACCCGAAGGTCTGTGGTAAACTACTCACAACTCATAGGAAGGGCTATGGTGTTGATGTAGAAGCCCTCCGTGGTTGATTCCCCCTCCGGTGGAGCGCTGGCGAAGGCTCCAAGATGGGATCTCGCAGATACAGAAGGTTACCGCGGTGGAAATTGTTTTTCGTTGGCTCCCTGGATGTTTTCGGGGTACGTAGGTATATATAGCAGGAAGAAGTACGTCGGTGGCCGCTCGTGGGGCCCAGGAGGGGTGGGCGCGCCCTCCTATCTCCTGGCCGCCTCGTTTGCTTCTTGACTTGCATTCCAAGTTCTCCGGATCACGATCGTTCCAAAAATCACGCTCCCGAAGGTTTCGTTCCGTTTGGACTCCGTTTGATATTCCTTTTCTTCGAAATACTGAAATAGGCAAAAAAAATAGCAATACGGGCTGGGCCTTCGGTTAGTAGGTTAGTCCCAAAAACGATATAAATGTGTAAAATAAAGCCCATAAACATCGAAAAGGGGTAATATAATAGCATGGAACAATAAAAAATTATAGATACATTGGAGAAGTATCAAGCATCCCCAAGCTTAATTCCTGCTCGTCCTCGAGTAGGTAAATGATAAAAACAGAATTTTTGATGTGGAATGCTACCTAGCATATTTCTAAATGTAATTTTCTTTATTGTGGCATGAATGTTCATGTCAGGACCCCGACTCGATGTCACATCGATCTAGCCGGTAACACCTCATATCACTTTGCGGCCTCACGCACGGTATCCCCACGGGTGTCGCCTTACCTTTGCCCGGGACCGTTTGCGCATCTTGGCTCACGTATATGATAGTGTCGCTAGCATCCATATGATAAAGAGCCCGGGCTGACATGACTAGTAGTAAACCCAAAGTGGCAGAGACTTACAGGGACAGGCATCCATGACCCAGCTTCGAACGTGTCGGTCATCAGCAAGTGGGTCCGGGCTGTAGCACTGGGCTAGCAGGACTCCGGTAAACCGGGCTGTAGCGGGCTAACAGGACTCCGGTACTCAAAGCGTGACATTTCCCCGAAGGGACAGACACAGGAACGAAGAAGGACACATGCCGGCTAGCCTAAGTGTTCCAGAGCAGTAGCAAGCTACCATGGCTCAGCGGTAACACTAGGAGACATTTCCCGGTAAGAGAGGCTACTAAAGATAAACAACTAGATAGTCAGATCCCACACATACCAAGCATTTCAATCATACACACAATATGCTCAATATGTGCAAATACAACGAAGCATCACAACATGACTCTACGACACAAGTACTTTATCTAAGGCTCAGGGAGCCATACATAACATACACAAGGTACGGGTCACACGACCCAGCATTCAAGTCATACAGTCATACAAACCAGCAGCGGAAGTAACTTGTCTGAGTACAGACAACTAGTAAAATAAAAGAGGCTTGGGAAGCCTACTACACTACGTGGTCCTTCACAAGCTCAGGATCACCACCTGGGCCTTTAGCCTACTCGTTGATGTCAACGTCTACATAGAACCCATCAGAAGGGGTTGCAGCATCTTCTGTAAAAATGTAGATTATAGCAACATGAGTACAAAGGTACTCAGCAAGACTTACATCAGATCCTACATACATGCATATTATCAAGAAGGGTTGGTGGAGTTATTGCAGCAAGCCAGCTTTGACTCTTGGCTAGGCTATCCTACGATACTCCAACTTGAAATGGTTTTGCGCACACGAGTCCACTACTCACCACTTCAATACACTACCGAGGATCCACCTCCGTCTCCCTACGGAAAAGCCATCCTCGGCACTCACACTTATCTTGAGGATTTTAGTAGTTTCCATTTACTTGTCTATGAACTGTATAGGCAACCAAGTATTACTTTACCGCGGACGCGGCTATTTGAATAGATCATGATAACCCTGCAGGGGTGTACTTCTTCATACACGCTCTCACCACTTACCGTCGTTTACACGACATGTACTCGGCAACCTTCAAGCGGAAGCCCAACGTGGGTGTCGGCCACGACCTACCTAACCACCTAAGCCTCCAGTCCAGGTTTATCGCCTATCCAGGTTCCATCCGCAAGGAGTCCGGCCGAGGTTTCCCATACGGCCCCGAACGATGTGAACAGGGTTCCCGAGATACCTAACGGGTATTCGGTACACCCGGCCACGTACCTACCACATCACAGCCCACCCCTACGGTCAGCGCTGTCCACGGCCTCCAGTAGGCTACAAACACCAGAAACTACTTGCAACTCCTGGACGGAGAACTAGGGTGAATAAGAAGCCAAGAGGGTCCATTGGTTTCGGGCCCAATGCATGGTAGTAGCTGATTCTTAAATCACACATACAGATCTCAGTGCTTAAGGTCGGCTTCAATGAAACAACCCACCATGTACTCCTACATGGCCCCTCATCGATACCTTTACCAAATCGTGTTCACCACACCACTCTCATTACCGACATAATCATTTCACTCTAGCCATCACCCAGATGAACCAGACCTGACATGACTCTAAGCATAGCAGGCATAGCAAGGTAGGAACAACACATACATATGGCTCAATCAACTCCTACACATGCTAATGGGTTTCATCTAGTTACTGTGGCAATGACAGGTCATGCAGAGGAAATGGGTTCAACTACTGTAGCACACAGCAGTTTGAAACGCGTTGTCTTAATGCAGTAAAAGAGAGCAGGAGCGAGAACATGGGATTGTATCGATATGGTCAAATGGTTGGTTGCTTGCCTGATGGTTCGATGCACTGATACGGTTCTTCGTTAGGGTAATCACGGTACTCCTCGGAGGCAGAACCTGTCGCAAAGGACACCGATACACAACCATCACCAAACAATGTGCAACAATATGATGCATGCATGAAACATGGCAATATGAGTGTGTTGGGCTAATGCAACTAAAACCAGAAGGGTTTGAACAAATTTGAATCAAAGATTCAAATTTCAAACTCAAATATGGCCTTTTAAAGTGCTTTTCCTTGTTCTGCTTAAAACATCAATTTAACTTGTTTGATCATGCATGAAAATAGTACAGATGGATAGATTGGATTTTTCTGATCATTTTTCATATATAATTTGTCCAATTTGGAGTTACAGAATAAAAGTTATGAATTTTTGAAGTTTAAATAATATTCTGGAATTTCCTGACTTAAATTAAATCCAGAAATATATATATTGCGCCAGCATGACGTCAGCATGACATCAGTGGTCAACTGCGGCTGGCTGAGGTCAAACCTGACGTGTGGGGTCCACACGTCAGTGACAGGGGGGTTTAACAGGGTTAAATTAATTCCTAATTAGTAATTAGTGGCGCTGGGGCCCACTGGTCAGTGTCACAGGGGGTAGTTAGTTTAACTAATTCGGTTAGTGCTAATCCTAATTAGCTAACAGGGCTGGGCCCACCTGTCAGGGACACAGGGGGGGTCCTGCCATGGTCAAGGTGGGTCAAACCCACCGGCGACATGACGCCGGTGAGGCCCGAGACGGCGGCGCGACGCGGAATCGCGCTACAGGGCACGGGAGAGGCCGTGCTTGGGCTCGTTGGAGAGCCCTTGCTCTCGCGCGTCGAACGGTGGTGGTGGCCGTGCCTGAGGTGGCCGGTACCGACGATGGCGACGACCGTGGCGGCTGCCGGAGCTCGGTTGAGCTCGGGGTCGAGGCTACAACGGCTGTGGAGATGCGGGGTTGGCACCTACGGCTTCTACGCGGTGCGGTGAGGACGTGGGTGTGCTCGGTTGGGCGCTACGGTGACCGTGGCCACGACGGCGACATCGCCGGTGGCGTGGAGCTTCGGAGCTCAAGGGGGGCGGCAGCTACAGGAGGCTAGGGACGACGGGGCAAGGGGGAATCGAGTCAGTGGCTCACCGCGGAGCTGCAGGGATGGTCAGCGGGCTCGGGGATGTTCGGTAGCTCCCGATTCGACGGCGACGATCTCCGGTGGCCGAGGAGGGGAACGGCGACGTGGCGGCGATGCAGGGCTTCCGGAGGCCCGTGAAGCGGTGGGGAGGAAGAGGGGGTCGAGGCGGAGCCTCTGGGCTAGTCGGGGGAGCGAGGGGTGGCCGGTGACGGCTGCTATGGCGAAGGAGAGGAGGGAAGAACCGCGGGAGAGTGAGAGAGAGCAGGGGGGAGGGCGTGGCGTCGTCCGGGGCATCGAGCGAGGAGGGGAGGGCAGGCAGGCAGGCGAGCAGGTGGCGTGGCGCGGTAGCACGCGCGCGCGCCGGCCACACTCCCCTCCCTCTGTCGAGGACGAAGACGACAGAGGAGGGAGGCGGGCTGGGCCGCCTGCTGGCTGGCCGGCCAGCTGGCTGGGCTGCACAGGGAGGAGCCCAGGTAAGGCTCTCCCTTTTAATTATTTTTCTTTTTCTAATTTCTGACATTTGTTTTGATTTAAAAAATATATTAAATCATTTATTTACATTATGCCAATTTTTGCAGGGGCTAGATATATTATTCCAGAGCTCCTTTATAATTGGCATAATATTTGGACATATATTAATATATATAACTAATATATTTCCAAAGCAAATATTTATGCATTAATTCCAAAAGCCCAAAATAAAAACCTATGAGCTCTTAAAAATATTGGTTTGATTTTTATCTCTGTCCAATATTTTCAGAGAGCAACATGAGCATTTTCTTGGACCTTTTTGGAGAAATTTTTATTTGGATCATTTTTAGAAATGATTCTGAGGGTTTCACAGATCCCCATTTCAAGTTTCTGATGAAAGAGTAAACATGATGCAACACTCTAATGCATGACTAGCTAGGGTGTGACAACTCACCCCCACTCAAAAGAATCTCGTCCCGAGATTTGGGTTCCTCCGGGAAGAAGGCGGGATACTCAAGTCGAAGACGATCCTCCCTTTCCCAAGTTGCTTCATCCTCAGAATGGTGCGACCATTGAACTTTGAGAAACTTGATATTATGACGTCGGGTGGTACGTTCGGCCTGATCGAGGATACGAATGGGGTACTCCGATATGTAAGATTATCTTGGAGATCAAGCGTTTCGTGGTCCACTTCACGGATAGGATCCGAGAAGCAACGCCTGAGTTGAGAAACGTGGAAGACATCGTGGACTCTGGAGAGATGCGGAGGTAGTTCCAACTGGTAGGCAACTTCTCCTCGTTTGGCGAGAATGCGAAAAGGTCCAATGTAACGAGGAGCCAATTTGCCTTTGATACCGAAACGATGGGTTCCCTTCAGAGGGGTGACCCGAAGGTAAGCCTTCTCGTCAACCTCGAAAGTCATAGCCTTATGTTTTCGGTCATATTGACTCTTTTGACGAGATTGGGCTGTTTTCAATTTTTCACGAACGATGCGAACTTGTTCTTCTGCTTCCTGAATCATATCCAGGCCAAAGAATTGTCTCTCCCCGGTCTCTGACCAGTTAAGGGGTGTTCGACACCGTCGTCCATAGAGAACTTCAAAAGGGGCTTTACCCAAGCTAGATCGATAGCTGTTGTTGTAAGCGAATTCGGCAAATGGAAGGCACTTCTCCCAGTCCATTCCGAATGAGATAACAGAGGCTCGAAGCATGTCTTCTAGAATTTGGTTGACGCGTTCCACTTGACCACTCGACTGAGGGTGGAAAGCGGTGCTGAAGGAGAGACGGGTTCCCATAGCATTTTGGAAACTTTCCCAAAATCGAGAGGTGAAAAGACTTCCTCGATCCGAGTTAATTTCCAAAGGAACACCATGGAGGGACACTATTCGGGAGATGTATAAGTCTACCAGCTGGCTAGCGGTTATACTCTCACGAACAGGTAAGAAATGGGCTACTTTGGAAAGACGATCGACCACGACGAAAATAGCATTATTCCCTCTCTTGGTCCTGGGAAAACCGGTAATGAAATGCATACCAATTTTATCCCATTTCCATACAGGAATAGCTAAGGGTTGAAGGGTGCCAGCAGGTCGTTGATGCTCTGCTTTTACACCACGACAGATGTCGCAATTTGCAATATACTGAGCAATCTCTCTCTTCATCCGAGTCCACCAGAACCTCTGGCGTAGGTCCTGATACATCTTAGTACTACCGGGATGAATGGTGAGAGGAGATTCATGAGCTTCCTTAAGGATCAAACGCCTCAGGTTTCGCACTTTGGGAACCACTAGTCGATTCCCGAAGTATACGACCCCTTGATCATTAATGGAGAAACAATTCGCAACTCCTTTTTGGATGTTTCTCTTGATGCGGGAAATTCCCGGATCTACCTTCTGTGCTTTGATAATTTGATCCATAAGGGTAGGTTTTGCCACCAAGGTGGAAAGAAAACCTTGAGGTACAATGTGAAGGTTAAGCTTCCGAAATTCCTCATGGAGAAGTGGTTGACTTTGTTGTAACATCAGGTTGTTACAATAAGATTTACGACTTAGCGCATCAGCCATGACGTTGGCTTTCCCTGGGGTGTAGGTTATTCCTAAGTCGAAGTCTGTGATCAACTCAACCCAACGTCTCTGCCTGAGATTCAGATCCGGTTGGGTGAAAATGTACTTCAGACTTTGGTGATCAGTGAATATTTCGCAACGATTACCGAGGAGGTAATGTCACCAGGTCTTAAGTGCATAGACTACGGCTGCAAGCTCTAGATCATGAGTAGGATAATTCTCCTCATGTGGGTGCAATTGCCGTGAAGCGTAAGCAATTACGTGTCGATCTTGCATGAGAATGCAACCTAGTCCTTGTCGCGAGGCGTCGCAGTAGATAACAAAGTCCTTGGAGAAGTCTGGCGGTACCAGTACGGGAGCAGAAGTCAGGCGTCTTTTCAGTTCCTGAAAGCTGTGCTCACATTGTGGAGTCCACTCGAACTTCTTATCTTTCTTGAGGAGTTCGGTTAGAGGTTTGGCAACTTTGGAGAAGTTCTCGACAAAGCGACGACAATAGCTCGCTAAGCCCAGAAAACTCCGAACTTGCTTGACCGATTCAGGTGGAGTCCAATTAAGGACGGCTTGAACTCGCTCAGGGTTAACAGCAATACCTTTACCAGATATTACATGACCCAGATAGGTCACTTCTGACAACCAGAATTCACATTTAGAAAATTTGGCATAAAGGCGATGCTCTCGAAGTTTCTTCAACACTAGCCTTAAATGTTCGGCATGTTCTTCCTCATTCTTGGAGTAGATGAGTATATCATCGAGATAAACTACGACGAATTTATCCAAATACTCCATGAAGATTGAGTTCATCAACCGAGAAAAGGTGGCTGGAGCGTTGGTTAAACCGAAGGACATGACGGTGTACTCGTATTGGCCGTAACGAGTAACAAAGGCCGTTTTAGGAATGTCCCCGTTTCTGATTTTGATTTGATGGTAGCCCAACCACAAATCCATCTTGGAGAAGACTGAGGATCCAGCGAGCTGATCGTACAGGTCGTTGATCCTGGGAAGCGGATATTTGTTCTTGATTGTGACCAAATTGACAGGTCGGTAATCTACAACCATCCGGTCCGTACCATCCTTCTTCTTGACGAATAGGACGGGGCAAGCCCACGGAGATGAGCTAGGTCGGATGAAACCCTTTTTCAAGGACTCATCGAGTTGTTTCTTAAGCTCGGCTAGTTCTAGGGGTGCCATCTTATAGGGTCTTCTAGCAATCGGAACGGTTCCTGGAATGAGGTCTATTACGAACTCAACATCCCTGTCAGGTGGAACACCTGGCAATTCTTCTGGAAAGACATCCGGGAAGTCACGGACTACCGGAATGTCCTCAAGGTCTGGCAAAGGGCTGGCGTTAAGAGAATATAATTGTCGCTTGGCTATTCGGGTCAAGACATTGACTATCTTCCCCGAAGGGTGAGTGAGTTGAACAGTCCTAGAGAAGCAATCAATTTGGGCATGATGAGCTGACATCCAGTCCATACCCAGAATGATATTAATATCTGAAGATTTAAGGGCTATCAAAGATGCGAGGAAAACAAGTTTGTCGACTTGGATTTCATTTCCATAACTTACCCTAGAGGTCTGCCATCTAGAACCAGGAGTAGAAATTTCCATAGTGGATGGCATGTCACAGAATGCAATGTTATGCAAATGAGCATAATTTTCGGATATAAAAGAATGAGAGGCTCCTGTATCGAAAAGAACAGATGCCGGGTGGCAATTAACAAGAAGCGTACCGAGAACGACGTTGGGATCCTCTTGAGCTTCTTCGGCAGAGATACAGTTGACATGGCCACGTGAAGCGGTGACCGGCTTGGCGTGGAATACTTTTCCTGTCGGCTTGCCACGGCCAACAGCTTTAGCAGATTGATTGGGGTTGGTCTGGGGACACTCACTCATATAGTGACCAGATTCCCCACACTTGAAACAAGTCACGGAACTGGTACATGGAGGAGCATTGTTGGTTGGACCCCCATAGGGCTTGGCCGGTGCAGACTGTTGAACAGGGCGAGGCGCCTGGAAAGATGGCCTCGGTGTGAACCTGGGTGGCAGGGCGGTGTTGGGTACCCACACGCGACGCTTCTGAGGACCCGCACCGAATGAGGAACCCATATCACGGCCATGCTTGCGTGTTGCGTCATAGTCAGTCTGACCAGTTTCAGCACTGATGGCTTTGTTGACAAGTTTCTGAAAAGATGTGCACTCATGCAGACGGAGGTCACGGCGAAGCTCAGGACTAAGGCCCTTACGGAACCTTGCTTGCTTCTTGGCATCAGTAGACACTTCCTCAGTTGCATATCGTGCGAGGTTACCAAACTCCCTGCTGTAAACATCCACAGAAAGTCGGCCTTGGGTGAAACTGCAAAATTCCTCACGTTTACGGTCCATGAGACCCTCCGGAATGTGATGTTCACGGAAAGCCTCACTGAATTCAGCCCAAGTAGTGACATGGCCCGCCGGGCGCATAGCTCCATAATTCTCCCACCATAGACTGGCGGGGCCTTCAAGATGATATGCAGCAAAGGTGACCTTGTCAGCCTCCGCTACCAGCACGGAACGCAATTTGTGAGCGATACTGCGAAGCCAGTCATCAGCGTCGAGAGGCTCGACGGAGTGGTGGAACGTGGGTGGATGTAATTTGATAAAATCACTGAGTGACACCACGTTAGTCCTCTGATGGTGTGTTGTGTTCTGTTCAATACGCTCCAACAAACGGTTGGTCTCCCGCTTGTTTCTCTCAGCTTCCATCATAACCTCGGCTAGGGAAGGAGGATGAGGCAGATTTGCATCCCTGACTTCACTGCCTTCGGCCTGCTCTTGAGGAGCAGGGTTAGTGCGCGTGTTGACCATCCTAGGTAAACAAGACAGTGATTTAGTCAGGATGATAAAATTCCGACATAGGATATAAAATGTAAGGAATAACTCGAAATGCAAGATGATCATCCGTATGACATGGTAGATACAGAAACTGCTTCTTTTATTCCATCGTCATACACACCATACAGGGTTTAGTACAAGACCAAACAAAGTACTATTACGGTGAGAAAAGGATTACATCTCATCGGAGGCATCCCAAGCTCCTATACATTATTTTTCTACACCTCCGGGAGGATTACAACTAGGTCATATCCCACGAGTCACGCGGGACGATAGACGACAAAGCTAGTGCGAACTAGTGTTACTACCACTAACTCAGACCGATCCGTAGTAGTCCTCGTAGAAGTCACCTCCATAGCCTGGAAGCTCAACATGATCATCCGGAAACAGACGATCTCGCGGAGCTTGTGGACCATAGGGGCTAGGATGAGGCCTTGGACCAACAGACGGTGGCCTGCGGGGACCGCGAGGTGGGGTGATGCCTCCTACATCACGCCAACCCATCACGTCTGGCAGAGCAGATCTCACAGGATAGAGATCGCGCATATCTGAATATCCAGCTTGCACCACTGGTGCGAACCGAGTCAAAGTGGCCCAGTGGTCAGCACGGGTATTGAAGAGCTCTAACCTCAAGGCCCGATTTTCACGGTCCTTATCCTCGAGCATCTCAGCAGTGGTGCGAGTCCGTGAATCCTCCTGGGTGGGGTCAGCATAGATAGCCTGGAGATACCCTTGTGCTCCCGGAAGTGATCCTGGCATATACCGGAAATCAGAGTCCCGAAATAGACCAGACCTGACTCGCATGATGGTCATCATAGAGTAGGCGGCGTCCTGCACAGCCATCTCAATGGTAACCCCGAGTCCATAGGAGCAGTGAAGGGGCTCGGTGGATCCAGGATAAGATGGAAATATCCTGACAGTGCAGAGATACTGGCTTTGATTAAAGTCCCGAAATTGCTCTTCGACCGTGTACTCAGGATACCAGCGGTATCCAGCCTCAGTCATTACCCTGACCAACTTGGCAGTATGGCCGGGTACATCTAGGCATCGAGTCAGGCGAACCACTTGATTGAGGTCGCGGGTGGCCATCTGAAAGCACAATCATAATGCAAAGGCATTAGAATTTCTAGCAAAATTTTGGCAGCATAACAGCTGTAAATGCTCAAGAAGGATTTGAGACATTTGACAAAGGATTTCGTACACACTCAACATCATCACATCAAAGTTCTGAATCCATTCTAACAACACAATGTGGTAGTAGAACTGAATTAGGCTTGTATCCATCAAACTTATAAGGTACTACTGATTAGTAACACGTGATCCTGATAGAGAGAATAGGTCCTAATTCCTTAACCCCCGGTGGAAGAATGGACTGACTCAGATCAGAATGTCATAAGATAGAGGAGTAAAAAGAGCCTTACGTTCCAACCCACAAACAATTCCCCTACATATAACTAAAGAATTTCTAGACTCAACATCGACCAGTTTGGCTTGGAGAACCTACAGGCAGTCCGGCTCTGATGCCAGTGCTGTCAGGACCCCGACTCGATGTCACATCGATCTAGCCGGTAACACCTCATATCACTTTGCGGCCTCACGCACGGTATCCCCACGGGTGTCGCCTTACCTTTGCCCGGGACCGTTTGCGCATCTTGGCTCACATATATGATAGTGTCGCTAGCATCCATATGATAAAGAGCCCGGGCTGACATGACTAGTAGTAAACCCAAAGTGGCACAGACTTACAGGGACAGACATCCATGACCCAGCTTCGAACGTGTCGGTCATCAGCAAGTGGGTCCGGGCTGTAGCACTGGGCTAGCAGGACTCCGGTAAACCGGGCTGTAGCGGGCTAACAGGACTCCGGTACTCAAAGCGTGACATTTCCCCGAAGGGACAGACACAGGAACGAAGAAGGACACATGCCGGCTAGCCTAAGTGTTCCAGAGCAGTAGCAAGCTACCATGGCTCAGCGGTAACACTAGGAGACATTTCCCGGTAAGAGAGGCTACTAAAGATAAACAACTAGATAGTCAGATCCCACACATACCAAGCATTTCAATCATACACACAATATGCTCGATATGTGCAAATACAACGAAGCATCACAACATGACTCTACGACACAAGTACTTTATTTAAGGCTCAGGGAGCCATACATAACATACACAAGGTACGGGTCACACGACCCAGCATTCAAGTCATACAGTCATACAAACCAGCAGCAGAAGTAACTTGTCTGAGTACAGACAACTAGTAAAATAAAAGAGGCTTGGGAAGCCTACTACACTACGTGGTCCTTCACAAGCTCAGGATCACCACCTGGGCCTTTAGCCTACTCGTTGATGTCAACGTCTACATAGAACCCATCAGAAGGGGTTGCAGCGTCTTCTGTAAAAATGTAGATTATAGCAACATGAGTACAAAGGTACTCAGCAAGACTTACATCAGATCCTACATACATGCATATTATCAAGAAGGGTTGGTGGAGTTATTGCAGCAAGCCAGCTTTGACTCTTGGCTAGGCTATCCTACGATACTCCAACTTGAAATGGTTTTGCGCACACGAGTCCACTACTCACCACTTCAATACACTACCGAGGATCCACCTCCGTCTCCCTACGGAAAAGCCATCCTCGGCACTCACACTTATCTTGAGGCTTTTAGTAGTTTCCATTTACTTGTCTATGAACTGTATAGGCAACCAAGTAGTCCTTTACCGCGGACGCAGCTATTCGAATAGATCATGATAACCCTGCAGGGGTGTACTTCTTCATACACGCTCTCACCACTTACCGTCGTTTACACGACATGTACTCGGCAACCTTCAAGCGGAAGCCCAACGTGGGTGTCGGCCACGACCTACCTAACCACCTAAGCCTCCAGTCCAGGTTTATCGCCTATCCAGGTTCCATCCGCAGGGAGTCCGGCCGAGGTTTCCCATACGGCCCCGAACGATGTGAACAGGGTTCCCGAGATACCTAACGGGTATTCGGTACACCCGGCCACGTACCTACCGCATCACAGCCCACCCCTACGGTCAGCGCTGTCCACGGCCTCCAGTAGGCTAGAAACACCAGAAACTACTTGCAACTCCTGGACGGAGAACTAGGGTGAATAAGAAGCCGAGAGGGTCCATTGGTTTCGGGCCCAATGCATGGTAGTAGCTGATTCTTAAATCACACATACAGATCTCAGTGCTTAAGGTCGGCTTCAATGAAACAACCCACCATGTACTCCTACATGGCCCCTCATCGATACCTTTACCAAATCGTGTTCACCACACCACTCTCATTACCGACATAATCATTTCACTCTAGCCATCACCCAGATGAACCAGACCTGACACGACTCTAAGCATAGCAGGCATAGCAAGGTAGGAACAACACATACATATGGCTCAATCAACTCCTACACATGCTAATGGGTTTCATCTAGTTACTGTGGCAATGACAGGTCATGCAGAGGAAATGGGTTCAACTACCGTAGCACACAGCAGTTTGAAACGCGTTGTCTTAATGCAGTAAAAGAGAGCAGGAGCGAGATCATGGGATTGTATCGATATGATCAAATGGTTGGTTGCTTGCCTGATGGTTCGATGCACTGATACGGTTCTTCGTTAGGGTAATCACGGTACTCCTCGGAGGCAGAACATGTCGCAAAGGACACCGATACACAACCATCACCAAACAATGTGCAACAATATGATGCATGCATGAAACATGGCAATATGAGTGTGTTGGGCTAATGCAACTAAAACCAGAAGGGTTTGAACAAATTTGAATCAAAGATTCAAATTTCAAACTCAAATATGGCCTTTTAAAGTGCTTTTCCTTGTTCTGCTTAAAACATCAATTTAACTTGTTTGATCATGCATGAAAATAGTACAGATGGATAGATTGGATTTTTCTGATCATTTTTCATATATAATTTGTCCAATTTGGAGTTACAGAATAAAAGTTATGAATTTTTGAAGTTTAAATAATATTCTGGAATTTCCTGACTTAAATTAAATCCAGAAATATATATATTGCGCCAGCATGACGTCAGCATGACGTCAGTGGTCAACTGCGGCTGGCTGAGGTCAAACCTGACGTGTGGGGTCCACACGTCAGTGACAGGGGGGTTTAACAGGGTCAAATTAATTCCTAATTAGTAATTAGTGGCGCTGGGGCCCACTGGTCAGTGTCACAGGGGGTAGTTAGTTTAACTAATTCGGTTAGTGCTAATCCTAATTAGCTAACAGGGCTGGGCCCACATGTCAGGGACACAGGGGGGGTCCTGCCGTGGTCAAGGTGGGTCAAACCCACCGGCGACATGACGCGGCGAGGCCCGAGACGGCGGCGCGATGCGGAATCGCGCTACAGGGCACGGGAGAGGCCGTGCTTGGGCTCGTTGGAGAGCCCTTGCTCTCGCGCGTCGAATGGTGGTGGTGGCCGTGCCTGAGGTGGCCGGTACCGACGACGGCGACGACCGTGGCGGCTGCCGGAGCTGGTTGAGCTCGGGGTCGAGGCTACAACGGCTGCGGAGATGCGGGGTTGGCACCTACGGCTTCTACGTGGTGCGGTGAGGATGTGGGTGTGCTCGGTTGGGCGCTACGGTGACCGTGGCCACGACGGCGACATCGCCGGCGGCGTTTGAGCTTCGGAGCTCAAGGGGGGCGGCAGCTACAGGAGGCTAGGGACGACGGGGCAAGGGGGAATCGAGTCAGTGGCTCACCGCGGAGCTGCAGGGATGGTCAGCGGGCTCGGGGACGTCCGGTAGCTCCCGATTCGACGGCGACGATCTCCGGTGGCCGAGGAGGGGAACGGCGACGTGGCGGCGATGCAGGGCTTCCGGTGGCCCGTGAAGCGGTGGGGAGGAAGAGGGGGTCGAGGCGGAGCCTCTGGGCTAGTCGGGGGAGCGAGGGGTGGCCGGTGACGGCTGCTATGGCGAACGGCGGCGATGGTGGTGTTCGGCCGTGTGAGAGAGAGAGCGAGGGAGAGGAGGGAAGAACCGCGGGAGAGTGAGAGAGAGCAGGGGGGAGGGCGTAGCGTCATCCGGGGCATCGAGCGAGGAGGGGAGGGCAGGCAGGCAGGCGAGCAGGTGGCGTGGCGCGGTGGCGCGCGCGCGCGCCGGCCACACTCCCCTCCCTCTGTCGAGGACGAAGACGACAGAGGAGGGAGGCGGGCTGGGCCGCCTGCTGGCTGGGCCGGCCAGCTGGCTGGGCTGCACAGGGAGGAGCCCAGGTAAGGCTCTCCCTTTTAATTATTTTTCTTTTTCTAATTTCTGACATTTGTTTTGATTTAAAAAATATATTAAATCATTTATTTACATTATGCCAATTTTTGCAGGGGCTAGATATATTATTCCAGAGCTCCTTTATAATTGGCATAATATTTGGACATATATTAATATATATAACTAATATATTTCCAAAGCAAATATTTATGCATTAATTCCAAAAGCCCAAAATAAAAACCTATGAGCTCTTAAAAATATTGGTTTGATTTTTATCTCTGTCCAATATTTTCAGAGAGCAACATGAGCATTTTTTTGGACCTTTTTGGAGAAATTTTTATTTGGATCATTTTCAGAAATGATTCTGAGGGTTTCACAGATCCCCATTTCAAGTTTCTGATGAAAGAGTAAACATGATGCAACACTCTAATGCATGACTAGCTAGGGTGTGACAGTTCAGATCCAAATGATTCAAAATAAAAGTTCATATTGATATAAGAAATAGTAATACTTCAAGCATACTAATCAAAGCAATCATGTCTTCTCAAAATAACATGGCTAAAGAAAGTTATCCCTACAAAATCATATAGTCTGGTCGTTGCTCTATCTTCATCACACAAAGTATTTAATCATTTACAACCCCGATCACAAGCCAAGCAATTGTTTCATACTTTAGTAATGTCAAACTTTTTCAACTTTCATGCAATACATGAGCGTGAGCCATGGACATAGCACTATATGTGGAATAGAATGGTGGTTGTGGAGAAGACAAAAAAGGAGAAGATAGTCTCACATCAACTAGGCATATCAACGGGCTATGGAGATGCCCATTAATAGATATCAATGTGAGTGAGTAGGGATTGCCATGCAACGGATGCACTAGAGCTATAAATGTATGGAAGCTCAACAAAAGAAACTAAGTGGGTGTGCATCCAACTCGCTTGATCATGAAGACCTAGGGCATTTTGAGGAAGCCCATCATTGGAATATACAAGCCAAGTTCTATAATGAAAAATTCCCACTAGTATATGAAAGTGACAACATAGGAGACTCGCTATCATGAAGATCATGGTGCTACTTTGAAGCACAAGTGTGGTAAAAGGATAGTAGCATTGTCCCTTCTCTCTTTTTCTCTCATTTCTTTTATTTTTTTATTTTTTTCCTTTTTTTCTATTTTTTCTTTGGCCATTCCTTTTTTTTGGCCTTTCTCTTTCTCTTTTTTTCTTTTGTAAAGTCCGAAGTCTCATCCCGACTTGTGGGGGAATCATAGTCTCCATCATCCTTTACTCACTGGGACAATGCTCTAATAATGAAGATCATCACACATTTATTGATTTACAACTCAAGACTAGAACAAAATATGGCTATATGAATGCCTCCGGCGGTGTACCAGAATATGCAATGAATCAAGAGTGACATGTATGAAAATTATGAAGGTGGCCTTGCCACAAATATGATGTCAACTACATGATCATGCAGAGAGCAATATGACAATGATGATGCATGTCATATAAACGGAACGATGGAAAGTTGCATGGCAATATATCTCGGAATGCCTATGGAAATTCCATAATAGGTAGGTTTGGTGGCTGTTTTGAGGAAGGTATATGGTGGGTGTATGGTACCGGCGAAAGTTGCGCGACACAAGAGAGGCTAGCAATGGTGGAAGGGTGAGAGTGCGTATAATCCATGGACTGAACATTAGTCAAAAGAACTCATATACTTATTGCAAAAATCTAAAAGTCATCAAAAACAAAGTATTACGCGCATGCTCCTAGGGCGATAGATTGGTAGGAGAAGACCACCGCTCGTCCCCGACCGCCACTCATAAGGAAGACAATCAATAAATAAAATTGTGCTCCAACTTCATCACAAAGCGGTTCACCATACGTGCATGCTACGGGAATCACAAACTTCAACACAAGAATTCTTTAAATTCATAATCACCCAACTAGCATGACCTTTAATATAACTACCTCCATATCTCAAATCAATTATCAAGTATCAAATTGATCATAGCATCCAATTCACTACCTATGATAGTTTTTATTATACCCAACTTGGATGCCTACCATTCTAGGACCAATTTTATAACAATAGAAAATACCATGCTGTTCTAAAAGACTCTCAAAATAATATAAGTGAAGGATGAGAGACTATCAATTTCTACAAAATTAAGCCACCGCCGTGCTCTAAAAGATATAAGTGAAGCACTAGAGCAAAAACTATCAAGCTCAAAAGATATAAGTGAAGCACATAGCATATTCTAACAAATTCAATCAAGTAGGCTTCTCCCAAAAGGTGTGTGCATCAAGGATGATTGTGTTAAACTCAAAAGCAAAGACTAATATAATACACGACGCTCCAAGCAAAACACATATCATGTGGCGAATAAAAATATAGCTCCAAGTAAAGTTAGCAATGAACGAAGACGAAAGAGGGGATGCCTTCCCGGGGCATCCCCAAGCATAGGCTTTTGGATATTCTTGAATATCTTGGGGTGCCATGGGCATCCCCAAGCTTAGGCTCTTGCCACTACTTATTCCATAGTCCACCAAAGCTTTACCCAAAACTTGAAAACTTCACAACACAAAACTCTACAGGAAATCTTATAAGCTACATTAGTGAAAGAAAACAAAACCACCACACAAGGTACTGTAATGAACTCATTATTTATTTATTTTGGTGTTAAACCTACTGTATTCCAAGTTCTCTACGGTTTATAAATTATTTTACTAGCCATAGATGCATCAAAATAAGCAAACAACACACGAAAAACAGAATCTGTCAAAAACAGAACAGTCTGTAGCAATCTGTAACTAACGCAAACTTATAGAACTCTAAAAATCCTACCAAAATAGGAAGTACTGCACACTTTGCCTATTGATCAGCACCAAAAAGAATCAGCGCAAAATCACGTTTCTGTGATTTAACAAAACTAATTTCATGCGCACAAAGTTTCTGTTTTTCAGCAGAATCAAATCAACTATCATCATAGGTTATCCTATAGGCTCTACTTGGCACAAACACTAATTAGAACATAAAAAACACATGTAAACAGAAGGTAGATAAAAATTTATTACTAAAAATAGACAAAAACAAAAAACACAAATAAAATTGGGATGCCTCCCAACTAGCACTATCGTTTCACGCCCCTAGCTAGGCATAAAAGCGAATGTAGATCTAAGTAGTGCCATCTTTGGCACTCAATTCATAAGTAGCTCGCATGATCGATTCATAAGGTAATTTGACTTTCTTTCTTGGAAAGTGCTCCATGCCTTTCTTTAATGGAAATTGGAATCTAATATTCCCTTCCTTCATATCAATAATTGCGCCAATCGTTCTAAGGAAAAGTCTACCAAGAATAATAGGGCAAGAAAGATTGCAATCAATATCAAGAACGATAAAATCCACGGGAACCAAATTTCTATTTGCAAAAATGAGAACATCATTGATCCTTCCCATTGGCTTTTTAATGGTGGAATCTGCAAGGTGCAAATTTAAAGAGCAATCATCAAGATCATGGAAAACTAGAATGTCATATAAAGTTTTCGGAATCGTGGAAACACTAGCACCCAACTCACACAAAGCAAAACACTCATGATCTTTAATTTTAATCTTTATAGTAGGTTCCCACTCATCATTAAGTTTTCTAGGTATAGAAACTTCCAAATTAAGTTTTTCATCATAAGATTAAATCAAGGCATCAACGATATGTTTGGTAAAAGATTGATTTTGACTATAAGCATGAGGAGAATTAACAACGGATTGCAACAAGGAAATGCAACCTTCTAAAGAACAATTATCATAATCAATTTCCTTGAAATCCGAGATAGTGGGTTCAATACTATTTAAAGTCATGACCTTTCCAATCCCACTTTTACCAAATTTAGCATTAAGATCTAAAAACTCTGAATTATTGGGATGCCTTCTAACTAAAGTTCACTCATCTTCAGTCCCATTATTATCAAGGTTCATATTGCAAAACAAAGATCTAATAGCAGACACATCAATAACTTAAAGATCTTCATCATTATTTTCATGGAAACTAGAAGAACACGCCCTTACAAAGCAATCTTTCTTAGCATGCAATCTAGCGGTTCTTTCCTTGCACTAATCAATGAAAATTCTCATGGCTTTGAGAGACTCATTGATATCATGATTAGGAGGAGTAGATCTAAGTTTAAGAGAATCAACATCAAGCAAAAGTCTATCAACGTTCCTAGCCAAATCATCAACTTTGAGCAATTTTTCTTCAAGCAAAGCATTAAAACTCTTTTGAGAAATCATAAATTCTTTCACACCACTCTCAAAATCAGAGGGCATCTTATTAAAATTACCATAAGAATTATTGTAGGAATTTCCATAATTATTAGAGGAATTACTAGGGAACGGTCTAGAATTAAAGTTTTCTTCTATAAGCATTGTTTCCAAAACTATTCCTACCAACAAAATTGACATCCATAGAATTCATTATTATTCTCAATCAAAGTAGACAAAGGCATATCATTGGGATCAAGAGGATTATTTTTAGTAGCAAACAACTTCATAAGTTCATCCATCTTTCCACTCAAAACATTGATTTCTTCTATAGCATGCACTTTTTTACTATAAGATCTTTCAGTGTGCCATTGAGAATAATTAGCCATAATATTGTCAAGAAGTTTTGTAGCATCTCCTAACGTGATTTCCATAAACGTGCCTCCCGCGGCCGAATCTAAAAGATTTCTAGAAGCAAAGTTCAAACCGGCATAAATTTTTTGTATGATCATCCATAAATTTAAACCATGAGTAGGGAAATTGCGAATCATCAATTTCATTCTTTCCCAAGATTGGGAAACATGCTCATGATAAATTTGTTTAAAA
Organism: Triticum dicoccoides; assembly: GCF_002162155.2. Classification (NCBI taxonomy): domain Eukaryota; kingdom Viridiplantae; phylum Streptophyta; class Magnoliopsida; order Poales; family Poaceae; genus Triticum; species Triticum dicoccoides. The sequence goes on along the minus strand of NC_041391.1, from coordinate 183,967,843 downwards.
TTCATAATATCGTTCCTAAGAGTGATAACCTTAGCGGGAGGAAAATACTTACAGATAAAAGCATCTTTGCACTTGTTCCAAGAATCAATACTATTTTTAGGCAAAGACGAAAACCAAACTTTAGCACGATCTCTAAGTGGAAACGGAAATAACTTCAATTTAACAATATCATTATCCGTATCTTTCTTCTTTTGCATATCACACAAATCAACAAAGTTGTTTAGATGAGTAGCGGCATCTTCACTAGGAAGGCCGGCGAATTGATCTTTCATAACAAGATTCAGCAAAGCAGTATTGATTTCACAAGACTCAACATCATTAAGAGGAGCAATCGGAGTACTAAGGAAATCATTAATATTGGTATTGGAGAAATCACACAATTTGGTATTATCTTGTGCCATGGCAACAAGTAATCAAACACACAAGCAAACAAAAAAAGGCAAGCCAAAAAGAGAGGAGAAGATTGGGTAAGAGAGGGCAAATAAAACGGCAAGGGAGAAGTGGGGGAGAGGAAAAGGAGAGGAAAATGGCAAATAATGTAAATGCGAGGGAGAAGAGTTTGTGATGAGTACTTGGTATGTCTTGACTTGAGCGAAGACCTCCACGGCAACGGCGCCAGAAATCCTTCTTGCTACGTCTTGAGCTTGCTTTGGTTTTCCTTGAAGAGGAAAGGGTGATGCAACAGTAGTAGCATAAGTATTTCCCTCAGTTTTTGAGAACCAAGGTATCAATCGAGTAGGAGGCTCCTCAAAATTCCCATGCACCTACACAAACAAACAAAGAACTCGCAACCAACGCAATAAAGGGGTTGTCAATCCTTTCACGGCCACTTGAGAAAGTGAGATTTGATAGAGATAGTATGATAAGATAAATATATTTTTGGTATTTATAATATAGATGCAAAAAGTAAAGATGCAAATAAAAGTAGATTGAAAGCTTATATGATAAAAGATAGACCCGGGGGCCATAGGTTTCACTAGTGGCTTCTCTCAAGATAGCATAAGTATTACGGTGGGTGAACAAATTTCTGTCGAGCAATTGATAAAAAAGCAAATAATTATGAGATTATCTAGGCATGATCATGTATATAGGCATCACGTCCGCGACAAGTAGACCGACTCCTGCCTGCATCTACTACTATTACTCCACACATCAACCGCTATCCAGCATGCATCTAGAGTATTAAGTTCATAAGAACAAAGTAACGCATTAAGAAAGATGACATGATGTAGAGGGATAAACTCAAGCAATATGGTATAAACCCCATCTTTTTATCCTCGATGGCAACAATACAATACGTGCCTTGCAACCCTTTCTGTCACTGGGTAAGGATACCGCAAGATTGAACCCAAAGCTAAGCACTTCTCCCATGGCAAGAAAGATCAATCAAGTAGGCCAAACCAAACTGATAATTCGAAGAGACTTGTAAAGATAACTCAATCATACATAAAAGAATTCAGAGAAGATTCAAATATTTCTCATAGATAAACTTGATCATAAACCCACAATTCATCGGATCTCGACAAACACACCGCAAAAAGAGTTTACATCGAATAGATCTCCACAAGAGAGGGGGAGAACATTGTATTGAGATCCAAAAAGAGAGAAGAAGCCATCTAGCTAATAACTATGGACCCGAAGGTTTGTGGTAAACTACTCACAACTCATAGGAATGGCTATGGTGTTGATGTAGAAGCCCTTTGTGGTCGATTCCCCCTCCGGCGGAGCACCGACGAAGGCTCCAAGATGGGATATCGCGGATACAGAAGGTTACGGTGATGGAAATTGTTTTTCGTTGGCTCCCTAGATGTTTTCGGGGTACGTAGGTATATATAGGAGGAAGAAGTACGTCGGTGGTCGCTCGTGGGCCCAGGAGACAGGGGCGCGCCCAGGAGGGGTGGGCGCGCCCTCCTATCTCCTGGCCGCCTCATTTGCTTCTTGACTTGCACTCCAAGTTCTCCAGATCATGTTCGTTCCAAAAATCACGCTCCTGAAGGTTTCATTTCATTTGGACTCCGTTTGATATTCCTTTTCCTCGAAATACTGAAATAGGCAAAAAACAGCAATATGGGTTGGGCCTCTGTTTAGTAGGTTAGTCCCACAAATGATATAAATGTGTAAAATAAAGCCCATAAACATCCAAAAGGGGTAATATAATAGCATGGAACAATAAAAATTATAGATACGTTGGAGACGTATCACGAGCGGACACATGCTCTGGTGATCGGCGAGCTTGTGGTAAGTGACGTAGAGCCCATAGCCTTCGTGCGGGCACTCCACCCTCACCAACGAAAGGACGGAGTCCACCGCCGTGTTCCGCCCGTCGAAGCCACTACCACGCTCGCACTTCTGGCACTACCGCTGGTTCCCGGGGCGCTCGACGCAGCAGTCCGTGCAGGCCAGGTGCCCTCCCTTGCACTGCAGAAATCAATCGAACATCACATCAATCAAGAAACCTACACCTTGCTCAATCAGCTGAACGGACAAGGTGTATTCGAACCTCATACACTAGAGGCGTCAAGGGGCAGAGGCACAAGGGGCCGTGGAGCACGGTGAGGTCCATCGAGACCTTAGAGAGCTCCATCGCCGGGTCCTATTCGGTCTGCATGATCTCGCCCTCCTCGTGCACAACCATCTCTCGACTTGGGCCGGGGCATTATAAAGCTTTACCGTCACATATTTTATACTACTTCAAGGTGCATTAAGTGAACACATGCAAGTTTCAAAAGGAGAGTCATGGCATGCATGCATGCGTTGTAATTAATGCATCGGTAAACGCAAATTATTGAAATATATCGAGTGCAGTGCTTTGATGTGTCCCGTCAACTCGTACATCAACGAGAAGTTTGATTATCCTCTCCCTCGCGGACTTAACTGCACCTGCCTTTGGCTGTATGACAGGTTGGCCACACACCTATCGGGCCCACCTGTCATACACACAAATGGAGGAGCGTCGCTCCCTCGCCCATGAGCGTGGTGGCTGGCAAGACTAGGAGAAGCTTCCGCTACAGCTCTCCCTCCCGCACGCGGTGGACATGCAGCAGTTCAATCAGTGTCAGATGGCCAGAAGCGTACTGTAGTACTCCTCCAGTGCAGTAGTACTCCATCATTGTTCGACTTCCTGAAGAGGCGAAGAGCCAAGCGCAGCCCGGACGCTCGTGTGGCAGTTTCATGTGTAGAGTAGTCTAGGATAGCGTGTATCGTGCCTATAAGCTTAAAATCATTGGGGTTGGCTCCATGCTATGTGGCCGTCTCGAAGTTTTTTAAAAAAAATTAAAATAGTCTTCTGGCCCTACCTGTCACCCTGGTGATTGTAGTTTGCACGCTCATCTGGTCAAGACAGGAATATATATTTTAATTTGTTTTTTTGAAAAGGGGGGACTCCCCGGCCTCTGCATCAGAATGATGCATACAGCCACATATATTTTAATTTGTGGTGGGTAAATGTTAGAGGTTGCAGCAAATATATTATACACTGTGGGTCTTTCAGCCAAGTTTAGAGGCAAGCATGTGGGGCCAGTGCTATGATGTGTCGTGTTAACTCGTACAATGAGGAGAAGTTTGATTTTACTACATGCCTTCTCCCTCTCCCATGCGCACGGTTTCTCGCAAACGAGGACATGCTTTTGCTTAGTAGTACTTCTACAACAAGCCATCCGTCCCGCTCGCGGTGGACGGACATGCAGCAGTGGATTCGACACTGTAGAAGCAGTAGTAGTAACATCATTGTTCGTCTTCTCGAAGAGGCGAAGAGCCAAGCGCAAACCGAACGTTGCAGTTGCGAACATTGGAGCACACATATATAGCCAGGTTCTTGCATGAGACAAAATTGCTATGTGAGCCCACTATTGTACTAGTACGTACAACTACTTGCTAGGATAGCCCTGTAAACCAGAAAGGAGTATTTGCCCTTCCAGAGATTTCAACAAGTGACTAGACTACACCCAGACAGAGTACATATGGAGAAAAATGAGTTAATCTGCACCATAAATAAATACGTATCGTTTTCCTCTCCGAGGTGCACAATATTGAGTATACTGACTAGTCTCTTTTTGACACGCATTTACCTTTTTTTACATAGTACAGACGCAAGCGCTCATATACACGTGCATACACTCACCCCTATGAACGCACACACGCACCGCACTATCATCTTGAAATTTACGAAGTCGCCATAGGCACCTCGTCGTCGACGGGTCCATAGGTGCTTGAATGCCAAGGAGGGAGAGGGTAGCGGTTCCCGAGATGTTGAACGGTCAATGATGCATCCTCAATTACATTCAGAGGGAATTAATTGGAGAAGCAGAATAGAGCCAGCACGATGTGAATGCAATAGAGATTGGACTCTCATGTAATAAAGGCGTCCCACCACTCCAATCCATCTACTCCCAAGTCTCTGCGCAACACTGCTCACTCCAATCCAAGACCAAGTGACCAGAAGCCACAAGCAACTAAGGAGGCGATGGACGCGAGCGGCAGTCAGCTGTGCCAAATCATCCAAGGCGCCGGCCTGCGGCCCCGCATCGCGCAGCGTTTCCAGACGGTGCTAGTGACCGCAAGCATCATAGCCCTCGCCGATGCCAGCTTCGCCTCTTGCATGGACGACATGATGGTCAACTCCATCCGCAAGTTCACCGCCGTCAAGAAGCGCACGGACGACCTTGCCGTACTGCTCCAGCCCGCGTGCCCAGGGTCCTCATTGCCTGCCACCCTCATCGGCCTCCATGGTGACGAACTCTTTCAAGCCCTGGTGGCCCTGCAGGTGCCGGAGGTCGTGACGAAGAATGTGCACCTTGAGGCCGCGCTCGCCGTGCAGTGCCTCGCCATGCAAGAAACTGTCGACCTGCACATCCACGTCTACGAGGAAATCGTCTACATAGGCCACTACAAGGCAAGCGAGGACAGAAAGACGTTGGCCTTCTTCCAGCGGTTGGAATCATTGGATGCCATTGTTCAGAAGCACGTCGACCTGGCCACGAAAGCCGCTGCTACTTAGGCACCGTTCGGTGGGACGGCTCCCTGAGTCGAGGAAGTGGACGTCGTTGATGGATGCATCTCTTCTTCTTGCCTCCTGTAACCAGCACTGCATCGCCTCATGGACTTAATGTTTTATTAGTATAGTATTCCCTCCGTTCCCAAATATAAGTCTTTCTAAAGATTCCAGCAAGTGACTACTACATACGGAGCAAAATGAGTGAAACTACACTCTAAACTATGTCTACATACATCTGTATGTTGTATTCCATTTGAAATACTATCTGAAAAGGCTTATATTTAGGAACGGAGGGAGCATATGGCATTTTTATTCCAGTCATAACGTTTTCACTGTGAGGTGGGGCCGCAGTTGAGCAAACCCACCCCGCCCACTGGGTGTCGGCCGAGTTTAGAGTTAGAAGAGAGAAACGAGGGAGGAGAGCTAGCTGTAGCACGGACACTGTTGTCAGATGGGACTCGTGTTCATAGAATAGGAGTACTGAGCACTCATGCCTCTTTTTGTTGAGGGAAAAAATAGTGTATGTCTAGTACCACTAGTTGGGTGCGTGCGACCTATAGCTGTCATCACTTTAGGTCTCCTTTTCGAACTGCGGCTTCGCTTCATAGTACATATTTTTTTTACACATTTATCCTCCTGTATGTACTCCTAGGCTATTTCCACGTGCTCCCATTCGCCGACATGTGGGACATAGAGCATCTGGGTCGTAGTGCATGCACGACTCAGAGCATATGCCGGGGTACTTTACGTTTCAGACCTCACGAATTACATGCAACCCCCTGCAGAAGAATAAATAAATGAATGAATTACTACATGAAACCAGATTATTTTCATGGAAACCGGAGCATGTTCGTTAAATTTTGGACATAACACATTTATAAAAATGACCGGACCTAAACCAGTCTAAGGGCCTCTTTGATTTTCCCGCAAAAAAGGGCCTCTTTGATTCGTAGGATACTGAAAACACAGGAATGGGGAAAGTATGATGGTGATGAACCGAGACGAGGAGAACTCTAACTCAGCTAGAGGTTAGAGTTAGATTCTAACCCTGAACTAACTCTAAACCAAAGAGGTGTATGGATGGCAGGGTTAGATTGACAATAAATGCTCTTTCTCAATCATTTGACTACTTTGGACCCTATTTCCTGCCGGATTTGGTGTGGCCGGCTCTTTTGTGGCCTCCTCCCGCTCACAATTGGCATAAATGAACCATCTGTACAAATCAAGCATGCAAAACATGATAATTTTTACTTTGCCCATACAAATGAGATATCCCACTTCAACATACAAGTCGTCAATCAAGCTTCACAAAATAAAAAACACTTCATGAAACAAAGCATGAGCTAACTCATCACGGAAGTCATTCACGATAGGGAGGGAGCCCGGAGCCCCTCACGCACCGAGGGAGGAGCTCGCCATCGTTGCTCTGGTGGAAGGCTCTGTAATGCAAGCCTGAAACTGGAATACCTAGAAAGGTGAACTGAATCTTTGGGCCTCTAGAAATAATGCAAGCCTGAAATTGAAATACCTAGAAAGGTGAACTGAATCTTTGGGCCTCTAGAAAGATTTATTACCTCCTCAAGCAGCATCAAACAATTCCATGCGTGCACCACAAATCTATACCAAGTTTGATCAGGATATACTTTTCCAAATCAGAATTAGCGCTAGAGCAAGCAAGATCAATGATATGGCCATGAGACAGAGAAGGAACGAACAAATTCACCCCTCTCGCAACCTCCCTGGTAGATGCGCCGCCGCCGCGCACAACAGAGGGGGAAAATGACTGGTGAATGGGGAGCGGGGCGACCTTTGAAGGCCGGAGGGAGAGGGTGGTCGGAGTAGGGCGGCGGAGGCCGGAAGGAGAGGGCAACCGGAGGAGAGAGAGGGTGAGAGGCGCTTGGGCGGGCGGCCCTATGGGGAAGAGAGAGGAGTCGTGCGAGAGGGGGGGAGCGATCTGGTGCGGGCAGGGGAGATTTTTTAGTTCTCTTTTAGTGGGCACGAGGATAACTAACCCAATTAGAACCTCTCCACCAGGCTAGTTTTTTTAGCTGGGTTAGAGCAAACTAGCTCAAACTAACCCCTCTTGTTTCGATAATTTGAGGCTATTTCAAGCCAAACTAGCTCTAACTCAGGGATCCAAACAAAGAGGAGCATTACTATACATGCTACAGTGTGGACCGTAGCACATTGTTTTTTATGGCGTTATCACCACATTGTTTTCTACTGCTGGTTCACTAGGCTACCATGGTTCGCACTGCTGGTTCACTGGGCTGCCATGGTTCGCACTCCTCCGACCTGAGTAGTAGTAGTACTAGTATATACCGCATCATTCTTTGCTCCTTCTTACTACTCCAACATGTGGGAGAGCCAGCATCCGGGTCGACGTATCATGCACCATATTAGAGCGCGGAACGGAAGGGGGGCATCACCCCGGTCGGAGCGCCAGTAATTCATGACCATAGTGAGTGGTCATATCACAAGTCTTTCAGCAGTAACGCGCCGTCAAATCGCACAGCCCGACCTTTCCAGCAGTATGTTTGAGAATCCGCCACTCGCTCACCCTCCTCGCCTCTCCGTCAAACCGCCTACCCAAAAACTGCCGCGCGTACTGCCCGGGAAAAGCCCCGCCCTCAACTTTTAACTATGTGAAAATAGTTCGAGCTTGTTCGTTCTATATAAATACAGTACTTACTGTATGTTTATTCACCCGTGGGGTTGTTCAATGAATGGAGGGGCGGGGAGCACAAGTGAACAATACTGTGGTACTACTAGTAGTAAGTAGGAGCCGTACATTAGTCACCTTAAATAGAGAGTTTCTTTTCTTTAATGCCACGTACACAAATTGAAACGCTTGTGGTGGAGAGAAAAAGATAATCACTCCACTATATATGGACGCAGGGGCCTCAGTGCTTGCTTTACTAGGGTTGCTCTCTTAATTCTCTCATCCTCTCCAGATATAAACAAGACAGCGGTAGCTAAGGGAGTCCTGGATTAGGGGGTATCCGTACAGCCGAACTATATACTTTGGCCGGACTGTTGGACCGTGAAGATACAAGACTCAAGACTTCATCCCATGTCCGGATGGGACTCTCCTTTGCGTGGAAGACAAGCTTGGCGATCCGGATATTATATTTCCTTCTTTATAACCGACTCCATGTAAACCCTAGCCCTCTCCAGTGTCTATATAAACCGGAGAGTTTAGTCCTTAGAGACAGAATCATAATCATCATAGGCTAGCTTCGAGGGTTTAGCCTCTACGATCTCGTGGTAGAACAACTCTTGTAATACCCATATCATCAATATCAATCAAGCATGAAGTAGGGTTTTACCTCCATCGAGAGGGCCCGAACCTGGGTAAACATCGTGTCCCTTCCCTCCTGTTACCATTAGCCTTAGACGCACAGATTGGGACCCCGTACCCGAGATCCGCCAGTTTTGACACCGACATTGGTGCTTTCATTGAGAGTTCCTCGGTGTCGTCGCTGCAAGGCGTGATGGCTCCTTCGATCAACAACAACATGGCCCAGGGCGAGACTTTTCTCCCCGGACAGATCTTCGTGTTTGGCGGCTTCGTACTGTGGGCCAATTCGCTTGTCCATCTGGAGCAGATCGACAGCTATGCCCCTGGCCACCAGGTCAGGTTCGGAAACTTGAACTACATGCCGATATCCGCGGAGACTTGATCTTCAATGGGTTCGGGCTTGCGCCAGGAGCGCCGGACGGTCACGATGAGCACGTCTTAGACTTGCTGTCGGACAATGCTCGGGATATCGCCCCTGCAGAAGCCCTGGACCTAAATCCGGAGCAGATTGCGTCGCCCGAGGACGGATGGATGGACCCTGCCCCGGAGGCCGCACACTCATCGGCGGTAGAGCCGAACACATGCTTCACCCCCAAGGAAGCCTGTGACACCGGACCCCCGGACTTGTATCCGGCGGTAGGTTCCAGTCCGCGCACTCCCGAGCCCGCCGAATCTGGTTGGGCTCCGGTAATGGAGTTCACCGCTGCGGATATCTTCCAGCACTCGCCCTTTGGCGACATACTGAACTCGTTAAAATCTCTCTCTTTGTCAAAAGACTCTTTGCCGAACTATGTCCGGCTCGGGTGGGAAGCAGGCGACGAAGGAATTCTTTGCCCACCCACCTCCCATTTCATTGCCACGATCGATGATTTAACTGACGTGCTTGACTTCGACTCTGAAGACATCGACAGTATGGACGACGATGTAGGAGAAGAACAGGAACCACCGCCCACGGGGCGGTGGACAGCCACCTCCTCATATGATATATATATGGTGGACACTTCGAAGGAAACCAATGGCGATGAGGCAATGGAGGATAACCCCTCAGGGAAGAAAGCTAAGCACGGGCGTCGTCGGCGCCGCTCCAAGACCCGCCATAGCAATACCGGCACAGGAGACGAAAACAATCCGAATGGTGCCGAAGATGAATACAACCCCGATCAGCCTGCCTTCGAGCAGGACGAGCAGGAAGACGGGCAGGTCAGCTTAGACGAACAGGCGACGGACGGATATCCGGAGGAGGACAACTACATGCCCCCCTCCGAAGACGAGATTAGCCTCGGCGACGATGAGTTCGGCGTGCCTGAGGAACCCGTGGAGAAGGAGCTCTTCAAGCGCCGGCTTATGGCCACTGCAAGGAGCCTGAAAAAGAAGCAGCAGCAGCTCCAAGCTGATCAAGACTTGCTCACAGACAGATGGACTAAAGTCCTGGCAGCTGAGGAATACGGACTCGAGCGCCACACGGCTGACCGTCCACCTCGTGGCCGGGATAAAATGTCATATCAGCCCGAATACCAGCCCACACCCCCACGCCAATACACTAAGGCCCGGGGCAATAGGAAGGACCTGTAAGATATACTGGAAAACAAGGCAGGACAGCCAAGATCGATCTACGGATCGCGGGGGCGCCCCCAATACGTGATGATGGTCATCACACCGGATACACTATCAACATGCCCGGCCGGGCCGAATACAGCCAACCAGAATCATTCGAGCTGTGTAGCCCCATAGCCCGGCATAGGGGCGCCGCAACCCCCTCTGCTTCACTGACAAAGTGATGGATCATGAATTCCCAGAAGGGTTCAAACCCGTAAACATCGAATCATACGATGGTACAACAGAACCTGCAGTATGAATCGAAGATTTCCTTCTCCACATTCACATGGCCCGTGGTGACGATCTACACGTCATCAAGTACCTCCCCCTTAAGCTCAAAGGACCGGCATGACACTGGCTAAACTGCCTGCCGGCAAATTCCATTGGCAGTTGGGAAAACTTGGAGGACGCGTTCCTCGACAACTTCCAGGGCACATACGTGCGACCACCGGATGCCGATGACTTGAGCCACATTACCCAACAGCCCAGAGAGTCAGCCAGGAAATTCTAGACTCGGTTCCTAACCAAAAAGAACCAAATAGTCGACTGTTCGGACGCCGAAGCCCTGGCGGCCTTTAAGCATAATATCCGTGACGAATGGCTCGCCCGACACCTCGGCCAGGAAAAACCAAAGTCCATGGCGGCCCTCACGACACTCATGACCCGCTTTTGTGCTGGCGAGGATAGCTGGTTGGCTCGCAGTAGCACCACGCCGTTAAATTCAGGCACCTCATATGTCCGCGACAATAACGGCAAGCCACGGCGCAACAGACATAAGAGATGGAACAATGGCGACAACACTGAAGACATGGCAGTCAATGCCGGATTCAGTGGCTCGAAATCCGGTCAGTGGAAAAAGCCATTCAAAAGAAACAATCAGGGACCGTCCAGTCTGGAACGCATACTTGAACGCTCGTGCCAAATTCATGGCACCCCGGATAAGCCAGCAAACCACACTAACAGAGACTGCTGGGTGTTCAAATATGCCGGTAAAATAAATGCCGAAAACAAGGACAAGGGGCTGCACAGAAACGGTGACGAGGAGCCCCGGCGTCCGAACACAGGAGGACAGAAGAAATTTCCTCCCCAGGTGAAAACGGTCAACATGATCTACGCTATCCATATTCCCAAACGGAAACGGAAGCGAGCACTACGGGACGTCTACGTGATGGAGCCAGTCGCCCCAAAATTCAACCCATGGTCACCTTCACCGATCACCTTTGATCGTAGGGATCACCCTACCAGCATCCGTCATGATGGTTCAGCCGCATTGTAATTCCAGGAGTAGAGGCCTGTTGTACGGGCTCTATAACATTGGAAATGGTCTTCGGATCTTTGCATAACTTCCGAAGCGAAGAGTTAATCTTCGATATCGTCCCTTTCCATAGTGGTTATCACGCACTGCTTGGACGAACTGCATTCGCTCGATTCAATGCGGTACCACACTATGCATACCTCAAGCTCAAGATGCCAGGACCTCGCGGGGTCATAACAGTCAACGGAAACATGGACCGCTCTCTCCATACAGAAGAGCGTACTGCAGCCCTCGTGGCGGAAGTACAATGCGGCCTTCTCCAGCCTACCACCAATCCGGCGACAACAACCCCGAACACCGTCAAGCGAGTCCGGAGTACCCCGCAACAGGATCGCCAGGCACGCCAAGAGCGCGACTAGCAATCCGGCCTCCGCTCCAGCACCATCAAGGTAGCATTCATGCCGCGCGCACACAATTACGCACTGAAAATACCATGGGCATAGGCGGAGGGAAAATAGGGACTCAGTCAAATAGTGCGGCTCAGCTGCAACATACTTTAATAACCCCCTTTTATCTTTCAGTATATTGCTTTCGGGCAGCCTCTTCAGAAGAGCCGGATTATCGGACTTGCACAGGAGAGAAAACCAAGGAGGCAAAAGGCTTTGCGCAGAAACGGAATACCCAGGTGGAATCTGTTCACAATTGTTATACCTGTTTTATATACCTACATGCAGCCCGCCCTTGGATGGGACATGTCAAATAGTCCAATTTACTTCTGCTTAACGCATTCATTGTAAACATACGCTTAGACGTATTTTTTATCAATGGGAGATAATACATAGCGTCCGCTTGTTATTCCTATTTGCACATGTTTTTCTATAAATGTTTATTTAATATCGCATCCATACACCTTGGTACGTTCAGTTTGTCAGGGGCTCCTTATGGCGCCCCATAACACGGCATGACAAGTCCGAACACTTTCAACAGTGCGGCACCCCGAACTTATAGCATTATATGCATCAGCTCTGAATCATGTCTTGGGTCAATAGTTGGGTTTGCCCGGCTCCCTTGTTTTGGTACCTTACGTTCCGTTATATCGGCTAAGGTAGCGCAGGGAGAACTACTGCAATTGTGTCCCGGTTCTTCCGAACAATCACCTCAATAGAGAAAGCTGAAAACTGACCGGCATGATGCGGCGAGAGCTGGTCGCTGTTCGAGTGGTCTTAAAATACTTAAAGATTTGTTCCGCTTTAGGCGAGGAATTGGCCTCGTCCGATTTAGGCGTATATAGCGCCCCAATTCGGCTTTCCAAATTCTAGGGGCTTCGCCGAAATTTAAAATTATAGACTTCTATGGCTAAGTGAAAGTTATAAAGCCGCATAGTCCGATTGCCTTGTTCGCTATGCCAAACACCTCCTTCAGGGACCAAAAATTTGGATAAAGAGTGTCTGGGTTTTTCCAGGAACACCCCGGTACTAGTTATGTGGGGGCGGAAGCCGACGACTGGCCTACTTTCAGAATTTTATAAACAGCCGCACAGAAGGTAATATTTTAAATCAAAAAAGTGCTATTTAGCACAAGTATCTTCGTCTTTATATTACGACAACGACAGAAGTACATTCACTCAAAGATCGTGTCCTTGGTACATTCATTGGCCACGAGACGAGCGCCTTTCATAACGCCATCATAATATTTTTCGGGACAGCGATGTGCCTTGCCCTCCGGTGGTCCATCCTTCACCAGCTTCTCTGCATCCAGCTTGCCCCAATGCACCTTCGCATTAGCAAAGGCTCGGCGGGCACCCTCAATGCAAACGGATCGCTTGATCACTTCAAGCCGCGGACAGGCGTTTACCATCCACTTTATCAGGCCGAAGTAGCTGGCAGGCAAGGGCTCACCAGGCCACATCCGGACTATGAAATCTTTCATAGCAACTTCAGCCGCCCTGTGGAGTTCAACCAATTGCTTCAATTGGTCGCTTAGAGGCATCAGGTGTTTGGCTCCAGCATACTGGGACCAGAACAACTTCTCCGTCGAGCTCCCCTCCTCGGCATGGTAGAACTCCGCGGCATCTGATACGCTGCGTGGCAGATCTGCGAATGCCCCTGGAGAGCACCAAATTCGGGTACGTAAGAGAAACGCCTCCTCCACATGCTTGCTTTGCATAAAGAATGTCTTACCCGCCGCTATCTTCTTGGCTGCCTGGATTTCCTGATGGGCCTTTTCGGCTTCGGCCTTGGCGTCTTTCATACTCGCAAGGGCCTTCACAAGCTCAGACTCCTTCATCTTGAGGTCACGCTCCAAGGACTCGAACTTCTTGCCGAGCTCCTGGAGCTCTTGCTGTACCTCGCCCACCCTAGCATTTTGCTTTTCGCGCTCAATGCGCTCCATGGCCGCCTTGTCTTCGGCCTCTGATACGTCCATTTTGCATCATGCTTTTATATCAATATTTATTGCATTATGGGCTGTTATTACACATTATATCTCAATACTTATGGCTATTCTCTCTTATTTTACAAGGTTTACCATGAAGAGGGGGAATGCCGGCAGCTGGAATTCTGGCTGGAAAAGGAGCAAATGTTGGAAACCTATTCTGCACAACTCCAAAAATCCTGAAACTCCACGAAACAACTTTTTGGATTTTATAAGAATATATGAGCAAAAGAAATAGGCCAAGGGGGGCACACCCTGTCCAGGAGATAGGGGGGCGCCCCCCCTGTAGGGCGCGACCCCCTATCTCCTCGGCCCCATGGTGGGCCTCCGGCGTCCATCTTCTACTATATGAAGGGTTTTGTCCTGGAAAAAATCATGGGCAAGCTTACGGGACGAAACTCCGCCGCCACGAGGCAGAACCTTGGCGGAATCAATCTAGGGCTCTGGCGGAGTTGTTCTGCCGGGGACACTTCCCTCCGGGAGGGGGAAATCATCACCAACGTCATCACCAACGATCCTCTCATCGAGAGGGGGTCAATCTGCATCAACATCTTCACCAGCACCATCTCCTCTCAAAACCCTAGTTCATCTCTTGTATCCAATCTTGTATCAAAACCACAAATTGGTACATGTGGGTTGCTAGTAGTGTTGATTACTCCTTGTAGTTGATGCTAATTGGTTTACTTGGTGGAAGATCATATGTTCAGATCTTTTATGCATATTATTACTCCTCTGATTATGAACATGAATATGCTTTGTGAGTAGTTACATTTGTTCCTGAGGACATGTGTGAAGTCTTACTATTAGTAGTCATGTGAATTTGGTATTCGTTCGATATTTTGATGAGATGTATGTTGTCTTTCCTCTAGTTGTGTTATGTGAACGTCGACTACATGACACTTCACCATTATTTGGGCCTAGAGGAAGGCATAGGGAAGTAATAAGTAGATGATGGGTTGCTAGAATGACAGAAGCATAAACCCTAGTTTATGCGTTGCTTCGTTAGGGGTTGATATGGACCCATATGTTTAATGTTGTGGTTAGGTTTACCTTAATACTCCTTTTTGTAGTTGCGGATGCTTGCAATAGGGGTTAATCATTAGTGGGATGCTTTTCCATATTAGGGCAGTACCCATGTGCCGGTCCACCCACATATCAAATTATCAAAGTACCGAACGCGAATGTTATGAACGTGATGAAAACTAGCTTGACGATAATTCCCAATGTGTCCTCGGGAGCTCCTTCTTCATTATTAGAATTTGTCCAGGCTTATCCTTTGCTACATAAAGGATTGGGCCACCTTGCTGCACTTTATTTACTTTATTTACTTTTTGCTTATTACTATTTATCTTATCACAAAACTATCTATCACCTACTATTTCAGTGCTTGCAGAGAAAACCTTACTGAAAACCTCTTATCATTTCCTTCTGCTCCTCGTTGGGTTTGACACTCTTACTTATCGAAAGGACTACGATAGATCCCTTATACTTGTGGGTCATCAAGAATCTTTTCTGGCGGCGTTGCCGGGGAGTGTAGCACTTTCTGTGAGTGGAACTTGGTAAGGAAACATTTATTTAGTGTGCTGAAATTTTCTGTTACTTGTCACTATGGAAACTAATCCTTTGAGGGGATTGTTTGGGGTATCTTCACCCCAACCAGAAGAGCAAAGAGATGCTCCTCAACCTACTGAACTTTATGAAAATATTCACTTTGAGATTCCTTCGGGTATGATAGAAAAACGGTTAGCTAATCCTTTTGTAGGAGACGGAACATTGCATCCCGACTTACACCTTATCTTTGTGGCTGAAGTTTGTGGATTATTTAAGCTTGCAGGTATTCCCGATGATGTTGTCAAAAGGAAGGTATTCCCTTTATCTTTGAAGGGAGATGCAATGACATGGTATAGGCTATGTGATGATACGAGATATTGCAATTATAAGCGATTGAAGTTGGAATTTCACCAGAAGTTCTATCCTATGCATCTTGTTCATCGTGATCGTAATTACATATATAATTGCTGGCCTCGTGAAGGAGAAAGCATCGCTCAAGCTTGGGGGAGTCTTAATTCAATGTTGTATTCATGCCCCAATCATGGGCTCTCTTGGGAAATGATTATTCAGAATTTTTATGCTCGGCTTTCTCTTGATAATCGCAACTTTCTCGATACTTCCTGTGTTGGTTCCTATATGCTGAAGACTATTGATTTCAAATGGGACTTATTGGCAAGAATTAAACGCAACTCTGAAGATTGGGGTTCCAACGATGGTAAGGCGTCCGGTATGACACCTAAGTTCGATTGTGTTAAATCTTTTATGGATACCGATGCTTTCCGTGGATTTAGCTCTAAGTATGGACTTGACTCTGAGATAGTAGCTACTTTTTGTGAAACTTTTGCTACTCACGTTGATCTCCCTAAAGAGAAGTGGTTTAAATATAATCCTCCTGTTGAAGTGGAAGTAGTTGCACCTATTACAGTCGAAGAGAAGACTATTACATATAGTGATCCTATTATTCCTACTGCTTATGTTGAAAACCCTCCTTTTCTTGTTAGGATAAAAGATCATGTTAAAGCTTCGACTGTTGTTCGTAAGAGTAATACTAGGACCTATACACCTCCTGAGCAAATTAATGTTGAACCTAGTATTGCTATGGTTAAAGATCTCTTGGATGAGGACTTAGATGGGCATGTTATCTCTTTCTTGGGTGAAACTGCTAATATTGCTAGACCCGATACTAAGACACGTAGACCTGTTGTAGGCACGCCTGTTATTTCTGTTAAAATAGGAGATCATTGTTATCATGGTTTATGTGATATGGGTGCTAGTGCTAGTGTGACACCTTATGACCTTTATAAAGAAATTATGCACGATATTGCACCTGTTGAATTAGAAGACATTGATGTTACTATTAAGCTTGCTAATAGGGACACCATTAAACCTATTGGGATTGTTAGAGATGTTGAAGTCTTGTGTGGGAAGATTAAATACCCTCTGATTTTCTTGTTCTTCGTTCCCCACAAGATGATTTATGTCCCATTATTTTTGGTAGACCCTTCTTGAATACTCCTAGTGCTAAGATTAATTGTGAAGATAATATTGTCACTATTGGCATAGATGGTATGTCTCATGAGTTTAATTTCGCTAAGTTTAGTAGACAACCTCGTGAAAGGGAACCACCTAGTAAGGATGAAATTATTGGTCTTGCTTCCATTGCTGTTCCTCCAACTGATCCGTTAGAACAATATTTGCTAGACCACGAAAACGATATGTCTATGAAGGAAAGGGAAGAAATAGATGAAGTGTTCCTTAAACAGGAACCTATGCTGAAACATAACCTTCCCCTTGAAATTCTTGGGGATCCCCCTCCACCCAAGGGTGATCCCGTGTTTGAACTCAAACCATTACCTGATAATCTTAAGTATGCTTATCTTGATGAAAAAGAAATATATTGTGTTATTATTAGCGCTAACCTTTCAGAGAAAGAAAAAGAAAGATTATTGAAAACTCTAAAGAAGCACCGAGCTGCTATTGGATATACTCTGGATGATCTTAAGGGCATTAGTACCACATTATGTCAACACAAAATCTCAGTGGAGAAAGATGCCAAACCAGTTAGAGATCATCAAAGACGATTAAATCCCAAAATGAAGGAAGTGGTAAGAAAGTAGATACTAAAGCTCCTTGAGGGAGGAATTATTTATCCCGTTGCTGATAGTGAATGGGTAAGCCCTGTCCATTGTGTCCCTAAAAAGGGAGGTATTATCGGTGTTCCTGATGATAAAGATGAATTGATCCTGCAAAGAATTATTACAGGCTATAGGATGGTAATTGATTTTCGTAAGTTAAATAAAGCTACTAAGAAAGATCATTACCCTTTACCTTTCATTGATCAAATGCTAGAAAGACTATCCAAACACACACATTTTTGCTTTCTAGATGGTTATTCTGGCTTCTCTCAAATACCTGTGTCCGCGCAGGATCAATCTAAAACTACTTTTACTTGCCCTTTTGGTACTTTTGCTTATAGACGTATGCCTTTTGGTTTATGTAATGCACCTGCTATCTTTCAAAGATGCATGATGGCTATATTTTCTGATTTTTGTGAAAAGATTTGTGAGGTATTCATGGATGACTTCTCCATCTATGGATCCTCTTTTGATGATTGTTTGAGCAACCTTGATCGAGTTTTGTAGAGATGCGAAGACACTAGTCTCGTCCTGAATTGGGAAAAGTGTCACTTTATGGTTAATGAAGGCATTGTCTTGGGGCACAAGATCTTTGAGAGAGGTATAGAAGTTGATAAAGCCAAAGTTGATGCTATTGAAAAGATGCCATGTCCCAAGGACATAAAAGGTATAAGAAGCTTCCTTGGTCATGCCGGCTTTTATAGGAGTTTCATTAAGGACTTCTCTAAAATCTCTAGGCCTCTGACTAATTTATTGAAAAAACATATTCCTTTTGTCTTTGATGATGATTCTGTATAAGCATTTGATACACTTAAGAAAGCTTTGATCACTGCACCTATTGTTCATCCACCTAATTGGAATTTACCTTTTGAAGTTGTGTGCGATGCTAGTGATTATGCTGTAGGTGCTGTTTTAGGGCAAATAGTCGATAAGAAATTGAATGTTATCCAGTATGCTAGTAAGACTCTTGATACTGCCTAGAGAAATTATGCTACTACTGAAAAGGAGTTCTTAGTAGTTGTGTTTGCATGTGATAAGTTTAGACCTTATATTGTTGATTCAAAAGTTACTATTCACACTAATCATGCTGCTATTAAATGTCTTATGGAAAAGAAAGATGCTAAGCCTAGACTCATTAGATGGGTTCTCTTGCTCTAAGAATTTGACTTGCATATTATTGATAGAAAGGGAGCTGAGAACCCCATTGCAGATAACTTGTCTAGGTTAGAGAATGTTCTTGATGACCCACTGCCTATTAATGATAGCTTTCCTGATGAACAATTAGCGGTCGTCAATGCTTCTCGTACTGCTCCTTGGTATGCTGATTATGCTAATTACATTGTTGCTAAATATATACCGCCTAGTTTCACATACCAGCAAAAGAAAAAGTTATTTTATGATTTAAGATATTACTTCTGGGATGATCCACACCTTTATAAAGAAGGAGTAGATGGTATTATTAGATGTTGTGTGCCTGAGCATGAACAGGAACAAGTCCTATGCAAGTGTCACTATGAATCCTATGGAGGACACCACGCTGGAGATAGAACTGCACACAAGGTACTACACTCTCGTTTTTATTGGCCTACTCTCTTCAAAGATGCTCGTAAGTTTGTCTTATCTTGTGATGAATGTCAAAGAATAGGTAACATTAGTAGACGTCAAGAAATGCCTATGAATTATTCTCTTGTTATTGAATCATTTGATGTTTGGGGCTTTGATTATATGGGACCTTTTCCTGCCTCCAATGGTTATAGACATATTTTAGTTGCTGTTGATTATGTTACTAAGTGGGTAGAAGCTATTCCAACTAGTAGTGCTGATCATAACACTTCCATTAAAATGCTTAAAGAAGTTATTTTACCAAGGTTTGGAGTCCCTAGATATCTTATGACTGATGGTGGTTCACACTTTATTCATGGTGCTTTCCGTAAGATGCTTGCAAAGTATGATGTCAATCATAGAATCACATCTCCTTATCACCCGCAGTCTAGTGGTCAAGTAGAGTTGAGCAATAGAGAGCTCAAATTAATTTTGCAAAAGACTGTGAATAGATCTAGAAAGAATTGGTCCAAAAAACTTGATGATGCATTATAGGCCTATAGAACTGCATACAAAAATCCTATGGGTATGTCTCCATATAAGACGGTTTATGGAAAAGCATGTCATTTACCTCTTGAACTTGAACATAAAGCATATTGCGCTACCAAAGAGCTCAATTATGACTTCAAACTTGCCGGTGAGAAGAGGTTGTTTGATATTAGCTCACTTGATGAATGGAGAACCCAAGCCTATGAGAATGCCAAGCTTTTCAAAGAAAAAGTCAAACGCTGGCATGATAAGAGGATACAAAAGCGTGAGTTTAACATAGGAGATTATGTGTTATTATTGAACTCTCGTTTAAGATTTTTTGCAGGAAAACTTCTCTCAAAATGGGAAGGTCCCTACGTTATCGAGGAGGTCTATCGTTCTGCTGCTATAAAAATCAACAACTTCGATGGCACAAATCCAAGGGTGGTAAACGGTCAAATAATTAAACATTATATTTCAGCTAATCCTATCAATGTTGAAACTAATATTATTGAAACCAAAACCCCTGAGGAATACATAAGAGACACTTTCCAGAACGTTCCAGACTCCGAAAAGGCATAGGTACGTGGTACGATAAGTAAACCGACTCCAAAACAACTCTAATGATAATTTTTATCAGTTTTGGATTATTTAAGAATTTTAGGAAGAAACAAGTAGTCCGAAAGGGACACGAGGCTCCCACGAGAGAGGAGGCCCCCCCCCCCCGTAGGGTGTGCCCCCTATCTCGTGGGCACCTTGTGTGCCTCCCGGACTCCGTTTTCTTGTATATTACGTATTTTGGTCGGTAAAAATTCATTATATATACTCCCGAAGGTTTTGACCAACGTATCACACAAATATCCTCTGTTTTCGTTTCAAGTTGTTCCTGTTGCAGATTTAGAGCACCATGACTTCTCCCTCCTCCAACAACGAAGACAAGGATGCTTGGCTATTGAATATAGAGTTGAAAAGAGAGGAACCAGAAGAGATCAACAAGGATGAAGGGATCAAGAAGGCCATGGAGGTTCAAGCTCCGGTGGTGAAAGAAGAAGACATCCCTCAACCTTTACCTAACCTTTTCACTCCAACAGAGATTGAAGCTTTCAAGATGATTGAGTTCGCCCGCATACAGAACAAGTATCTCACACAAGAGAATATTTTATTGAAGGATCATATTGCTGGGCTCAAGGGCATTATCCGCAAGTTGGAGGAGCTTTTACGCTTGATGTGTGATTATCCACCATCATCATCACCACCTCCATCACCTCCGAGGAAATAATCACATGGGTATGGGCACTCCCCTTGGCAACTGCCAAGCTTTGGGGAGGTGCCACGGTATCATATCACCATCACACTCCTATATTTACCACTTTATTTAGTTCGCTCCTTTTAGTAGTATCTTGATCTATTAGTTCGAAGTTTTGATATCAAGTAGTTTTGAGTTTTGCTTTGTGATATCTTTATGTAATCGAGTCCGTGTGCTATCTATAATAAAGATTAGTGTTGAGTCAAGGGCTTTTCTATGTTGCTATGATCTTGAGAAAGTAGAAAGAACGAAAGAGTTCATATTGATCTTATGGATAGTAATACTTCACACATAGAAAGTATGAGGCATAAAAATTGTTGAGAGTTGATGAACGTAGCCTTGGTCATCGTTGCAATTAATAGGAAGTGATAAGGAAAGAGGGGTTCACATATAAATATATTATCTTGGACATCTTTTATGACTGTGAAGCACTCATTAAGTATGACATGCTAAAAGAGTTGATGTTGGACAAGGAAGACAACATAATGGTTTATGTTTTCCGACATCTCAGTTAAAGTATATTGTCATTGACCTTCCAAACATGTTGAGCTTGCCTTTCCCCCTCATGCTAGCCAAATTCCTTGCACCAAGTAGAGATACTACTTGTGCTTCCAAATACCCTTAAACCCAGTTTTGCCATGAGAGTCCACCATACCTACCTATGGATTGAGTAAGATCCTTCAAGTAAGTTGTCATCGATGCAAGCAATAAAAATTGCTCTCTAAATATGTATGACTTATTAGTGCAGAGAAAATAAACTTTATACGAACTTGTTGTGGAAGTAATAAAAGCGACAGACTGCATAATAAAGGTCCACATACAAGGGGCAATATAAAGTGACGTTCTTTTTCACTAAGACTTTATGCATCAACCCTAAACGCGCATGACAACCTCTGCTTCTCTCTGCGAAGGGCCTATCTTTTACTTTATGTTTTTACTTTATGCTTGAGTCAAGGTGATCCTCACCTTTCCCTTTTTGTTTTTATCCTTTGGCAAGCTCTTCGTGTTTGAAAGATCATGATACATATATCCAATTGGATGTAAGATAGCATAGGCTATTATTGTTGACATCACCTAAAGGTGAATACATTGGGAGGCAACACAATAAGCCCCTATCTTTCTCAGTGTCCGGCTGAAACTCTATAACCACAAGTATTGCGTTAGTGTTAACAATTATAGGAGACTACGAGATAGTTGAGTATGTGAGCTTACTGAAAAGCTCTATTATTGACTCTGTCTGATGTTACGATAAATTGCAATTGCTTCAATGACTGAGATTATAGTTTGTTAGTTCCCAATGAAGTTTTTGAACCATACTTGACATTGTGAATTGCTTATTACTTGAGCATAGGAAATCATATGACAGAATCTATATATGTTACTATTATTAGAATGATCATGATGCCCTCATGTCCGTATTTTATTTTTATCGACACCTCTATCTCTAAACATGTGGACATATTTTTCGATCTCGGCTTCCGCTTGAGGACAAGCGAGGTCTAAGCTTGGGGGAGTTGATACGTCCATTTTGCACCATGCTTTTATATCAATATTTATTGCATTATGGGCTGTTATTACACATTATATCTCAATACTTATGGCTATTCTCTCTTATTTTACAAGGTTTACCATGAAGAGGGGGAATGCCGGCACTTGAATTCTGGCTGGAAAAGGAGCAAACGTTGGAAACCTATTCTGCACAACTCCAAAAATCCTGAAACTCCATGAAATAATTTTTTGGATTTTATAAGAATTTATGAGCAAAAGAAATAGGCCAGGGGGCCCACACCCTGTCGAGGAGACAGGGGGCGCGCCCCCCTGTAGGGCGCGGCCCCCTATCTCCTGGGCCCCCTAGTGGGCCTCCGGCGTCCATCTTTTGCTATATGAAGGGTTTTGTCGTCGAAAAAAATTGTGGGCAAGCTTACGGGACGAAACTCCGCCGCCACGAGGCGGAACCTTGGCGGAATCAATCTAGGGCTCTCGCGGAGCTGTTCTGCCGGGAACACTTCCCTCTGGGAGGGGGAAATCATCACCAACTTCATCACCAACGATCCTCTCATCGAGAGGGGGTCAATCTCCATCAACATCTTCACCAGCACCGTCTCCTCTCAAAACCCTAGATGATCTCTTGTATCCAATCTTGTATCAAAACCACAAATTGGTACTTGTGGGTTGCTAGTAGTGTTGATTACTCCTTGTAGTTGATGCTAATTGGTTTACTTGGTGGAAGATCATATGTTCAGATCCTTTATGCATATTATTACTCCTCTAATTATGATCATGAATATGCTTTGTGAGTAGTTACGTTTGTTCCTGAGGACATGCGTGAAGTCTTGCTATTAGTAGTCATGTGAATTTGGTATTCATTCGATATTTTGATGAGATGTATGTTGTCTTTCCTCTACTGGTGTTATGTGAACGTCGACTACATGAAACTTCACCATTATTTGGGCCTAGAGGAAGGCATAGGGAAGTAATAAGTAGATGATGGGTTGCTAGAGTGACAGAAGCTTAAACCCTAGTTTATGCGTTGCTTCGTTAGGGGTTGATATGGACCCATATGTTTAATGTTGTGGTTAGGTTTACCTTAATACTCCTTTTTGTAGTTGCGGATGCTTGCAATAGGGGTTAATCATAAGTGGGATGCTTGTCCATGTTAGGGCAGTACCCAAGTGCCGGTCCACCCACATATCAAATTATCAAAGTACCGAACGCGAATCTTATGGACATGATGAAAACTAGCTTGACGATAATTCCCAATGTGTCCTCGGGAGCTCCTTCTTCATTATTAGAATTTTTCCAGGCTTATCCTTTGCTACATAAAGGATTGGGCCACCTTTCTGCACTTTATTTACTTTATTTACATTTTGCTCGTTACTATTTATCCTGTCACAAAACTATCTATCACCTACTATTTCAGTGCTTGCTGAGAAAACCTTACTGAAAACCGCTTATCATTCCCTTCTGCTCCTCGTTGGGTTCGACACTCTTACTAATCGAAAGGATTACAATAGATCCCCTATACTTGTGGGTCATCACCCTCGGAAAACGCTTTCTTCAGGGACGCCACTTCGGTTGTGGCCCCTATTACAAAGTCACGACGCTTTGTCATTAGAATCACCAATTTTGTCTATTCTTTATGATATGCGAACGGGGTACAACTCACCTTTGTTCTCTTCGAGCTGCCTCTTCGTGAGGCCGAGCTCTCCCTGTGCCTGCTCCAGGTCCCGTTTAAGTCCGGCAACCTCGGCCGTGCGGGCAGCAGCAGCAAGCAGCACCGCCTGCTTATTCACATGCACACCTACTATTAGACTCCTACGGATTATAATCGACCCTTCGTTTGGCTTTTCATTCCGAACACCAAACAGTGTATCAAGGGCTACTACCTATCAGGTGATAATTTCACATATTTTTGATTACTTACCTCAAAGCCTGTCAGGAGGCTGGTGCAGGCTTCGGTTAGTCCGCTCTTGGCAGACAGAACCTTCTAAATCACCGCACTCACAAGAGTACGATGCTCTACATCCATGGAAGCGCCACGAAGCGCTTCCAGCAGACTATCCGACGCCTCTGGCGTAACGGAAGTCATCAGCACAGACGGCTCGCCCTCCATAGCGAGGGGTTGCCTGCCCGAATCCGGAACCATTGGAGGTTCCGGTACAGTGTCCGGCTGGGAGCCCGGCTTGCCGCGGCTCTCATCGGCACAATCCGCAGGGATCTTACACCCCGCATACCCGGCGTCTGGGATTTTGCCTTGGGGCGTCTCCAGAGTCACCTCCCACTGCTTGGGGAACCTTTGGGACAACACCTCTGTGTCGTCCACTGGCCGAGGGGTAGTGGCCGTCGGGAGCGAGTTCATCGCCGAAACACTCAAGGACCCATCCGAAGAGGATACCTCGGGATGGACCCTGACCGGACTGCATATACGTGTTCGACGTTATAACAGACTATGAAGCGAAGTCGTACTAAAATACAACAGGGTGCGGATACTTACGATCTTACTAGGGGCTTCCCCCTGGGCAGCCACTCCTCCTCGCTATAGGCGCCCGTGGTGGAGTAATCCGGAAGGGACGCCTTTCCCTTCTTGGGCGTCCTAGCCTCCCCCTCCGAGGCGGCTTTCCTCTTCTTCTCCTCCCCAGAGCGGGGAGGCGGAGTTTCCTCGTGTTCCCCCCTGGCTCCGCGGGAGGAATCAGCCTTGTCGTCTTCGGACGACGAGGGTATGACGACCTTGCGGCGGGGACCCTTCCTGGTCCCCTGGGACGCCTTCCTAAGCCCCTCGTCCTCTCCGGATGGGGCGGCCCTTTCCTCTTCCTCCTCCCCTTCGGGGGAGGAGTGTGCCTTGTCGTCTTCGGACAAGGCGTCCCGTACGACCTTACGCCGGAGACCCTTCCTGGTCCCCAGGGCCTTCTTTTTGGCCTTCTTTTCCGGTCCCTTGTAGGGCGCCGGGACTAGCATCTCCGTCAGGAGAGCATCTACTCGACCTTCTAGCAGTGGAGCCGGACAGTCAACCCGCTCCGCCGTCTCCACATACTCCTGATTAAATACACACAATGATTTAAGATCCTCCCATGAGTACACTAGGAAAAACTACATCCGGTGATAGTCAGAAAACTCACCGGACAGGGAAGCCGCGTGGCGTGAAGTCCACGGTCCTCGGATGTGGGAGGAGGTATTTCGGAGGCCTTGAACAACGCCTTCCATGCGTCCTTGTGCGTCATGCCATAGCGCTTTCGAAGTGTCTGGTGTTCGGCCGGGATGAACTCCCACAAATTAAATGCCCGTCTTTGGCACGAAAGAATCCGGCGGACAAGCATGACCTGGACCACGTTGACAAACTTGATTTTCTTGTCCTTCATATTCCTGATGTAGTTCTGAAGTCCGGTCAGCTCCGCAGGCTCGCCCCATGCCAGGCCCTTCTTTTCCCAGGAGGTGAGCCGGATGGGAATTTCGAATCAGAATTCGGGGGACGCCGCCCAGTTGGCTTCGCGCGGCTCGGTGATGTAGAACCACCCCGATTGCCACCCTTTCACGGTCTCCGCAAAGGAGCCGTCAAGCCAGATGACGTTGGGCATCTTGCCCACCATGGCGCCTCCGCACTCTGCTTGCTGGTCGCTCACGATCTTCGGCTTCATGCAGAAGATTAGTAGCCACAAGCCGAAGTGAGGCTTGATGCGGAGGAAGGCCTCGCACACGACGATAAACGCCGAGATGTTGAGGACGAAATTTGGGGATAGATCATGCGAATCTAGACCGTAGTAAAATATGAGCCCGCGGACGAAGGGATGAAGTGGAAATCCCAGTCCACGGACGAAGTGGGCGAGAAACATGACCCTCTCGTGGGGTTCCGGAGTTGGAATGATCTGCCCTTTGTCTAGTAGCCGGTGTGCAATGTCTGCGGCCAAGTATCCGGCCGCCCGGAGCTTCGCAATATGCTACTCCTTCATGGTGGAGGCCACCCACTTGCCTCCTGCTACGTACATGTTTGGCTGTGCGGAGGAAGCGTGAACTAGGGCGCTGGAGCTCGAGGGTGTGGGAATGGATAAGCATAGGAGGAAGAAGGCGTGGGTGAAAATGGGGAATCCTTATCCCTTCATAGAGGCGACGAGAATGGTGTGCCTCCCCACTTTCCCTTTGAGAATCACTTATTTCCCAAGCGCCACGATTGATTGCACGGTTGGGTTACCCATACCGGTATTGATGGAAATCCCGTGATAAGGGGACATGATCTCTACCTTGACAAGACGTACCGAGGAAACCGCCTCGCAATATGCGCTATGGCTGGTTGTGGGAAAAGGTTCGAATAATGACCCGACCGTGGTGTCATGTCACTTTGTCTAAAGTTGTCAGCAGATCGCCTTTGTGAAATATCATTCTCTCTACGGTGGTATATGAAGATTATCTTGCATATCTGGACACGGTTTAAAGTGTTCGATAATTACTTTGGAGTACTCGGAGATGGAACCCGCCTTGTAGTGCCGAAGATAGAACTGCACGCCGGACTCATCGTCATTGAAGCCTGGTTCAGGGGCTACTGAGGGAGTCCTGGATTAGGGGGTATCCGGACAGCCGGACTATATACTTTGGCCGGACTGTTGGACCCTGAAGATACAAGACTCAAGACTTCATCCCATGTCCGGATGGGACTCTCCTTTGCGTGGAAGACATGCTTGGCGATCCGGATATTATATTTCCTTCTTTGTAACTGAATCCATGTAAACCCTAGCCCTCTCCGATGTCTATATAAACCGGAGAGTTTAGTCCTTAGAGACAGAATCATAATCATCATAGGCTAGCTTCTAGGGTTTAGCCTCTACGATCTCGTGGTAGATCAACTCTTGTAATACCCATATCATCAATATCAATCAAGCAGGAAGTAGGGTTTTACCTCCATTGAGAGGGACCAAACCTGG
Source organism: Triticum dicoccoides (assembly GCF_002162155.2). Lineage (NCBI taxonomy): Eukaryota > Viridiplantae > Streptophyta > Magnoliopsida > Poales > Poaceae > Triticum > Triticum dicoccoides. The sequence continues at coordinate 183,940,793 of NC_041391.1, read as the reverse complement.
GTAAACATCGTGTCCCTTGCCTCCTGTTACCATTAGCCTTAGACGCACAGATCGGGACCCCCTACCCGAGATCCGCCGGTTTTGACACTGACAGTAGCAACATTTTCTCTGTGCTCACCGCTGGTCACAGATCCGGCTGGATCCCTTTGGCCGGTGTGTGTAGAGGACTAAAAGGTGCATCGTTCACGGGGTCATCGCCACCGAGGGAGGAAAACCACAACTGCCAGAGGGGCCCGATCCTCTGCCCGTGCCGTTCTCTCCGACACAGCACCGGCTCGGGAGGTCCTCCGACCCTTCTTCCTCCCTGCCATATTGTCCGCAGATCTGACCTACCGTCGCCCACATCCCGGTGACCCTAGGTATAAGTTCTTCGAAAGCGGCCTTGCTCTACTGCCCCAGCTCCCCACGTGTCTACATGTGCATCTTTTTCTACTCCCATCAGCTCTTCCAAAGCCACCTAAGTTTTTAGTATTATTAGATGTAAAGCTACTTCATGCATTCGAATCTAGGGCTTTGTTCAAACAACGAAGAAAGGGGGGAAAGTTGTAGCATGAATCTAGGACTTGATTCAAAGAGGAAATAATACGGTGAAAGTAGTAGAGACCGTATACCCAACCGGTCTCTTGGTTGAAAAGGGAAATAATGGGAAAACGCAGTACAAACTGGATAAGGGACAGATCTATTATTTGTTGAAAAAAGGATAGAAAGTGGCAGCTGGTGGACAAGTCAACAGAGTATGTCCAGGATTAGATTTGCTGCCATCACATAGTAAAAGGTCTCTAGGATTAGATTTGCTGCCCTCACATAGTAAAAGGTCTCAGGATTAGATATGCTGCCCTCACATAGTAAAAGGTCTCAGGATTAGATTTGCTGCCCTCACATAGTAAAAGGTCTCCAGGATTAGATTTGCTGCCCTCACATAGTAAAAGGTCTCCAGGATTAGATTTGCTGCCCTCACATAGTAAAAGGTCTCCAGGATTAGATTTGTTGACCTCACATAGTACAAGGTCTCCAGGATTAGGTTTGCTACCCTCACATAGCATGAACAAACTCGGCATCACCACTTTATGCCTCCTTGTAGGTACATTGTGCTGATGCGTCCACTGTCGCATGTCCTTATACCAACCTTTTGCTATTGTTAATGTAAGGGCGCATGTAAAATGAAGCGATCACACTATTACCTTAGGGACATGTCTAACCAGTGTTATTGTTAATCTAATGCCTCTAGTGATAAGATACAATTAAGCTGTGTTACAAATGGCACTCCTGTTGTTTTCCCCAGTATGATAAGTAAGTTGCTCCTTTACGCTGCTAAGTGTCCTGGTGTCCCCACAGTCCCATGCCCTTAAACCAACTCTTTAGCTGCTGTTGATTTACTGTGTTTGGTAAACAAGCAATGCCACCATTAAAGTAATCCCATATTTGAGGAATCTCATTGTTGATCGTAATGCTTCTGGTAACATGAAGCATTGCTGACGTTTTAAAATTTCTACAGTCCTTGCATGATTGCCATGAACATAATTAAGATGCTTCTTTTCATTTTGTATATGTTTTGTATATTCTTATTGACCAACAACTGTTTACTTTCTATCTTTTTGTGCAGATAGGGATATCCATTTCACCTTGTTGCTATTGTCACCTTTTGGTGAACTGCGCAAAACACTTTTTTTGGAATTAGTGTCTTGTGCAGTTCAACTAAAATGTCACATGGGCAACATCTCTCAATTTTGGTGGAACTGCACAAAATAGTGATTGGAGTTTCCAAAATCTTCGTCAAGTTCTGCTGGTAATCTCATGCAACATTTTATTACCCTTTGCAAGATGGAGCCATCACTGTCACCACAATGACACTTTATTTTAGTGAAACTGCACAAAAGGATAAGAAAATTATAGTTGCACCTTACATGAGCCGGACAGCCAACCTTAATGTTCCTCAATTTTAGTGCAACTACTAAAGAAGAACCTACCAGCTCACGAGAGCAAGTACTTAGTTGAATGATGCAATCTTTGCTTCATTTCAAGTGAACTGTAGAAAAAGGTGCATGAATTGAATCATGGAACTCCAGGCAGACCTCATCCTAGTGGAGCTGCAGGTTGAGTTCAAGGAGCCGCTATTAAAGTGAAATCATGCTCTCCTGTCTCCTTGTTTGTGCTGTGCAAATAGGAATACCCAACTACAGATGTTGTGATGGTCAAGAGCATTCGCCAAGTTCTTCGATTGTATGACATGGCTAGCCAAGATGGATTTAATCCCGATATTCACTTTATCAAAAGGCTCTAATGGGTTGGTTCTAAATCTTGCAAGCTGGGAATCAATGAGATGTGTAGGCATCTTTGTTGTACTTATTATTTGAATCTTATTTGTTGGTTCTGAATCTTGCAAGATGGGAATCAATGAGATGTGTAGGCATCTTTGTTGTACTTATTATTTGGATCTTATTTGTTGGTTCTGAATCTTGCAAGCTGGGAATCAATGAGATGTCTAGGCATATTTGTTGTACTTATTATTTGGATCTTATTTGTTGGTACTGAATCTTGCAAGCTGGGAAACACAGCATGATGATACAGAGGACAACAACCATAACAAACAGTTCAAACTTGGTAGTATTATCTTTGTGAAAGTGCGACAAATGTGTTGATCATGTGCGTCCTGAGAACAATAATTCTAATTGTTGTGCCTGTTGATCCTGTGGCACTGATAGAATGAGCCAATGCATTGCTTGTTGTAAGTATAAATTTCTATTAAATCTAATTAAATTTAAGTAAAGTGACCACTAACTCCTATTATTACAATACCAATACAGACCCGCTCGTGAACCGACGTGTGGCCAAAGTATGTTTCTTCATGGAGGCGTTTGAATGCGCCGAGGGTGCATCTTCTGCCGGGCGTGCAGCGGATGAGGGAGCGGTAGTAACTATTGTCGCCTGTACACACTCAGCTTACTGTTGAACCCAGTTCCCCAAGAGATGAAAAACGAACTGCTGCCGCCGCCTACACACTCATTCACTCGAAGAGACTCCAATGGCGATCCTGGGGTGAGCCTGCTGGATATGGACTTCAGCAAGGAGTTCCCCTTTGAGTTCGCCGTTCAGTCCTATGGCTGCACCAAGTTGAATGTGATGTACACCAACGATACGGACTCGGTGAAGCTCTGCCTCGCCTCAGTCCTATGGATGCACCAGGTTCTGGAGCATTTGCCCGTTTGATCGGTAGTGCCGATTGCACCTTCTTTATAGTGGAGAGAAGGAAGAACGCGACGATTTAGCCATCCAGTGCAACAAGCTTGTCGACATCCAGAAGCAATACAAGATTCCGTTTCGAATAAAAAAGAAGCAATACAAGATCATCAGCAACGGGCAAGGAGAAGGACTCCGTGGTTGACCTCGCTAAGACCATCATCGACCCCTGATACGCCAACATTAAAGAAGACGACCTGAACACGTGGGAGGTACCTCTGAATCTTGCCTACATAACCTATGCGGCCAAGGACGCATACGCATGCTACGATATGTACAGGCAGATCTTGGACATGAGGGCGTGTCTGCTTCCCGTAACTGACGAGTACACGGACAACCGCAGCGTCATGATCAAGCGTGCCAGGAAGGTCTAGATGTTGTACTTTATCTGTTTATAAGCACCTTTATCATCTGAGTGTTTCATGCATTAGCCTATGTGTCGTAATTATCTGTTTTCTCTGAAATATTTCTTTTAAGAACCCATTAACCTGATTGCTTTTTTTACTGGCTATTTGTTTATGTATGTAACAAGTTCACTTGTCCGTTAAAAAGAAACTAGTTCACTCGGCTGCCGTGCTTTGAATCTCCTTCCTCCCAACATATTGCCCTCCTCAGGTGGACCAAGCAGGTCTCTGAATTTTCTCCCACTTTCTTTTTCGATGTAAACTGAGTTTTCTCCCAGTACTTTTCCATAGAACCAACTCAACTGTCCCACGTCTAGCCTTAAAAATAATAATACCCCACGTACTACTAACTCATCAAATTTAAATGATATTTCATTTCGTAAGTTGAAAGTTCTTACAAAATAATAATAATAATTGTTTATATATAACTTGGCAAGTTAACTCCTAGTGATTGCGTACATAAGCTTGCAAATATTTTACTGATCAATGCAGTAATAGACGTGCAATCATGTGTTTATGTTTTTATAACATTTCTCTGTCTAGCCCAACATGATATTTTCACCCAGCCCAGCAAGTCTGTGGATTTTGAGAAAAATGCAAATGGGATTTAAACGGGCTGCATAGATGCTACATCATTGTTTCACCCAACCCACCAAATGGACTAAAAAACAAATGGACTGGCTGACATGTGGGCCAGTAGGTCGAAGCCTAAGAAGGCGTTGGATTTACATCCAATGGCCGACATTCTTCTTAAATCTATTGTCTTCTTCCCCCAGCGCTGCCGGAACCACCTGCTCCAGCCTTCAGCGTCCAACGGCGTTGTTTTGCGCTCCTCAGCGAAACACTACCCCGCCGACAGCCAGGCCATCCCTCCACTCCGCACCTCCTGTTATTCTCTACCGAGTGTAGGCTCACCCTGCACCCGAACCAGTCAAGTTTCCCACTCCTCTCCGTCTGTGACTCCACTGCCGGATCCTCCCCATCTCCGGGTCATTCCAGTCTGGGGCCTCGCCGTCGTCCACTGCCTCGGTGCGCTCGGCGCAACGTGGTCAACATACGAGAGTCATCGGAAGAGGACTGTACGTGGAGAACCTGACGGCTGGGACCCACGAGGTCCATGGTCGCACGCAAGGAAAGTTCCTCCTTATTATGCACTGTACGTGGACTGTACGTGGGAAGGGCTTCTGTATTTCGCGACAAAAACATTCCCCCTGCTAATAGGTCGGACCCACCAGCTATATCATCGCACGCAAGGAAGTGCCTCCTTATTACGCATGAAAAAATGAATACCCCCTGCTAGCTGGGACCCACCATAGTGGGTGGCTGACTTGTGGGCCTACTAAGTTGACGAGGACGGAGGGCTTTGTCAACTTAGTCAATATGAACAATTCTAGATCCAGTGACCGTATGATGTCCATCCAACGGCCATAGTGCTTCTTCAACCTATGGTCATCTTGCTCCAGCTGCCCAAAGCAGCGCCGGTCGTGCCGTGTGCTCCTGCCTCTCGTGGCCGGCTGTGATGCCGCGGAGGCCTCACCGCCCCCTACTACTCCCACCGCTGGCCCAGGGCATCCCTCTACTCACCCACACTCCCTATTATTCTGCGGCGATGGCAGCCTCACGCCGCAGCCGAACCAGTGAACCCTCGTACTCCTCTCTGCATGGGCATCCACTGCCGCGTCTTCCCCGGCTCCATGCCATCCCCTTCCTAGGCCTCGCCGTCATCCACCGCCTTGGTGCTCTCGGCGCAGCATGGTCAATGTGGTCAACGACCGACTTCCATCAGAAGAGTACTGTACGTGGAGAGGCTGACAAGCTGGGTCCATGGCCACAGCTGGGTCCACAGCCACAGCCCAGTTTTTTTTTGTGATTTGCCAAGTAAGTCGCTTTGTCATGCATGTTGGGCTGCAAATCTTTCAAGACATGGAGAGCTTCGTTCGGCTGGCCGAGAAAATGGCCTATCAGTAATGAGAAATGAGTTGTACATTTTCAAAACACATCAAACCGGCAATTAGTTTCAAATATATTTTTTTCATTTTGAGATTTTAAATTGCATTTATTTTGATGCATGGACAATTTTTTGGATTTTATATTGATATACATTTATTTTTAATATCATTTTGAATGAGACTCGAAATTTGGGGATTACAAACAGTTCGGACCACACTAAAATATGCAAAATTTCGTATAATTTTTTAACCGTGGCCACAATATGGGCTGTAATGCTAACAAAAAGAGTATGGGCTCCATAAAACCTTAAGAATTAGCAAATGGGCTGTAAATTATTAGAAATAATCGCAGATGGGATGTATGCTGTTTTCCACAGATTTGAGGCTTTCCTAATAAAAAGGTTGACGCACAAGCAGTGACTGTTGGATTTCCATCCAACGGCCGCCGTGCTTCTTCAATCTCTTCTCTTCCTTCTCTAGCCGCTCAAACAAGCGCCGGTGGGACTGCCTGCTCCCTCATCCTCGCAGCCGGCTGTGCTGCCGTGTAGGCCTCACCGCCCCACCGTACTCCCATCACTGGCCTAGCCATCCCTCTACTCACCCACACGTGTTGTTATTCTCCGGCGACGGCGGACGAACCAGTAAACCCTCGTACAATTGTACTCCCCTCCACATGGGAAACAACTGCCGAGTCTTCCCTGCCTCCGTGTTGTTCCTTTCCTAGGCCTCATAGTCGTCCACCGCCCTGGTGCTCTTGGCGTGGCCTGGTCAATGTGTTCAACGACTGACATGCTTCTTAAGTGGACTGTACGTGGAGAGGCTGACAGCTGGGTCCGCGGCCGCACGCAAGGAAATGCCTCCTTATTACGTGCAAAATAATGATTCCTCCACCTGACATCTGGGACCCACCGAAAGGGCCTCCGTATTTCGTGAAAAAAACGTTACCGCCGCTGACAGCTTGGACCCACCAGCTATATCTTCGCATGCAAGGAAGTGCCTCCTTATTATGCAAAAAAAGAATACTCCCCCTGCTAGCTGGGACCCAGTATAGTGGCAGACTGACTTGTTGGCCTACTAAGTTGATGGGGACAGAGGGCTTTGTCAACTTAGTTAATACTCCAGTGACCGTACGATGTCCATCCAACGGCCGTAGTGCTTCTTCAACCTCTGGTCTTCGTTCTCCAGCCGCCCAAAGTAGCGCCGGTCGTGCCGCATGCTCCTGCCTCCCGTGGACGGCTGTGATAGTGCGGAGGCCTCACCGCCCCCTACTACTCCCACCGCTAGCCAGGCCAAACCTCTACTCACCCACACCGCGTGTTATTCTGCGGCGACGGCAGCCTCACACCGCAGTCGAACCAATGAACACTCGTAATCCTCTTCGCGTGGGCATCCACTGCTAAGTCTTCCCCGGCTCCGCGTCGTCCCCTTCCTAGGCCTCGCCATCATCCACCGCCCTGGTGCTCTCGGTGCGGCGTGGTCAACATGGTCAAGGAACGGCTTCCATCGGACTGGACTATACGTGGAGAGGCTGACAGCTGGGTCCACGGCCGCAGCAAGGAAGTGCCTCCTTATTATGCGCAAAATAATTATTCCTCCACCTGACATCGGGGACCCACCGGACAGGCCACCATATTTCGCGAAAAAACATTTCCCCCTGACTGCTGGGACCCACCAGCGACATCTTTGCACGCAAGGAAGTGCATCCAAAAAATGATTCGCCCCCCTGACTGCTGGGACCCACCAGCTACATCTTCGCACGCAAGGAAGTGCCTGACAGTCGGGACCAACCTGGTCGAAGTGTACGTAGCGTTTTCATTCTGGTCGCGAACGTGTACATACATATATACTGGTCGATGTAGAGGCGTGCACATGTCGTAGTAGAGGCGTGCACGTGTCGTAGTAGAGGCGCGCATGTAGCATGTACACGTATGTACAAAGACCAGGGTGCAAGAAAGAAAATACGGCCACGTACGTACATACACGCGGGGTCTCGAACGCCTACTCGCGCATACGTATGGACAGGGCTCGTGTACATGGCTGGGTCGGAACGGAGAAACAACGTCATCGTTGTGTTCATGGGGAGGCAATGGAATGCGTCGTGTTCATGGGGAGGCAACGGAATGCGTCGTGTTCATCGGGAGGCAACAGAACGCGTGGGAGCCAACCGGCTGGGTCGGAACGGAATGCGTCGTCGTGTTCATCAGGAGGGCTTGGAGGGAACTGGCGATAGAAACGAGGCCTAGCATACCGCAGAACGGAGGAAGCGGGCTTGTGTTCAACCGGCCACATTCGAAACGGGATCCTGTTGACCGGGAGGGGTGTGGCATACCGAAAAACGGAGGAAACGGACCTCCTACGGTCGAAACGGGGGTCCTGTTGATCGAGAGGGGTGTGGCGTACCGCAAAACGGACGAAACAGACCTCCTACGGTCGAAACAGGGGTCCTGTTGATCGGGAGGGGTGTGGCGTACCGCAAAACGGACAAAACGGAGTTGTGTTGGAGTGCTACGGTCGAAACGGGGGTCCTGTTCATCGGGATGGGTGTGGCGTACCGCAAAACGGGACTCCATGGGATACTGTTCATCTCCACCGTCGACCTCCTCCAGCCTCCACGGGCTACCGTCGACCTCCTCTAGCCTCCACGGGCACTTGTTCATCTAGCCTCCCCCGCGCGCTACTCCACCGGCTACTGTTCAACCACCCCTCCACGGGAACCCCTCCACCGTCTACTGTTCATCCAGCCCTCCACGGGTCGTCCTGTTCATCCAGAG